>NC_052957.1:5846737-6159237 GCF_013358895.1 Oreochromis aureus | reverse complement strand
CACAGTAAACCTCCAGCTAGCAAACAGTTAACTGAGAACATCACAAAAAATAAAAACATAATAAACAAAAGATTTAGCCCAGCTGTGATTGAACGTGACAGAATCCTCTTTGCAGGTTTTTAAAGATAATTAATTCCCCTTCACAGGCAAGAGTGAAGGCAGAGTTATGTGTTTTTGTGCTGTTTATTTCTGGGAATCTTTTCAGTGTTGTTTGTCTTTCTGTCAACAAGATTACACTCGGCCAAACTGTATGATTCTCGGTACAAGGTGGAGCATGGGCAAAGAAAGAACCCGTTAAATTATGGTGCAAATTTGGATGACTTTTTTTTTTATTGGTCTTGCCAGAGCACAGTATTTTCTGGGTCCTCTCTTAGTTAAAGGAATGGTTTGACATTTTTTGAAATGCTTCTGGTGGGAAGTAACCTGTCTCCAAACAGTACAAACACATTCCCAACATGTTGCAATCAAGCTGAGTCAGTCAGATGAGTGCAATAGGGAATTGTATTCTGGTTATTTTCCTATATAAAACCAAGACAGCAACTGATTGAAAGTTGTCACAGAGCTGGTCCCTGTCTTTAAAGCAACCATTTCTAATTGTGATTGTGCTACGGTGGCCACCCATGGTAGTGTAACTTAGTTACAAACAGAATTAAAAATGTTTGAAAAAAGTCCCTAAAACACATGCTAACAGATAAAGTTGCCATTTTTGTGGAAGTTCTTTCCTTAACTAATTTCAAGTGGGATTCCAAGAAAATATAGTGTTGTGTATTAGGCAGACCACTGCTAGCCATTTACCGGATTTCACTGTTTGTATTGAGCTAAGCTAAGCTAACTAGGGGCTAGTTAAAGTGTTACTGAACAAGGGAATGAATATTATTAGTCTGTGCATCATTATTCCTCATCCCCCAATCCCCCCCTTTAATCCCTTGATATTTTCATCAGCCACGGTACATTGGGGCAACTCAGTGTTCAGTATTTTGCCAAAAGATACTTTGACATGCAGACTGGTGGAGCCGGAAAGCAGTGTATTAACCTTCCAACTAACGGCCTACTCACTCTACTTCCTGAGCCATAGCTTCCCCAAGTGCAGTGAATGTTACACAAGGTGCTTCTGTAAAGAACAAAATGCTTGTATGAAGGTGTGAGTAATTGGGTGATTGAGGTTTGTAGTAAAAAGTGCTTTGAGTGTTCAGTTATAGTAGAACAGCTTTATATAAGTATCTGAACATTTAAAACAAATACTGTAAGCCCATTTTCCAAAATATCAAACATTTCTTCAACTTCATTTCAGATCTAAGAGACCCACATTGTATCCTCTCAAAATGGATACAGAAAATGTATCATCATGTCAATTTTATTGTCATCTGTGACTCCTAGGAAATCTGTGTTTCCCATTCTCTAGCAGCAACATGCCTGAAAATAAATGTTTCCCAGCTTTGGTTGCAGCTCTGCGGGCATTCCCTCGTGTCCCGTTACCTTCCTGTGTCACAAGAATGCTAATATGCGCGTACGACTCCATGCAGGGGATGTTATAGATGCCAGCTTGAGCATGAATAGGGTCCCCACATGGAATGTTTTCCTAGGTGTCATTTTCTCATTCCTTCCAGTGTCTTTGAGTGCAGGAGTTTAGTGAGGCTCAAGCACACTGAAATAGAATTGGGATGAGTAATACAGAGCAAACACTATGATGCCTTTGGCTTGAGTCCACTTGACCTACAGCTTTAAACTCTTCACTGACCCATTTTGTTATTGTAGGTGATGTTTTTTTTTAATGACTGCTTCAGACATGTGCCAGTACTTTGAGTTACAAGGATAAACAAAAGGATTTAAAAAAAACCAACAACCTAAATACCAAACTTGACAACTTTTGAAGTGGTACAAAAACAAACCACGAGCTCCCATATGTAAATATGCTTATGTTGCCATTTTTTAACATTGCTGTAAAAATAGACACACTGAGTCCGTCCATCTATATTCGTAACTGTTTATTCCATTTGGGATAACTGGTTTAGGCCTATGCCAATTTTTATAGAGTACGAGATGGTCACATCCTGGACAGATCACCAGTGTATGACTGGACTAGCCAAGAGAGTAAACCACATACTTCCACATCCACACCTATGCCCTATATTAGAAACACAAACTGACCTGATATGTATAGGCACAGGCAGGATATGCTAATGGATAAATAATACTAGTTCCTAAAATTGAGATTTGAATTTATAATTTTTGATCTTGGTAAATTCTGGGGACTGGAAACTGTTATCCAGCTTTGTGCTTCACTATATTCAGTTCTGTTAATAGTAATAGTGATTCGCTAAAAAAGAAAAATCAAGGAGATCAGCTGCAGTTTTATTGTCAAAATAAACTTCTGGGTTCAATGTATTAAAGCAGGAACATTGAGGAAACCACAGTTGCTAGATGGATGACTGGACGATCAAAACAAATACCTGACTGTCCAGAACCTTAAAGGATTCACCACAAGATGCAAACCAGATGCAATGTATGCTGCACTTTATAAGAAACATACAAAAATAAGTCAGAGTCCTAAAAAAAGACAGAACTGATGAAAATCAACTTCTATCAAAATGATGGAAAGAAGAAAATCGTATAATCTAGAGCAGGGGGGTTCAACTCAGGGCCTCAAGGGCCCGTGTCCTGCAGGTTTTAGATGTGTCCTTGATCCAACACAGCTGATTTTAATGGCTTAATGACCTCCTCAACATGTCTTGAAGTTCTCCAGAGGCCTGGTAATGAACTAATCATGTGATTCAGGTGTGTTGACCCAGGGTGAGATCTAAAACCTGCAGGACACCGGCCCTTGAGGCCTGGAGTTGACCCCCCTGCTCTAGATTATATGATTATACGACTTTATCTGTCAAACACAGGTGCTGCTGTTCTTCCTAGGCATGTAAAGCTACCAATGGAGCTGGGATTTATTGACAATTGCATTCATGAAGGAAGCAACAGAACCATACAGGAACATTCTGTGGCTAAAGCTGCGTTCACATTGTAAGTGATTTATTTGTGATGAGTTACTTTTCGGCTCCAGGCACTGGTTGGCTTGGTAACCCTATAATGTATTAACTGCCTGGTGAAATGTCAGTCACTTCAGTCTTCACTCGCATTGGCAGTCACTTTAATCCCTTGCCAGGAAGTTGAGAAAAGTTTCTTAGGTCTCGCCCATTTCCCATCGCCAGCAACTGTTTTGCTTGTATTGCTTGAAGTCACATGTCATTCACTTTCTATGGTCTCTGGCTGCCATATCACTTCCAGTGTGCATGCTTCTTGAGATTCAGTCAAATGCATCAAATATAACTGGACTACAGTAAACATACCAGCAGGACAATCCAGAACATGTTGTCAGTGCAATCAAATTTTTCAGGGTAAAGAGGGTTAAACGTTCCCAGAAATTATATCATTTCAATTCAGCTGCAACTAGGGCAGCTTAGGAAAAATTTGAAAAAAATGTCAACACAAATGTTTTTCTTATTCCATGTGTAATTTTCTTTCAGATGATTTTAGTTTTGTAACTTCTAACAACCATGGCACACGCTTACTTGGATCTACTAAACAAAATACAAAAAATCCATGAAACACTCCTCCTCAGAAACTGTTCAGTATCTTAGAAGGTGTTATGTTTTTTACCAAGACTGGGAGATTCACTTCTGAATGTACAGATATGGTAAATTTCTACATTGCCTTACCACTCAAAGCACTTTAAACAATATGAACAACATGCCTCAATCACCCATTTACACAAGCCCTTTTTAGTATTCTTTTCTAAAGTTCACATACAATCACACTTCAATGAATGCATAAGAGAGCAACTTTAGCTTCAGTATCTTGCGCCCAAGGATACTTTGGGATGTAGACTGGAGCAGCCAGGGATCAAATGACCAACATTCCAATTATTGGATGACCTGCTCCATCTCCTGAGCAACAGCCACTCTAAAAACAGAGGAGATAAAGGAACAGAAGAAAACCTAAACAGGAGAGCAAGACGCTGAGGTGATGACTGTTGAGAAGATTCACAATTGGTAACTTGGAAAACACTACAAGAGATAACGAGTGACACTAGGTTGCCTGGATAATACTAACAAATGAGTGGGAGTGGATGGGAAAACTCCTTCAATACTGTTGTTAAGTGATAACCAGTAGGTAGGCATAAACAGAGAGATCCAAAGAGAGAAAGGCAGGTTAGCACTGCAGGTAAACAGGGATCATAAGACAAAGTGTCAGTAATAAAAACATATTAGCTTAATAGCCCTATATGAGTTCAATCAAATTATGAAAATAAAACCTCTGGACTCATATTTTTTTCCATAAGTCAGCCAACTGAGGCATATCACCCTAATATCTTCATTTGGATCGCTTAAGCATAAATTACTATTACATTTTTCCAGTATTACCAAGCAATTCATATAACCCTAACCCTTTTATAGTCAAGACACAAGCAGCTGCCCTGCAGGCCAGAAAACACATCACAGACCAGATGGGGGTAAAAGTCACAGTGTGAGGTCTCAGAGGGTATGTGGTTGTATGGTTTTCAGTGTGTTTGTACATTCTGCTTAAACTATGTTTAAAGGATAACACGGGGTAGCTCAAGACACCATTCCTCCTTCCACCATGTGTAATTCATCTACTGCCAGACACAGTTTAAATCCTGGAAGTCACTTAGGCCCACTATTGTCTGAGAAAACTGTTGACCGCATTGGTCAGCGTTACTCAACATGATAGTGAACAGAGACATTGTTCTTTGTCCTGAAACAACATAATTAAGGCCCAGCAACTGGTCTTTCAGTCTATTAAAAGTAGGTCCTTTTTAGGGTAACATAAGTGTAAACAAGGCAAAGTGGATACGTGGGGATTTCCATATTTTACTTCTTTGCTGTAGTTTCGCAGCATGAAGTACTATATATGTGTGATACTGATTAACATGAAAATAAGGCCATATTATTTAGATATTAAAGAGAAGATGAAAGGCAAGAAAACAAGGGACTTCTAATGAGCTTTGGCTATAAAATTACAACATTTCTGTTTTTATAATACACACACTTCTTCAGGGTATCCAGCAATTTCAGTCTGCAGCTTTGTTACTCAAATACATGCAGAAGCGCGTGCGGTAAATTTCTAAATAGATGATGTTTTGAAACCCAAACATAAGACTAAGATGGAGATTTCTAAGGTTATTAGCTTTAAAAAAAGCGAGTGGAAAATTGATATTTATCTTGAAACATCCAATCTTTATAATTTTACCTCTTTATTTAGAATTAACTGGGGAATAGGGCAAACCTTTTGTTTTCTGGCCTGGCCATTTAAGCTTAAATGTTAACAACAACACTACAATCCAATGAGGTGCTATGACAGAAACCTCAACATCTGGAAAGCACTCAACACAAACACATGAGCCGTGAGTGTGAATGCTTACATGCTTACATGCTGACTGCCAAGATTTCTTTTCCATTATACACCAATTGTCTCAAATAAATATCAAGTTTTATCATGTTTTATGGTGTTTAAATGATCATATTCAGACATCCCAAAGACCCCAAAATAGACCTAGGACTTTCTCAGTGATCCCAGCATTACTGTTCAAGCACATGTTGCTTCTATTTTAAGTGAGCGCTTGGCCCGACACAGCATCGAGCCTGGATTATATGATATTTACAAATGGGGACCACAGAGTGCAAGCTGTTACCTGAGCGCACACAAAGACTAAGCAAGTACTGGTTTGAGCAACAAACTGGAGAAAACCATGGAAATGCATGCCAAAACTGAAACAATCAGAAGAAACCAAACCATCCAGTGCAGGCACTATAAAAGCACCTCTCAAGTCTTTGTCTGACCATAGCCGAGACACCAGGTTTAAACATCTGATGAAATAGTTGGATGACCTTAAGACAACTCTCAGTGGACCTTGGAGAGCAGCTGAGGTCGCCTCAGCACACATTTGACTCCAGCCAATCCAACCAAGACTGCATTTTATTGTTGACTCCTGTTGATTATGTGATTTGTGTGTTAATGATTGTTTATCTGAAAAATCAATCCAAAAGCTTTTAAATACCGATATTGGCGCACGTGAATGCCCATCTCACAGAGAAAACCATTCTGGAGCCACACGGTGAACTCTGCAAGACTACTGGTGATGATATCTTGATGCATCTAGCAAATCTTGACATTTTGAATTAAACGCTTTCATGTAATGTGACAGAAATGCATGCACTGTGAAATCAACTCCCAGTCTGCAGCATTGCTTTCAACCGCATCCATCACAATGATGTCATTCTCCCCCCATACAAAACCATGGGTACCTGCTGCTTGCACACAATCTCAATAAAGCTGATAATATCAGACAAAATAAACACATGAGTGGTGAAGATAGTCAAGCATGTATGGAGACAGACATAGTTCTCAGGAGTAAGCAGACCAAACCGCAGTGATTATTGTACTTTATTGTGCTTTCTGTCCCCCTCATGTGATGTAAGGCAACTTAAATAAACACAGTATTACCAGCATTACTACAAATATTACCTGGCACCATTTTGTAGTCAAAATAGGGCAACTCTACTTCTGTTAACATTCCTTCACCAATGAAACGATACCTTTGGAACCTGATTTAGGTTTTTGATTGTGTGTTACACACTTTTTGGATGAGGTATGGTTGCCACCATCTTCAGTGATAATGTACACAGATTAGGGTCTTACCCTGACTGGCGCATTGTTGACTGCTGGCGTGTGGAAAATGGTGGCTTGATTGAATTGTGCCTTAAGATTGAAACTCCAGGAAAAAAATGACTCGGAATCTGAGTCACAGAAGAAATCATTTTATCTATCCTCTGCATGTAACCTCACAGGAATGCCTTTTGAATGAATGTCCCAGCGGGTAACATAACACGGATTTTTTAGTTGTTTTAGGGACAAAGTTTAAGAATAATAAACACTTGATTAAGGTAATAAACGCTATTGGGTCTGGAACTGATCTTTGTCTCAACAATTCTGACTCCGTCGTATCGTCAGGTCTGGGTAATGATCTAGAACTAGGTCATAGATATAAGTGACCAAAATGACTTTCTTTCTATAGATTGAGCTCTGGAGGTAGAGCAGGTCATCTATTAGCTTGGAAGGCTGGTTGTTTGGCATACAGACTGTCTTTGGTATCAAACTCTCCTTTGACAAGATAATGAACCCTGATGAATTCGTTGGAGTGTGAAAGTGTATGAATGTTAGACAGAAAGCACTTAGATATAAAAACAAAAAATGCTCATATGAAAGAGCGTGTGACTGGGTTATTGGGACATGCATAGCATACTTCGAGTGCTCAAGTAGAGTAGAAAAGGGATATTTGAGAACCTGTTCATTTACCATTGGCTATGCTTGGGCTTAGCGATGGGGTGACAAGCTTAAACTTCCACAGGGAGCTCAGAGTAGATTTCCCTTTCATTTGCATTCAGGCGTGCCAATTTATGTGGTTTGGATATCTGATCAGGGTGTCTTGTAGGTGCCTGGCACACAGTCCAAGGAAGTGTGGTAGAACCAGAACTTGCTGGAGAGATTATATACCTGCCTTGAGAACACAAGGGCTTACCTCCTTGGTGATCCCTTGGGAACTTCAAGGAGGAACTGGAAAATGTTGATGGGCAAAATCCACAGTGACATGTCTATGGATAACTTAACATAAACTAAAGAATAAAGGAATAAAATGCAGATTCTCAGCGTTGATCACAACTCTTTAAGAGCTAATTTGTAATCTCACTGGCATTTCTTGGTTCAGGTTTTTGGCAGTTTTTCAAATTCAGTTGTTATCAGGGGTTAAGTAGGATTTGGCAAGTGGGAGAACCCTAAGACCGGGGTAGCATTGCAGTGTGGGGGAAAGGATTTATTTAGAAGTAACATAATAACCTTTTTAATCAATTTTAGTTGACTTTTCTTTGAGTATGGGCTCTAATCAGCTGACCTCCTGCTACTCTGATATTCACTGCTCTTTGTGGATTTACCAATTGAATTCGACAAGATATAAGCAAGTGTTATGTTCCTAAACTCAACAAAGCAGGTACAAAAGATAAAATTCAGATCTGAATAACTGTAAACTTTATCACAATACTGGAAAGTAACTAACATAGACTGCACTAAACTGCCTAGTACAATATTTTCATATAACCTATTAATAACACAAAACAAGAGGTTTCACATAATTCATCATGTATAGAACCGATATCTGATTTAAAAACACTAAAATGAGAGAGGACATTACATGTAAGATTTCATTAAATTTTATCTTTATTAAATGCCACTTGCTGAGTAATCATCTTCCTCTCCTGTTTGTTGAGCTGTTTGAAAAGTTGGATTTGAAATCACCCTGCACTTAAAAAAAAAAGCATGTTACTCCATTGATGTTTGCTCCTCTTCTCTAGTTAGTTCGACACTTCACGATTCACAAAACTTTACCACAACTTTCACCACAACTATACCTCTGTACCATGAACACTTCGCAGGAATGACAAGAAAAAGTATGTGTTGAGGCTGTAAGGAGGCTATGGGATGCTATTATTTTCTTTTTACTGAACAAGTATCTCCATGCCATCTCTGGAAGCAACAGCTGGCTGCAGCACATGAAAAATGAACTCATTCAATAGTTATAAATGCATGAACCTGTCAGATTACTCATTAACTGAGCGTCCTGGAATGCCTTTCTGGCCCACTTTGAGCATCTTGAACTGGCTTATCCCAAACTGACTCAGTGATATTGAGATCGGGGCTCTGTGGAAGCCATAATCTTTCTCTGCATTCCTGTGTATGAAGATAGGTATCATTTGAGTTGTTTCCATCCAACAGAATAAATTTTGGTTGAGGGGGAGGAAAGGTGGAGGGTAGAGGTTATGAAGGATGAGGAACTTAATGAGCTCCAACTAATCCAAAGTTGAAGCGGAGCTTGACCTGCTGTACTTTTACCATCTCTTTATATTGTTATATTACTACCTTCCTTCCACTGCAAATTTCCTTTCCACCCACCCACTCCTTTCTTCCTTCTTTCTTCTCTTCCCCTTCCAATTAGACATATTTACTTCCCAAATCCTAATCTCTAAAACATCGACAGAGGCTTTAGCCCTGGCTCCCTCGAGGCAGCTCTGCTTCTTGCAGCCACCTCTCCCCCTTTCCTCCCCTGCTTCACTCTGCCTTTTGTTCTGCATGATGAGGTCATGTTCGAACCATTTCTCTTTGGGACTTCGTGTGATACAAGCCCAAACAGAGGGAAGCCAAACCTCTGTTCACACATGAGATCAAGATAGTCAGGGGCATGTTTCCACACATTGCCTTTGGGTCTGCAACTGTATAGGTGTGTCTGTGTGTGAAGGAGCCAGAGGTTCACTCACGAGACCTGATCATTAGCTTGTTATTTTAATGATGGTAATGATAATGGATATGTAATAACTCTTTCATTAGATACTCGTTTCAGTTGTGTCATGCAAAAGGAATCCTAAACATACTGTAAAAGGACTTTAATTAAAGAAATAAGGCGCATGATTATGCGATGTTTTAATGCAAAGGATACAGAACACCACGTTCTACAAGTTAATTTGTTTCTAATGATTGTTTTGTTTTCTCACAGTGATGCTGTGAGATGTAAGAAATGCTCAACCCATGCTACAGATGTGAGGAGAGTATTTACTCTACTTTAGCTTATTCTACATTGGTTTACAGTTATTCTCATTTGCTTTGGAACAAGATGAAATGACGTTTAACTCATTTTTTGTGTTGGAAGTGTGCTACTGGTTCTCTTTGCCTTTGTGACATTGTTGCCTATGACAACAGTTATGTGCTGTCACAGGCAACTATGAAGTTATTATGCAGAATAGCTATAGATGGTCAGAATTGCATCATATTGCAAACTCAACCCAGTCATGAACTTGAACTGAACTATGTCCACATACCGTAGAAGTCTAAAAGGTTTTCTGTAATTTTCCCATGTAACAAAAGACTGTCTTGAGTAACTCCTGAGATAATTTATCCAAATTCCCAGGGCTGATTTGGTAACTTATCATCAGCTTGTAAAGAATGATCGGCTATGAACTCATAATCAACCTGATTTTTGAAGTGCAGCTAGATTATAGATAGCTGGCTAACTATAGCTTTCTTGTTACAAACTGTATCGGTGTGATTCTTAATAATAAACTTGAAAATGTCAAGTGGTATTGTTTTTGGCAGTTAGTTCATCATGTGATGGCACAAAGCAAACATTTGGTTTTTACAGTAACAGTCAACATGGGATTAGCTATGCAGCATGTACATTATATAGAAAGGCTTTACAAACATTTGTGAAAGAGCTGGTCATCATAAGATCTCACTGAATTTGAGTGTGATACTGTCAATTCATGAAATTCCCTCCTGGATAGTCTACAATCAAAAGCCAAAGTAATATCATTGCCAAGTGGAAGTGTTCAGAAACCACAGCAACTCATCCATGAAATGACAGACCACATAAAGTCACAGACCAGGGTCACTGAGTGCTGAGGCGCATAATACATAAAAGTCACCAACGATCTGCAGACTTAGTGACAGCAAAGTTCTAAACCTACCTTGGCATTAACATCAGCACAAAAATAGTGTGCTGTGAGCTTCAAGGCATAGGTTTTGTGGAATTACAGGGATTATTTTACATAACCATCATCTTTATCATTGCATTAATTATCATTTCATCCAAACAATGCTGTAAAACATGTTCTTAATGCAATCATAATAATGCAGATTATATAGTAGGAATAAAAGAATTTCTGAATCCCCACAGTTTCCATATCCAAGCAGCTTCTGTAGGTCTATTGTATAGTATATGTATCTGGCATTGGTTTTTTTGGGCCATCGTAGTGAATATATACGGTGCACACACTGGTCTCCCAGTTGTTAAAATACATGACAGAATTTATAGAATACTGTAACATAGTAGTGCAGGACAGTCCTCAGAAAGTACAGCTCATGGTGGGCAGGATTTAAATGCAGCATTGTAATGCTGAATTCTTTCAAAAATACCAAAATACAAAAGTCCAAAGTAATAGCAGACTAGGAGCAAAGAATCCAAACACTAAGAATCTTTGGAAAAACATAACAATAGGACACACAAGATGAAGGATGACTAAGCGTGGACAAAGGGGAGAGTAACACGGAGACAATAGCTCAAACTTACCAACCTGACACAGAAATCAAACAAGACAAAAACAGTGATAAGACTGAAGGAACAGAATGGGATTAAAAATGGGAACTAACAAATCTTTCATCATCTAATGTGAACTAAAGGCACAGATAACAAAAAATGAATAAGTAAAAATAAATAAGACCATTAACAGGAGACCATAAACAATGCAGAGCTTGAACTTAAATCCCCTCTCAAAACCAAAAGAAATGACAAATCCACAAAAACTCACAACTCTGGGTCCAAGAGACCAGACTGGCATCACTGATTTGGTCATAAACTAAACATTTCCAAGTTCTAACCCACATTAACATACAATATGTACAAAACTCACCTGTTCTATTTTTTCTTTAACCCTGCAGAACATTCACAAGATTCAAGAAGGCCTTGAATGCCACAAAGAGCCCTCATAAGCCACTCACAGATTCTCCACTTTGCATCAAACCCCATGTGTCTGCATGTTCAAAGTCCTTCGATTTTACATTTTTTGGGGGAAAGAAACATGCTCAAGTAGTATACAGAGCAGTCGAGACAAAAATGATGCAGCGGCAGTGATACTGACTACTCACTGAACAGCTTTGTGAACGTAACATTTGTGTGTAACAACACACAAATGATGAATCATCAACAGAGACACTCTGAAGTACCTGCGTCATTGTTATTAATTTTCTTGAGGGCCTGGAGCCTTTGTATACAATTCAGTGATGAGTTTGCCTATGGAAGGAGGAAAATATTAAGAAGCATCTATGAATGTTGATTGTCTTTTTTTTCAACAGTAAACAGTGTGTGGGCCTAATGCTGCTAGTACACTTTTCAACACCACAAAGCGGCCAGTCTTAGTCTTGTAACACTGTAACTTGTCCGTCTATCCCGGCACACACCTAATAAAGCAGACTGCTCCCTTTTGTTGTGCCCTTGTCCTCCACCCCCACGTCCCACAAGGCCACTCACTGGGACCCATAAACACTTGGTAACACATGTAGCTCTTGAATGAAGTGCAAAGTCATTGCCTCTGAGTAATAGGTGTTCTCTCTCACCCTCTCTCTGTGGCTGCCTATAACATTTCGTCAAGTCTTTACTGTGGTTTATTTGCTGTGACTTTCTTCCCGCAGCAGAAGGAATTAGGAGAAAGGGTTTGTCATCTTTACATTTGGACAGTCTTAGGGATGACAGCATGGATCGCTGCGATTGTTTAAAATTAAGGGCGAAAATGCAGTTTCTTTGCTTTGTCGACACATTTCTAGCAAGCTGTAGCTTGTAACGCTACATAGTGTGCAGGTGCAGTAATTTATTAACTGTTCAACCGTTCTCTTTTTTTAGCAGCGTATCTTGATAAGAATGGCAACAGACTGACAGGGAAACGGTAAATATTTACCTATTTGTTATTTAAAGAAAAAGATTGGTGGAGTAATGTCAGCACCACCCACTTCTGATTTATACTATTTTTACACATGTAACCATGGGGATAACATTTTTGTGTATCAGCCTCTACGTGCGTTGCTGATTTTGTTTTGGTTTCTACTCTGGGCAAATGAAACACACCTCAACAGCTGAGGGCTCCTGCTGCAGAAAGAATGAAGAGGGTTGAATGACTAAAAAAAGCTTAACAGTAATGAGACACGAGAATCGCTTTAAGCTAGACTCACCTTGAGTTGAAGACTCTGATGGCTGAAAACAGTGAAGCTGTTTCTGGGCTGCGTGCACCCTGACAGAGTCTTCTATTAAGCTTGAGGCTTTCTCTTGTGGCCCCTACTTGTTCTCCTTTTTTTTTTTTTTTTTTTTGGAACTGGCATCTCATCCTTGGAAGCTACAAAGATTAAAAATGCATGCCTCTGCCTGTCTCTTGTAAGAGCAAATACATGTTAGCAGCACAACTTTATTTCACTTTAGGCGATCACCATTTTCATATCACTGACACTTAACGCATTAATGAGATGTTGGAAGCGTTTGGGAGCTGTGGATGACTGCATGGGTGTTAACGCCTCCCCTTAAATCCCTGATGTGGTGCTTGGCGGAGAGCTGAGACAGCGCCTGTCACGTCATTTTGGATGTGCTGGCGGGTGGTCCGCCAGTGTGTGCAGGTCAACAGAGATGTGGACTGCTGTGTGTCCTTTCGCACTGACTCTCCAGCACTCCACCGGGAATTCTCTGAGTTCTGATTCAAATGCTTCAAACTTAAAATGACGCAATAACACAAATACATCTTTGCCATCCAAAACCTTGCTATTATCGAGACAGACATAGGGTCATTTTTTATTTAGCCTCTGATTCTGAGACAGACAAAATCATTTTTTATTCAGCGTCTGAATCTAGAGCAGTGGCTAGACCAATAGACCACCACACTTACAGCCTGGAAGAAGGAAGATGCAGAAAGTGACTCAAGTTACACTTCCTTCACGTGTCTTGGGTGGGTTGCATAGCTACCCAGTTTCTGGATTTCTAAAGCAAACCACCTCAGGTACAGTTATCAAAGAGCTTTAGGCGCACCAATCACGGCTGTGATCGTCCCAGCTGTCGGGATTATCAAGAGATGCTGGACTAGTTATTCTTTGGCACTGGTGACTTGACATACTGGTGATACTGAAAATGGACTAGCATTTTTATATCTTTTTTCTAGCCTCACTGATCACTCACAAGAGGTTTTAGACTTCATGCCACACATACACATTTAAATTACTGGTTAAACAATTATGTATGACTGTGGGAGAAAGCAGGATTACCTGGATGAGACACAGAGACAAGCAAATTCCACACTGACCCAGTCAGTCTTTGAGTTTACAGCGCTAACCACTGCATCACAGTGCAGTCCAATAGACCCCTATAAACGGTAACTTTTTAAAAGCGACAAAATCCATAATTGGAAACTTTGTAAGAAAGATAATAGAGTAACTCAGTATGCCAGAAGGCTGCTGTTCATGTTCAGTTTTTGATGCTTTGTGTTTGTTTCAAATAGTTTTCACTTGCTGATTCGGTTTGCTTTCACCCACTGGTTATGCACTAAAGCTACTTGGTTAGGTCTAATAAAAGACTTTTTTTGTTTGTTTGTTACACACATTAATACATCACTAGTAGTGAATGAGAAATCTGTAGTCTTAGATGTATTATCTTAGCCCTTGTATGTAAGAGCACCTTGCTCATATCTGTGACACATCAGGGACTTTGTCAAAAGGGCGTATTTCTTGCCCTGGGAATGAGCACAGGCGGATCTGGATGTGACTGAAGGCAGATCTAGATGAATCAGACTACTGATTGTGTCAGCACCAGTGTTGGGTAAGTTACTTTAAATTAGTAACTTAGTTACATTACTAGTTACTTCTCTAAAAAAGTAACTCAGTTACTTCAAGTTACTCGTTACTTTCAAAGTAACTAGTTACTAGGGAAAGTAACTTTGGTTTTACTCAGAATTCTCTTGTTAATGTGTTGCTTCCGTAACTGGATACCCAGCCAGACTGCCAGTCTTCTAGCTTGCTTACTTGCCACAAGTGCACTGTGCCACCTACCAACAGAAAGGAAAAATAATGTGCACATTTCCATGAGAGAAATCACGCCTGGACCGTCGTTGACCGCCGCCATGATTCTAGCCTGCTTTTTACATCCAACACAAAAACTGCAGTCGTGGTGCTTTTGATTGTACTCAGAACTTGGAAATTCTGCCTTCTGAATAGGAAGATGTAGGTAACACCAGACTGCAGATGAGCTGCATACAGAGCTGGACTGGGACAAAAAAAATTGTCTCGGGCATTTTGACTAGAGACCGGCCCACCATTATAGGAAAAATCATAAAGCCTTTGAATGAAAATAAACACTGTTGTGACAGTGATGTACACTGTTCTGATGGTATATATGTATCAATCTATCAATCGTTTGTTGTAAGACTCAGATAATTATTTTTTTAAAAGCAAGATATTTTAAATGAGAATAATAAAGAAAAGTATTTCCTTGTCCCCCCCTTTCCCTGTTAATGCCCTACCTGGCCCCCTGGCAAAACTTTGCTAGACCCGCCCCTGCACAGTTACCAGCTGTCAGCTACGTAGAAAAGGATCCTGGTGTTATTTGTCTCTCAGAAACAGTTCATAACTTCCCTTCAACTCATTCATGTCACCTAAAAGGTAAACCTGTTTCTCCATCACCTGTTCAGCTCTGATGATTCAGTAAGGACATCTCCTGGTTTCATCTGCATGTTTCCCTCTCACCAGATAACCAAACCGATATCATGACCAGCAGCTTTACAGCTGTGGCTCCAGCAAACATCAGCTGATACTAGAAATTAATATTAAATAAATTCTAACAACAGCTGATCAAGCTTAAACGTGCTGCTGTTGTTTAGCGCGACATCCGCTGGTTTCCTCTTTCTGGCGCAAAGTGGGCGATAAATAAACAAGAGAGAAAAGCCGATCAGCTGATCATTGATCAGTTTCATGACTGAAGTAGAAACGGGAGAGGAGAGAATGAGAGAAGAAGAGGCAGCTGTGCAGCTTCAGCTTTGTCTTTTTCATTGTAGCTGAAGTCCGGGACAAACTGTGTTCCTTTTCACCTCAGTACGAAACGCGTAATATTTTCTCTGAATACCAGGCGATTCTCTGTTTTTACGGGACGGTTGGCAACTCTAATAATTAACCGTATGAACAAAATAAAGTTCAACATCAGTAACATAGCACCCACACAGCTGTATAGAAACTCCGTCATGCTAGCTAGCACGCAGTACGAAAATGTCAGCATACCGAAAATAAACTCCACCTAAACTTGGTTTATATCTGACTCCGATAGACTGCAGGTCATAACTTCTTACCTGAAGTTCAGTTCACCTGACACGCGGACCTGCGGCCGCTTCGGGTCTCTCCTCTTGCCTCCCTTTTCCTTCATCCACCTGCTGGCTTCCACCACTTGCTAATGTTATTGAATCTGTGGAAGCTCCGCGATATCCACCACACGAAGTAACGAGTAACGAGCCTATCTAAATCCCAGTAACGAGTAATGCGTTCCTGGTTTTGGCATAATAACTAGTTACCGTGCTCGTTACCACAATAATAACGTAGTTACTGTAACGCGTTACTTAATAACGCGTTAGTCCCAACACTGGTCAGCACACAGTTATACAATGTAAATGAGACAACAGCTGAATAACTGATGATTGCCTCGTATGAGCACATTCACAGCTCATATCAGCTTGATTGTTGTCATTCTCTTCACTATCAAATGTAATGTATCCAGGTGACAGTCATTTCAATTAAAAAGTGCTACAGAACAAGAGACGAGATAACAACAATCTGTCAGCCATTGATATATAATATTAAAGAGAGCAATAATAAAGATGCTTTTTGCCATGAAGTGAGCTGGGCAGTATAAGAGTGGAGAAACGAGCTTGGTATTTCAGAGTGGGGAAGGGTTTGGGTATTCGTCAAGTTGGCACTTAAGCGCAGACAGCACATATCTCCTTGTCAGCAGTGGCAGTGTTTGTTTTGGATACTGTCCATATTAAATAGATATGTCCAGCAGCCAGATTTTCTTGACAATTAGTGACATGTACGAATTTTCTTTGGCAGTACACCAACTATTTTTGTTTTTGTAACCTCAACCGAAAAAGCACACAGATTTCTTTTCAATCCTCCCCATAAAAAGATAGGCTGCTTTGATAACAGCGTGCAAAGCAGTACAAAGTTTCATCCTTTGTGAGAGCTAATCCTTATACCAGCACAGTTGCTCCGTCTCACTGCTACATCAGTCGTAACTCAACACACCCAATAAAAAAAGGCTCTGCTAATGTTTAAAGGCGCTGTCTGGAGACAATGGTAATATAATACCAGCAGTAACATGGATGCTGGCATTGCTGGAACTGGTGCCAGAGCGGATAAACTGCCTCATAACTGCTGGGAAAAGCCATTCATCTCTAGGGCTGGCAAAAGGATGCTGCTTTTGACCATAGGGCGGAGGATGGAAACCATGCAGGAATTTCAGTCAGTAAACTGGCAAGATGGACAGTGGTATGCTCTCTAAGGGCAGTGCCCCTGAGGAATCCAAGGGTGATGGTCAAGAGAAGAATGCAGAGGTTGTGCCAAGGAGCCTTGGTGGCGGCGAGGTTTCCACACCACAAACCTCTCCAGGCATGTATACAGATATGTCTGTTGGGGGTGAGAGTGGCCTCTTATCCCTTTGTTGACCATATATTAAATGGGCATGTGAAATCAAAGACTATCATGTCCATTAAGACAGATTACGGTAATATCACTGCTGTACAGGGGTCATAATATGTATCTGAGGGTTTCATATCATTTGTCATAAACAGAAATACACACTGTGGAACTATTTCCATACGCTTTTCTTATTTTCAATATGAGGAAATCACTCCGGAGGTACTTTGATATCACACACACAGCTAAATGTCATCATCAGGGGTGAAGGAAGTTATTATTTCCTGGAAATAATATCAGTGTTTTCCTGCGAGAGTTAGGATTCTCACAATGAAGGGCATGTGGGTTGTTTTCTTTTGACAGCTATTCATAATGTATCTGTCTTTTATTCTTATTATTGTGTGTGTGCGCGCTGTGTGCGCATATTGTTTTAGTATAACTTTTTTCCTAATTGAATTCAGTTGAATTAAGACTTATTCATAACAGGAAGAAACATTTGGAAAAAGGCTAAGGAAGGGCAGCCAACTGCCCTGGCTGGTTAAAATGAGGACAGAGTCAATCAAAGAGCAGGCCAGTAAAAAAAGGCCAGTAACCACAAATCAGAAACGTGCAGCTAGAGATACCTGCAGAAAGGCACATGCAGAGATAAGATGGAGGGGAAAAGGCTCTGTACACCGCAAGACCAAGTGAATGATATGCAATGATTGTATCAGTGCAAGGACAGGGAAAAGAGAGTTCTGGGAGGTTTCCCAGGAGCCCGTGTCTGTAGCAGCATACCTAAGAGGTGTTCAGGGTCACATCTGCAGTTACGCATTCAACAGAAGACTACAGCTATGTCACACTTGTGATGAGTAAACCGTTACATTAAGCATTTAACGGCCGGTCGTCAGTAATTGAGTATGGAGTTGAAGTATTTTCAAATATGTGAGCAATTAATGTACTCAAATCCATGTATAAATCCTCGATTCTTTTAGTATTCTTTGAGCAAAAGATTTAATGAAAATACTCAGGAAACCCTGAAATCTCCTCCTGATTTTTTTTCACAATTCAAGGCTCGTCACAAGCGAAGATGAATAAATCTATGTTAAGTATAGTCTAGATCCTAATATGAACAGACTGCCATGACCATCATTCAACCGCCACTGTTGGGTAAAGGTCAGATGGTATCTATTTTATTTTCACTGAGTCAGCAGATCTGATTCAGATCTCAGCTGGACTTGAGTCATGAGGAACAGGATCCTGCCCTTTCCCAACCTACGTCACAGGATGGACTGAGCAAGTGCGTCCAAACACGTCTCTGTTAACACAGGACATCCCTGGGTGACCTAACAGTCTTATCGACATAAGTCACATGGTGAGATCTTCTACCACAACGACTAGCTACATTGTTTTAAAAAGCCAGAGAACATACTAAACTTATGACCCTTTGGTTTCTTTCTTTTTTTTCCTTTCTCGACATCGTAAATCGAGTAGCACGGTGGCGCAGTGGTTGGCACTGTTACCTCACAGGAGGAGAGACTCCACCCGAGTTGGACTACAGGGCCTTTCAGTTTGGAGTTTACATGTTCTCCCTGTGTCTACATGGGTACTCAACCTGTCCCTACAATATGCCTTTGGACTGTAAAGTGGTGATTCTAAATTGCCCATGGGTGTGAATGTGAGTGTTAATGGTCGTCTGTAGGACAAAATCCAGCCACCTGCAACCCTGAATTAGACAATGGGAAGAAAATGGATGGATGGAACATTGTAAATCCAGATAATAATAAAATCCAAAAATAATAGAAAAACTGAAGAACTGCAGTTTGAAATTTAAATGAAGATGATGCATCTTTGTATGACTATTCACAATTTTTATTTTTAAGCTAAAGAGGCTAAATTCAGGTGCTGATCAAAATGATACCAAGGTTTGTAGCAGGTGATCTGATGTTGTTAGCGAGGGAGGTGATGTACAGACTAAATTCCTCAGAGAAACTGTCTGGGTCAAGCACTAGAATCCCAGTTTTACTGAAATTGAGATGGAGGAAATTAGAATACATCCAGAAATCCAGAACATTCACTGAAGCAGGGGAGGCTGTTCTGATTGTTGGGCTTGACAGAAAAATATAACTGTGTCATCTGCATAGCACTGGTCGGAGATTCTATTAAGACATTTATTAGTTGGCCTAGGGGTAACATATATGAAGAAAACAGAACTGATCGAAGGATTGAGCCCTGGGGGACTCCAAATACGGGCAGTGCAGATGACGACATACATTGATTAATATGAATTCTGAAATATCTGTTTGATAAGTATGAAGAAAACCATTTGAGAGCAGTACCAGTGATGCCAACCCAGTTTCATAGTCTGCTAATAAGAATAGCATGATCAATAGTATCAAAGGCGGCAGAATAGACAAGCAGGACTAAAATGGAATGTTCACCTTTATCCGAGTGCAAGTAATTTTCAGTAACGCTGTTTGAGTGCCATAGTCCTATCCGTAACCGGATTGGAGTTTATCGAATATATTGTTTCCTTCAACAATCTGAAGGAGCTGATGAGCAACAACTTTCTCAAAGATCTTGGAAATAGATGGGAGTTTGCAAATTGGACCTATAATTATATAAAACAGTGGGATCTAAGGATGGTTTTTAATAGAGGAAAGATGATGGCTGTTTTAAACTTATCTGGACTACAGCCAGATGAAAGGGGACTAACTGAAACTATACAGCGGGCATTGGGCAGCGGGAAGTGGTGAAACTATATCCAAAAGATTTGTTAAAGAAATTGGTTTGAACTTGGACAGGAGAGCTGGGTAAGAGACTTGGGGTGGTTGACGAGGTACAGACTTGAGCTGTGACCTCATACTGCTCATCTTGCCAGAGAAGAAATCTAGAATTTTTTGGACACTGGAAGACATGGGAGTCATAGCAGACTGAGAAGGATTAAGAAGCAAAGCCAGGTGCTTTGCTTGTGCAGTGGCCACAGATGAAAACATAAGCTCATCCTTCTTCCTAAAGTCCCGCTTCTGTCGGCAGATATCCTCTTGTAATTGTGTATATGCCGGTAGGCAATGACCACAAACAGCCACGACTTGAGGGCAGCAAACCGGTGACAGACAGGCTCCTTCCTGAGCCTGGTTCTGACGGAGGTTTCATCCTGTTAAAGGGGAGTTTTTATTTCCCACCATCACCAAGTGCTTTCTGATAGAGGTGTTGTTTGATAGCTGTGTTTTTGGGGGTCTTTAACTTACACTATAAAGTAAAATGTTAATCTTCAGGTGACTGTTCTTGTGATTTGGTGCCATATAAGTAAAATTAAATTGAATTAAAATAAATAATCCAGGACTTTAATTATGCTTAAAACATCCAACCTTGGTGGGTTAACTGTTGTTTAGCACATTCATAAAATTGATTTGAGCGTAGATAAATGAATATGATTGCTATTTTAACCAAATAGAGCAAAGAGGTAAAAAAAACCTCAACAGGTGATCCAGGTGATCGATATATGTATTTTTTGTCTGCTTATTCTGTTGGTTTTTGGTTTTTTGCCCTTTTTCCCCGTCCCTCTTCCCCGCTGTTTTTCTTTCCCTCTTTCTTTCTCCCCTTTCCTTCCCCCAGTCAAGTCTGTCCCGTATTCAGCAAGTGAAAATAAAATAAACAATAAAAGGTGAATCAAATGGACCATTATGGCAAGGCTGGGATGGTCCATTTGGTAAAGTAAATCCGTTGGGCATCTTTCTTCGCCTTTAGACAATAATTCTGATGGCAAAAGAACCAAACGGGACAGGTTAAAAAAAAAAGAAAAAGAAAAAAAGAAAAAAAACAACTAGTGTAAAGTGAGCAAAAGGCAATGTTAATGTCAGTCCAAACTTTAACTTGTCTGAATTCTGTATAATATTGCAATTAAGAACCATTGGAAACAGAGCTCCAGATTATATCATAAAGTTGCCATTTTGTTTTCTAGCTCCATTCAACACTGCAGGCTTACCTAGCGCTTTCAAAATGGCATATTGCATTACTAAACATCCCCAAAAGGTGTAATTACAAGATAATTACATGCATTACATCAAGACCAACCCAGTATGTAATTGAAGTCAAACCAGAGAACAAACAGCTAGACAAGCATTCCCGTCCTTATCACAACAGCAGTCCTTTAATTAGATTTACTGTGATCCAAATCTCTGAGGTATTTTCTTTTCTTCTGTTACAGTGGAGCATAGTCATTGCATGCGTCTTACCCCTCCACCCACGCACACCTCCGCCGCTCATGTGAGACTTTTGCACCTCAATTAATTGGGTTAGAGTAACAAACTTTTACTAATGTAAACACTCCATCCACGCAATAATTTCCTGCTCCTGTCCTATGACTAAATTAACTGGAGACTTCCCTTTGTGATTTCAGCAGTTTCTTCACTGTAGGCGCAGCCACGCAGCACACCTGTCAGCATCATGCAGTTTGTTTCGTTAAGAAAGCTCTTGATACGTCTGCGAGCCAAAGGCACTGTGGCTTGTTTTGTTTCTTTCATTTAAGACATCTGAAAATGTAACAACTGAATCGTGTTTTAATCAGGACTCATACTACATGAACAGCTTTTCTTGACGAGGTAGTAAATTGATTAATTGCATTTATAAAAACGCATTCTGAAACCTTGTTCTCCTTAAATGCACATGGTGCAAGGGCCAGTTTATTTTGTCAAAACAAGATGATAAATCTATTGTGCTGAAGTCAGTTAACCATGGTTACTTCTACTTGTAGTTGATATTTACTGAAAAAAAATAAAATAAAATAAAGCATCACGTTTGCCCCACAAAGGGATGATTATGCAAGGACTGGGATCTGATTCTGAAAAGGTGACAAGCTGCTTTTCCACCCCAACCTACAAAGTTTACTTTATGACTCTATAATCATTGTTATTATGCCACTTGTCAAGAACGCATTTTCTTTGTTATGGGAGGATCGTTTCCGACAGTGATACCTTGAGGAGAAGATGATGTGTATATGTATGTATGTTGCAATTAGGTTCAAGAAAAATGTGGTATTTAATAAGAGGATCGCACTGAAAACATTGCACCAAGTCAGTTATGGTGGAGAGGTTAGCCCTAAGGTTGTGGGAAGTACTGGGGGTGCTGTTTCTTAAGAGACCTGATAGTTGGAAAACTTGTGTGCTTTTTACGGTTTCGTAATGAATTTGTTCACCTGTGTGTATGCCTGACATTTGCGTCC
This sequence comes from Oreochromis aureus, assembly GCF_013358895.1. NCBI lineage: Eukaryota > Metazoa > Chordata > Actinopteri > Cichliformes > Cichlidae > Oreochromis > Oreochromis aureus. The sequence continues at coordinate 6,136,721 of NC_052957.1, read as the reverse complement.
TGTGAAGCGTAATTACTGCTGCATCTGTGTTAAAATGTTATGTGTAAGCCAGTATATTTTTCTCAGCTGTGCAGACCAGTTCAGTTCAGTTTTGCATGCACTTCAGCACCCTCAGCTTCAAGTCCCTTCCCACGCTCTGGTCAGCCTTGTTGCCTCACAGTAAGAAGATATGGAATCTACTGCCCAGCCTTTCTGTGTGGAGTCTGCCTGTTCCCCTTGTGCAGTGTGGGTTCTCTCTGTGTACTTCGGCTTCTGCACACAGTACGAATATATGCACGTTAGTTTAACTAGTGATTCTAATTCCATGGTTGCCTTTTTCTATATGTATATGAGTTCTTGTATTACTGTTTGTACTCCAACATAGGGTGAAGTGCAAAGTAAAGTTCAAAAACACTGCATGAGTCTGGTAGCAAGAGATCTTGTGGGCTTATCTATTTTTTATAATGTAAGACGTAAGATGAGATTTGGAAAAAAAATCCCTCCTGCTGACACACAAGAGGATGAGTTTGGGAAAGTGACAAAAAGTCAAAAAAGGAAGAGTTTCATTTGTAAGGGGAACAACAACTCAAACAGAGGAAGAAAGCGTTGGAGAGAGTGAGAGAAATGATGAGTGAATGATAGAACGAAAGATTTTGGATAAAGCACACGAGCTTCCCTGCAGACCCCGGTTTGGCCGCGTTGTATGAAATGACTTCACACAAAGCACCTGAATACACAGATTTACACACAAGCCTGGCTGGAGCTTCTGAGCCGGAATATTCGACACACTGCCTGCTGACATCACTACAGCTGGTGTGAATTTAGCTGAAGGTACTCTACGGCTGCCTCAGGCAATCTGAATAAAGTTTACTCTCGTAAACTAATGCAGTATTAAATGTACAACAGTTTTTCCTATCAGGGATAATGTGTAGGGTTTTATAATTAATTTTTTGCCACCAAAGAGCGAAATCTCATTAAATATTCATTTTATGTTCAATCTTTCCATTATTTTATACAAAATCTTGCACTTATCACTACTTGGACATGTCAAATATACATATCATTCACTAAAAATATTGGCAGAGCACATGTGCCTCATTTATAAACAAACTTTATTTTCTCTCGCTCTGTCAGACGTTTTCCACTGCAGGGATGGATGGTTATAATGAGAGTTCCAGCATCCAGCTATTTTTAAGGTTGGAGACAGGCTGTTATTGCACTGGAGGTAGTGAGGCCTTTGGGGTGGTAGATTATTCCACAGACCTGCACTCCAGACTTTATGGGTCTGAAAATAACTGTCCTACCTATCCCTCCCAATGCTTCCCCCCGTGGTAATCACAAAGTGCAGCCATCCATAAACAAATGTGGTATCTGCTTAAACTGTCATCTCACCAATATTAGGTGAACTCAAGTTCAGATAGAACAGGGAAAACAAGTCGGATGTCTGGCAGCGTCATCTAAGAATCTCCAAATCTAATTTGTTATTTTCTGCCTCACTTATATGTGTCTTAATGGAAAAAAGGTGTAAAATTTATAAATGTGCACTTTGGTTTTTGACCAGATGAATGATTCATCAGAAGAACCTTTTGCATTCTTCTTCTACCAGGCTTATTGTTTGCAGTAGCCCTAACAACATTAGCAGCTTAGTGACATCCACGGTCACTGGTGACATCAACCAATATAATAAAGACTGGAATAAATCAAATAAGCAGAGGCTCTTACCAAAGTGCTATAGCATCAAGAATCTCTGAAAGACCTACTTTCCATCGTGTACAATTCATAGTTAAATCTCGAAAGTTGTGAAACAGTCTTGAGACCCAAGAGTAATATCAATTAGGCATACCATTATGGATGAAGCGAACAACACTGATTATCTTTTTATTGTGGCACCAGTTTGGCTGGGGTATATTTGGGAGCAAGTGAACAGTTTGTCAAACTTGCTCAAATCCTTACACTTGGCTATTTTTCCTGCTTTTTACTTTCAGGACAAAGAGCCAAACTGTGATGACTAGACGACCGAGTCAAAGCAAAAACTGCAGCTCTTGTTGGGTGTTCCCAGTCTGCAGTAGTCAGTATCTTTCAAAAAGCATCCAAATGGATGTTTGTATTTGTGTGTGCCTGTTTGTCTGTGTCTATATGTCAGGTCAGGTATTAGATGCCACTTCTCTAGGGACATCTCAGGCCCTCCAAGGTATGGAGGCCTATCTCCCGTCACCACTCTCCCTGCCGGTGGCTGACGCCCTCAGACATCGGTGCGTTGGTGGTTCTTGGTGTCCGGGGGAGTATTTCTTGTGCCCTTTATCACTTTTCCTCTTCCCTGCTGTTTTTCTTTCCCTCCCCCTTTTTCTTTCTCCCTTTCCTTTCCCCCAGTCATGCCTGTTCCATATGTAACAACTGAAAAGAAAAGAAAAGAAATAAACGAAAACAAAGGTCAGTCAAAGGGACCAATACGGCAAGGCCGGGATGGTCCACTTGGTATAGTAAATCCGTTTTATCATCTTTCTTGGCCTTCAGACAGTAATTCTGGTGGCAAAAGAACCAAATGGGACAGGTGGCAAGAAAAAAAGCATCCAAGGAAAGAACAGTGAAGAACCAGGAATAGGATCATGGGTGGCCAAGCCTCAGTGAGGCATGTGCAGAGTGAAGGCTGGCCTGTGTGGTCCAATCCAGCAAGCGACCAGCAATAGTTCAAATTGCCAAAAAAGTTAATGTTGGTTCTGATAGAAAGGTGTCAGGACACACACACATTGCAGTTTGTTGTGTATGGGGCTGCATAGCTACTTAATATTGGGTAACGTTCTGCTGGGAAACCTTTGGTCCTGCCATTCATGGGAATTTTTACTTTGACACCAATGGTATTCCCCGATGGCTGTGGCCTCCTTCAGCAGGATAATGCACAGTTTGAGGATCACAACAACAAGTGTGAGGGGTTGACTTTGCATCCAAATTCCCCTCATCTTAATCCAATTTAGCATCTGTGGGATGTGCAGGACAAACAAGTCTGATCCATGGATGCTCCACATCACAACATATAGGACTTAGAGGATCTGTTGCTAACATGCTGGTGCCAGAGCTAGCAGGAGGGTCCATGTCTTGACAGGTCAGACCTGTTTTTGCAGCGAAAGGGGGACCAAAAAAAAAATATATTAGACAAGTGGTTATAAAGTTATATTCTTGGTATATAGCTCTTTTCCAGCAGTGTGGGCACATTTCAGTGTGTTTTGAGAATAGAAAGTAATGTAGTGTTATTCAGAAGAAGTTAGGGTAATTTTTGATGCAAATCATCACATAAACTTATACTGACATCAGTGATTACAACTGTGTGGACTCCATTCATCTTTCTGCAAGGAGGTAATATAGCTATAGCATATTTCCTTACATCTAAGGTTAGTTTGTTAACAGGTTATTTTGTCTTAAGAGTAAGACCAGAAAGGCAAGTGATACAGGAGGGTTTACGAAGCAGAAATGAATGGAAATAACGATTGTTACAGCAATTTAAATGAAGATACATGTAACTCCTACTGTACCTGATCATTTTACCAAGATACTATTACTAATCCAATCACTCTATTTATGCTATTTGACTCATATTTGATACAGATAGAACAAATTTTTTTATGTTAGATTAGATTAGATAAAACTTTATTAATCCCTCGGGTGGGTTCCTCTGGGAAATTCGGTCAATCGGTTATTATAGATATCAACAGTATTTTTTTTTATCAATTATCTTCCAAGATTGGGGCTCAAAAACAAGCACCCCAAGCTTATGCTACATGTGTGGGTTATGTGCATCAACTTTTTGGCAAAAGCTTTAGAAAGCACAAGCAGAAATCTATAAAGTCCCATGTTATATTGGTATAATGAGCCTGACCATTTATTCAGACATTAAGCAAGGACAGAGACTGTAGGAGACCCCCCTCGTCTGCCTGCTGCTTGCAGAGTAACAATGGAGTAAACAAAGGAGCTAAATGACATACACCTGTGCAAGTTGACCAGTTCATGACAACACACACGTCAGAAGGCCAGTATGTTCAGGAAAGTTCCTCAACAAAGTTGGAGCCAAAAAAGAAAGAAAAAGCATTACTTAAAACTTCTTGTTGTGTAAAGACAAGGAGTGAAAAGGTTTACAGTAATGCAGAAATAACTTTTAGCATTTGCAGTGTCACTCTTGATTGAGGTGTCAATGACATACTCTGGGTGTTGTATAACTTGCATAGATCTGAAACAGTCAAGCAGTTAGAGAGTAGCCTCAAAAGTCTCTCCAGCTGGTGTGGTCTGAGCATTCACAAAGGATGATGGGAGAACATGAAACCAGCAGGGCTCTGATACCGTCTCTTTGAAATCTTTCCAGCTGCCTTGTCGTGCTGATGGCCATCAGAGTGAAACAAAGGCCTTGCTTCTGTGTTTGCTTGCGGGAAATGGCACCTGCTGTTTCTCATTTCAGATGTAATTCACGTGCTAGATTCAGAACCAAGCCCATCCCATTACTTTGGTTTATTTTAGGAAAGCCTCAGGAGTTTGACCCCAAATCACTTGAGGTAGGTTCTGATTATATGACCCTTTTTATTTAGCAGGCTGAAAGGTAGAGTGTCTTAAACAGATGTCGGTCCATCACTTCATTAAACGAGGATACCAGTCAGATTAACCTTTGTAATGGTATGTTGCTGAAGGTCAAGGAATAAAGAGGCTTATTTTAGAGGCTTTAGCGCTACAGCTGCGAAATTCCCTTTTCCTTACCTTTGCATTCAAAATTTAACATCATTACTGACAGGTGACTGTATCCTCATTACAAGAAAACATCATGTATACAGAGATTCCTTAAGTTTGTTTGAGTCACGTTATAAACAACATAACGGCATAATTATGCATCCGGCCTGTTACCTTGAAAACTAATCAACAAGCTCCATTTTCCGCCATTCGTAGTGGGGAAGAGATTCTCTTTGTTTGTATCTGGAACTGGCAATTTAAACAAACAGGTAACTGACCACTGTCTCCTTACCCTTGAAATCTGTTCAGCATTTAAAGGTACTTTCAGTAATGTCTTCCACCTGCAAACTTGGGCTTTATAGAACATGTGCCTTAACAGATCAAACCTTTATACAGTGCAGTACACGTTATACAAATTTAGGAGAGCTGTTAGAAATCTGCTCTATAAGCATTTTTAAGACATTTTATTATTTTTAAGAAATTTTTTAAAAGTGATCGCAGATTAAAAACTGTATCCAAATTAAACCTAACAATTCATAAATCATTCACTGACATAACAATATACTGGTTGGCAAGTTCTGGAAAAATAAAGACAATTAACGGTCCTTTTGTTTTTTCACTAACCTGTTTAAACTGCATTGGAGCTTAAAATTTGCATTATTTGGAGAACAGTCAGAGTGTCAAGTGGCAATTTGCGGTTTTACAATATCCTTGTTACAAGTAAATTTAAGAACAGTTTCAATACATGGTTATTAAAAAATAAAGCTAAAACTGAGAATAAAATGTATGACAGGCCAAAAAAAGACCACTTTTTCCTGTGTTGAATAACACCGCTGATGAGTACATGCTGTTTTAAGCATGGAAGTCAATATTCCATTTCATAGAAGAGTAAATAATGGGTGCACTTTGCTATCTACCAAGCTAGCGCCACTGATATTAACTCACAGCTCAGTCTACCAATTAGGGTCCTGTCCAGGTAAAAACATAACCCAAAAACAGACCTCAAAATGCCAAATTCCACATCTACAAACACGCGGATCTATCCTTAGTCCGTTCCATCATGTTCGTCTATTTACCATAGTGTAGACTAGCCTTATTTTGGGTGCAGATAAAACAAGTGAGCACTGTTAATTTAAAGTATCCCTGTCCTGACAACAAATCTCATCTGTGGAGTGTACTACCTAACTGTTATTCCACTTGTGTTGCTCACTGAGATCTGTTAACCGAGAAACCAACGGTCACCATGACCATTCTTTTTGCAGTTTAAGCAATCAATTTGAGTGACTACCAGCAAGTGGTCAGTGAATACAAAGATGCTTTTCAATGAATGTATTGTCACCGTGTGACTGAAGCCTTAGAGAAACAGATTCAAATATCTCAATCCAAGCCATTTAGGCCAGTCCATTTTCTGACCACATAGGAATTTGTTTTTTTTTATGGGAAATAAATACACTTAAAGTAAACTGATGGCTTTGCCTTGGTGTGTGTAAAAAGTCCATAAGGAACCTGCCACCAGATGTCCATGTGCAGCCTCAAATTTTGACTGCATAGACTTTACAGATGTGCCAGTATAGGATACTGTATTCATGCAAAGCACACGTACACTATTTCCTTCCCTCTTTGTATTATTCTTCTATATTGGTATCACATGCTTTTCCATGCATCCAGCCAAAGAAAGGAAGTTGTCTTCTTGTTGCCAGGAGGTCTACATCATCTTTTCTAGTGCATAAGTGTGGATTATGCATACACACATTTAACTGAGGTTAACAACTGTAATAAAAAATGTGTGCATTCTGCAGGTATTGCAGACTTCAACAACTGTCTGTAACTAGTTTGACTGTGTTAGGCTATCCATCCATTAGCTACCTCAGCTATTAGTCAATTACATATCTATACACTGCCGTCATCTCCTTTCCTTTCCTCCTCTTTCTGTTTCTGCAAGTGTTTTTAGTGAAGAAGCTGTAGTTTGCTTTAAAAGACCAACAGTAAGACTCCTCCCGGCAGCCTACAGGCTACCCTAGTGATGGCTTCACTGCACTGGGCTCCAATCAAAATTTAGCAGAGTTTAAAATCCTTCACTTTATCTAATAGGCTTTACACAACTTGGCTCTACCTTTCATCTGTGAATAGCTGATCTCTGATAAGTCCACTAAGCCCCACAGCTCAGAGAATGGCCTCTTGGTTGCACTGCACTTATGTTTGAAATCAAGGTGACTGTTTTTACTGACATACAAAATCAAGTTCAGACTGAAGACATTATATTCTCATTTATTAAGCCTGAACTCTTTTACCCTCTGTTATATTTTTCTTTATTTGTATTTATTCCTATCGATCACAAAAGACTCCATGATGGCATTACTGTTTTATGTATGCTCTGTTTGTGCAATACTTTGTTGTCCAAATGATGTGTTCTATCAGTATCTATCAGCCTTTCGCTGATGTTTGCCACCTTAGTTATTGAGTAAAAATAATCTTCTTCCTGATTGTCAAATACACTTGACTTACATGTCATGCATATGTACAACAGATTTGCTCTTGCCCTAGCTGGGCAGGAAGCTGAAGAAAATGTGATGTGCATTAAAGGGGAAAGATGCTTACATCACTGGAAAATGAGCAGTGTGAAACTGTTTAACAATTTCATAATTTTATAAACAGACAAGATAATCCTTTACAGTGCAAGGCAATCAGGTCACAGAGGACCGTTGAGCAAGAGGAATTTCAGACAAACACAGGTGGTTTCCATCCCAGCTTTCCTGTTCTAGCAAAGCTTTTATTTTCAGTCAAACAGCTAAAAATACAAAAGTATCCAAGATCATGTCATGTGATTAAATTATCTAACGCGCAAGTATATGATAATTCAGAATATTACTTTTTTGGCGTGCAGTTAAACTGTCTGTTTAGTTCAAATAAAAAATACAGAAGAGGTAATAAAATAACTACTTCACAATTCATCTGGCATTTAAAGTGTTGTTTTAAAATATACTGTTCAGGGCACATAAGGACTCTCAATTTAAAATGGGAAACAAAACAATAGAGCCCTGAAACAGGAGACAGCTTTGCTTACTGGTTGCTATAGAGGCAAAGGAAGCAGGCTCCATCAAGCTGGAGACCCTGGTGGCATGAACCCACATGAAGGAGTTGCTGGCTGTTTGGGTTGATAATTGTTCAGCTAATCATAACAGACCATTAATCTGGCATTACAATATGCATTTCCTTCTTCATGTATTTTTCAGGGGATACCTGCTGTGTGAATCCTGTGAATGACTTTTGCAGAAGCTGAAATATCCTGACAACAACCTAGTTCCCTCCCGTGAAAGCATAAAATGAACAAGTCTCCAAAGAGTCACATAGCAACTGGTTTGACTTTTCTCTGGCAGGTGACTGTATTGCAATGAGAAGTGGAATGCTGGTTGATTAACCCTTAAGATACTTTCTGGGTTAAAGTTGGAATTCTGGCAGGGACGATTCCAGATTGTTCTTGTCATTTTCACTTTCAATAAAATACCATCATTGGTTAGGTTTCATGTCTCAGGTAGAACAAGACATTAAATTCTGTGATAATAGATGTTTTTCTCCAAAAACAAGTGTTGTCAAACCTGCACTTTGAACCACCATTAAAGATTAATTGTCTATTTATTAATGTGAGATATGTTATTTATAATTCTAAATTGATCAATTTCTGTATAGGAACTTATGAGGGAATCCATGGCATATGTCAAATTGGCCTAAAACATATTTTCAAATTTTGTCACACAATTGTCACCTTGTGCACCTTGGAGTTCTGAGGGGACGTTTGTGCTCCAGTGATCGATATTTTGGACTTCAGTGTTGCTTATTTAAGTTTTAAAACTCTGTTGCACCGCATGGCAGAAATGTACAGTCATGTGCACAATTCTATGCAGACCTTCGAATTCCATGACTCATCATTATCATTGTCCTGTTGCATGTCTATTTTTGTCATTTTTATCGCACTACTAGCAGCAGCAATCAGACAAAATGTTGATATTTAAGGAATCAAAAATAAAAATACAGTCCCTAAGATAAGCCTTTATGCTGAAGATGTATTACTACAGAACACAAAAACATCTTTACTTAAGACAATCACAATCATAGGTACGTTCTCATTCATATAGGACTACTTCATTAACTGGAGTAAATCAACAGTCCTGGCCCTGAATGCTAAATTTGAGAACAACTCCACCACTCCATTGCAGTCACGTAACATTAGATATTTAAGTATAATTTTTTCTATCAAACTTAGCACAATTGAATCCTATTCCTCAACTAAAATTGGTAGATGATCTCACACATTGGACTATGTTACCTATATCACTCATAGGAAGAGTCACCACAATTAAAATCATGGTTAATTTTACACAAAAAAAAACAAAAAACAAAAAAGGTTTTGTCCATAACATTTTGAAATTATGGCAAGTATTGATCATGTTTTTTGAGTTTCTTTAGCAATCCATAATCCAGAAGACATTTAATCTCAGTAAACTGAACTTAGAAATACCTACTTGGGTAACAGAGTTTTTAAATTTCAGTACCCCTTAATTGTTATCAAAAATTTATAAGTTCATTTTATATGTAATAATATGTAATAACAAATATGTAATAATTGAGGAACCTTCAAAATGACTAAAAGCCCCAACTTACAACTCCTACAATACAAAACTTGCCACAGAATCCACTATACAGGACAAAGGATTTTCTGAATGGGTCTTGAAGACTCAAACATGCACACCTACTGCACAGGCAATTTGTTGAGAGCTGTATGCACCTTGTATACCTGTCCAAGGGTATTGGCAGGTGATATGTGAAGACCTATCCATATGGTTTAGCTTCTGTATCACATGCTCATCTAAGCTGTGCATCTTAGGTGACACAAGTGAATTAGATATGGAAACAAATACATCACCTATAGTTCCCACTGCCCTATGCATTGCTAAGAAAATCATCTTCATGAATTGGAAATCCAAAAAAACAGTTAATATAGAAATGGAGAAAAAGTCAGACTCCTCAAAAAAACAGTTGGATGAAATTATTGCTCTCTGGTCCCCACTGATTAATTCCATTACTAAGCTGGGGGTGGTCAGCTGTAGACCCATCTCCCTGTGTGTCTTTCAGGTTACTGGGGTTTAACTGGGTCTGCAGAAGTGTAGCGACCTCCTGGGGGGTGGTGGACCGCAGCCGCCGTTTTGGGGCATCTGTGTGTTTGCCTCGGTTGGTGTTGTAGGTGGGAGGCTGGGGTGCTACCTTGCAGTCTTGGGACGTGGCAGCAGGTGATGGCCCCTGGGCGTGGGTCTGGGGGCCTGGGACTTTTCTGGTTGGGTCCATTCTTGCGTGGAAGTGGTCTGTGCCCCTTTGGCCCCTCCACCACGTGGGCTCTTGAGTCAGGCTGTCTCAGGCTTGTCTCAGACTCATGCTAGTCTGTCTTGTTCTGTTTTGTCTTCATTGTTAGCTGAGTGAAGTGCTGGTGCTGGAGCTTTAAAAGGTCCAGCTGGGAAGATGGTTACCGGCCTTTGGGGCGGGTTTGCCCTGGGTAGTGGTCACCTCGGGTCCTGAGTCTGCTTTACCTCTCCCTGGGCTGTGTGTGTGTGAAATCGGGGTGTTTACTGAACCCCTCTCTTTCTGGGGGTAGCCTTCTTCTTCTTGTTTTTGGGGGGGCGGGAACATGAGGTGCACAGGGCACAGTTGGTTGGGCTATTCACCTGGCTTTGCTGGGTGTGCTGTGCAGTCGTCTGTTTCTCCCCTTTTAATTACACCATAGTCATTACATCTCACAACACATCACCATACACGCAGGACCTTGGGGGGCAGGCACGCTACCCAGAAGTAGGTAGGCAGGGCGGCCATGGCATCCACAAGACTATAATATGAATAACAAAATAAAGTAAATACATAAAACAAAAACATTAACAAAAGGAGCCTACAGAGAGTCCATGATGCTCTTCTGGGAAAGGAAATATATTTGGCACAACAAAGCATTCAGACCATAATTTTACTTGCTACAACTGCTGAACAGAACAGGTTTTTTTAAAAAAAATGATGGAGAACTAGACTTCCAAGACCAAGGTTTTCCAGAGTTTCAACACAATACTGCAGAAATACATTCTAATAGTTAGATAAATCATTCCTCCTCCCCATACCAGTTCCGACCTAATCCCGGACTCCATCTTACTGTTCAGAAATGCATTTAACACCACTGCTTAACCTTCTATTAGAATTTATTGCTTGTCTCATGTCAAAGCCAGCTTCCTCTTGGAATAATGCGTTTCCCAAAGATTTCCACTTCCACAGAGGCAGGGAGTCTTCACTGCTGCCCTACATGCCAGCTGGCATTCTGGTCATGAAATAACTAAGTAAGGATGGGTGCAGGGCTTTCTTAAGGTTTTGCACAGCAATGAGACTGTGCTATCTCACGTGGCTACCAAGAAAACAAAACAAAACAAAACAAAACAAAACAAAACAAAACAAAACAAAACAAAACTAGGGTACAGTTCAGAAACCGGGTCAAGGCAAAAAATAAATAAATTTGATGTCATACTAAAAGACACCCACACAGTTATTCAAACAAATGTGGAACATTGGAATTGAAAGGTCATTAAGGTCCAAAAATACGTATTCATATTTTGGGAAGTATAAATTATGTTTACAGCGAAAAGCCTCTTTGCCAGTGTGGGCTGGAGGGAGCCTTTACATGCAGAATGAGTATTATAATACTCACTTTACGGTGAGTCAAGATAGTTAGGTCCAAAAGTATTTGTACAAAGAAAAGGGTGTTGAAATTTTTATCTCTACACACCACCGTAAATTAAGATGTGATTGAAGTATAGACCTTTAGCTTAAATCAGGGGCTTTAACAAAAGTATTGTATAAAGCAGGGGTGGGCAACTCCAGGCCTCGGGGACCGATGTTCTGCAGGTTTTTGATATAACCCTGGGTCAACACACCTGAATCACATGATTAGTTCGTTGCCAAGCCTCTGGAGAACTTCAGGACATGTTGAGGAGGTTATTTAGCCATTTGAATCAGCTGTGTTGGATCAAGTACACATCTAAAACCTGGAGGACACCGGCCCTCGAGGCTTGGAGTTGCCCACCCATGGTATACGTGGGTTTTTTTGTTTTGTTTTGTTTTGTTTTTTTAAAAACAGCCAGTCCCCTATTTCCAGAGACCGAAAAAACACTGGACATTTGACTAAGAGTTAATGTCACTGACTGCTGAGGCATGTTCCTTTGTTACTCCATGTCAAATTGGATGTTGAATGTCAAATTGGATGTTGAATGTACATTTGTTTTGCACTTGCTTCATTGGAACTCCCAATAGGCCCAAGGAGATGTTGATGTAAGTGCATTCTTAAAAAGATGGAATCCACTGTCCAGCTTAACCATATAAAAAGACTGAAAGGCCACACAAGACAACAAAATGAAAGAGTTATTTCTATGGTTAAGAACTTTTTTTTTTTTTTTTACAACATTGGGCCAATTCAAGAACATTCAACATAAGGAGTTAGTCAAGGTCTACAGTCAGGACACCTCTTCATGAATGCAAATAAAGAGAGTTTATAACAACTCAAGAATGCGAAGCCAAATTAGACCAGAAAACAAATGGAATCAGTGACCCAAAGCACACTGCCAAAGCTACACAAGAGTTTCTTAAACCAAAATCAGAACAGAGCTTTTCGGTTACTGAAGACAAAACTGAAGGCAGAGAGACCCACAACAAAGCAGCAGCTGCAGGAAAAGCCTAACAGAGGAAATAAGGGAGGAAACAAAGCATTTGCTGATGTCCATGGGCTCTAGACTTCAGGCAGGCACTGACTGGAAAATTGTTTAGTTTAACTACTAAAGCTATCCATATATTTAAATGTATTCTAGTTTGTTACATTTGAACATCCGAAAGCCGGGGGATATGTATAAAAAACATATGAAAACTAGATCTAACATCCACTTTAGTGAGGTACAGAGGTAAAACTAAAAAACAAAACATGTTTCATTGTCCAAAGCCTTCTAGATGTAAATGTATATTTTAGTAATCTAATTTAGATAGATGATAAGGAAAAGCATTATAGATCCCCTTTGACCAAATTGAAAAATGGTAAACGGTGAGTGTGAATGTATACAGAGTTTGCCTAACAGATTATATATATTATATTATATATAAGTATATATTCTTGTGTCCAATTTCACTTGGATTAAAATAAGATAGCATAAATCTTTACCCCAATACCAACGAGCCTGCCTTCAATCTCTGCAAAAAAAAAAGAAAAAGAAAAAAAAAAAGACACAAATATCCGTATTTGACCCTTTCGAGGTAAACAAGCCAAATTTGGGTCTTATACCTCAGTTTGATTAAAGTTTCACAAATAAACCTAATTAGATACTTCTCTTGCCAAAATGATAAGATCTCATGTAATACTCCCCTCCAATAGATTAATGAACTATTGGAAGAGTATTGAGAGGATCACAGTACTGCAACTGGCAGTGTTTCATGTAAGTTTAGTTACACACAAACCTCTGTTCCCTCTCCAGCATAATTAGAGGGAGTCAGAATTTTCTGATTAAAACAAAGCCAGTGCCAGGAGTGCTGGTCTTACATCATGAAAGGATTTTGCTTCATGAAAGTCCTTGCAGGGATTTGAAAGGATTTAAAGGTACAAAATCTCAACGTAGTTTCACATCACTGGCTGAAATACACAATTAGTAAAGTATGTGTTGTTGTTTTTTTTAAATTCTATGTTACTGTATAGAATCACCTTCAACCCTAACACAAATATTGAATTATATTGCAGTAGAACAGTAAATGTACTGTACTGACCTAAATGATGAATGAAAAGGGAACATCTCTATCCTATTAAGCTACTAAAATGCCATTATAAGAACTGTTCAAGTTCAGCCAAGTTGTGTGCTCGTGATTCATACTACAAAATAGTTGTGGTGCTTAAAAAAAAAAGGTGCCGTTGACATATGTCTTTAGTCTCACACACACATTTAATTTGCATACTGTATTTGCATACTGTAGCATTGCATTAGTTAGTTTCATGCACAGCTGGTACCACATTAGCATTTCCCATCATGTTACACACAAGAGTCCTTTCAGTGACGACAGCAAGCAATACCTCAAGCTGAAGCCAGCCAAGTGAGACTAATACAGGAACACAATAGCACATCACCAACAGTAACAACTTTATAAAAGGGCGCACCATGATTGGCTGTGCTAAGAAGGAAACCTTGTTCCCCTATTTCGTCACTGGAAATCCCCCGCTGAGCACCGTACCGTTCCACCAAGGAAAGCAAAACAAATCAAAATAAAAGAGGCCAAAAAAAAAACAAAAAAAACCTCTTCACAATAACAGTTATGCTTTTGGATGTGTTCCCAAAAACTGTTATCAAGCTCCCGGTTTTCACACACTTAAGCCCCAGCCAGCCAGGCCCTGTCACTCGCCATCTTGTCCTGAGTGCTGAGAGGCCCGTGCTTCTGGTTTCCAAAATAAGTCATCAACAGGAGCCTCTCTGTGGGATGAGACAAAGGGAGGCTGATAGGAGCCCGGAGCTCTCACATTATGGACCCCAAACAGCTGAAGACAACCGCAACAGGCTGAAGCTCCACTGGACTATGGCATTTGAATAGGGATATTGGACTCTTAAAGCGCTTCTAACCATGAAAAAGCCTTTAAGTGCTAAGCATCAGGCCAAAGCAAGTACAGTACATTTTGTTCCCAAAATATTCCCCATTACCCCAACAACACACACAAGTACACACACACACACACACACACACACGGGCACACACACACACACACACACACACCAACCATCCTCCTACTCATGTCTGTGGATGGTAGGAAAAATGGTACTGAAAGTACTCCTCATTTGAGATCACTCTTTTTAACTATTGATTCCTGCCTTTTTATGAAATTTCTTCCTCCAAAAACCTTTTGTTTTGCAGTGTAAATGGATATAAGGCTGAAAAAAAGTTTGTCTTTTTACACTTACACACTAACTCAGATACTGTTTTTGCATAACTCACCTCTGAAGAGGCAAGTGTATAGATTTCCTGTTATGCTAGCGGTATAGGAACACATTGACTCTGAAAGTCTTTCTTATCACTGGAGGATATCAAAATACATGAAATGGATCAATAAAATTTAATTGAATCATCTGCACCCACAACATGAGGACTGTAATTTAAACCACAAGATTATACAACAAAACAATCTAATTTCCCAATATGCCACTGCTTTCCTATCAGATACAAAATCTAGCTGTAGCACATCCACCATGTTTAGGGGACTGCCATTTTATCATTTGGGAGTGAGATTTTGGAAGTCAGATTTCCTTAAAAAATCTGTCTTAAAAATTGTTCCCTAAAAGTTGGCTACAGTGTATTTTGATTTATGCAGTCATAGTCTTTTCAACCTATTCAGGGTGTCAAGCATTTCAGTGCTAGTCAAAGCCACCAGCATCAAGAAGGTATGCACCAGACGCGTTTTGGCATTAGTGCCTTACAAGCAGCGAAGTGCTGAGCTGAAAAATTAGATCTGAGTGTAAGTACCAGAGGAGGACACATTGAGCACCTCTGAACATTGTAAGATTTATATGTAAAAACTTTATGGAGCCAGTATAGTTTAAGGATTACCTTGTGTTTGAAAGTGGAACAAACACCATCAGTTGAAGGTTTTAGACTTCTAGCCACTGTAGAAGAGTAAAGCAGCCCATTACACAATGAGCAAAGGAAGACACGGAACTAGGAAACTTAGCTGGACAACCAACACAAAAGGGAAATTCATGCTTTATTTAAAAGTGTTTTCAAATTGTCAAGAAAAAAAAAAGACTTAAACAATGAAGACTGACTGGTTGTTCTGGCAATTGTACGTCTGGCTGACTTCCTCACCTCCATTAAAAAGCAGCACACAGCTGCTTCCCAAAGCTTTTCTATGGGAACCTGTCTCCCAAGACGAAACTGCTCAAAATTGGGCCGTTGTAACGGGTAATGAAAAGCATGTTCTAATGACCTTTTAACTGTAATTTAGAATACATGAAAAATAACCTTTTTAAGCAGGGGAATTGATTTCTTCCACTGTCAGTGCACTTAGTCTGGCAGCCAAAGGGAAAGACTCTTGGATACAAAGAAAGAGGAAGAAGCAGTCAAGAAAAGCAGGGGTGGGGGTGGGGGGTACATAATGAAGAAGGAGACGAATGGCAAGTCCTGAAGGAATCTCAGGACAACTGCTTGGAGAGAAACAACAGTACCTCTCACAGAGTGACTTTTTACTGTGGTACAAATCACTGCTAGGACCCAGAGGGCCTGCCGGTTTCCAGATGGCTTCAGGAGCAGACTGAGCTGGTCCGTCTTCCGTTGACCCACCCAGCCATCTCATCTGTCCAACTCAAGCAACCAAGTCACCACTGGCTCCAAATATTTGGGACTGGGAATTTAATCCCAATCCTCCTATTGAGACCAGTTTGTTAGGTCTTGGCCTGTACCTGGCAAATACAATTGCCCAACAGTTACCCAAGGAGCATATGTTTCAGTGTAACACAGCCACTCTTGAAGTAAAAGTTAAATGCTGTAAACGTATCAGGATATATTAGTTATACATGTTTTTCAAATTGACTGATCTGCCAGGGATAAATGTTGATGCCCACTGCATATATATTGAGTTGCAGCAAAAAATAAATATAGATTAGGTGACTCAAATCAATGTAGAGTTGCATATAAAAGTCACCATTGACACATAAGTAGATAAGCATACTAAATAATATACATCTACAGTGTACACTCATGCCTAATTAGAAACAGCCAATATCTCTACTACTGTTGAAAAAAAGAACATGCCAGAACTGCGTATTTTGGCAAAATTTCAAATTCCTTCTAACAAGGCTCAGATAGATCAAGAGCGTGACCGATTCACTAGGCTAATGTAGTACAAATGTAGCTCAGCGATCCATATTATATAGATTTTAGTTCATAGTGTAAAGATATCAGTATAATATAGAGAAAAATGTATGAAATAAAGCCACTTTTAAAAAAAGAAGCTGATTCCACTTTAAAGGCTATGACTTTACCAACACAAAGGGGACTTGCTCTGCCTTACTCACGCAAGTTGTTCCAAAACTACCCGTTTTTTCATCTTTAGGGGTACTTATGTGACCAGACTGATCTTTTGTCATATCAAATGTCAAGCACTCTCAAAGGAATCATTTGTATTTTGCAGTAAAAGGCATAATTACAAATTCATAACTTGTCTTGTAATGTCATTCCTTTTTTGTGGTTCAGGGTCTTGACAAAAGCAATAACTATCAGAGTGACATACTACATAGAGGAATGATTGTGTCACAAATGCTTAATTGAGACATCCCCCACTCTGCATGCAAGGACATTTGAGACTATTTATTGAGGCTAGTGGGCCTCTCAGTTTCCACCAGCTGAAAAGGAAAGATGGGAGCTGGATGGAAAACACAGCCAAGTAAGAGCCAGGTTTTGGACTCCGGGCCAAAAATTTCCCCAGCTGCTTCCACCAAGCAATATGCAGACCCAGGTGTTCAGGCAGGACCTGAAACCGAAGCCCAGCAGTTCAAATGTTGCACATCCCCCAATCCCATATCATCGCTCGGTTTAGCTCCCAGATAAAGGACTATAGTCATCCAACTGCATACGTGTTGTATGTGACACCTTACAATATATAATGTTAATTAATTTTAAATTTTCTTACATCTGTATTTTATTATAGACTTCTTTTTTTGTCAACTATAATAGAAGAAGGTGAAACTTCATGCATAGCTGAAAACTGGGACCTGTTCCAGTCTTTATGTACCGTAGGCAATCTTGTGATTAGGTGTGTCTAACAGATCACCTGTTTAAGGTGTGTTAAGAAAAAAAAAAAGCAGCATTTACAAGAAGCCCGGAGACATACTAATTTTGGGTAAGGAACAGATAATAGTTAATAATAATTTGTGAAGTTAAAGCCTCAAGCTGGTGTACGTCTACTGCTAATTTCAAGCCAGGATAAATGGAGAGGGTTACATTAGGAAAGGAATGGAACATCCAAACATAGGAGGAGAGCTTATGAAGTGACCATTGTTGTGCAAACGCTGAAAGCAGACGTCTCGCAGATTCTGAAGCAGCAAGTTTCATCACTCTCCAACCAAAATTCACTGAACCAGCAGCAAAAGAACGCAAAAACTACACTTTACATTTGAAAAAACATTGTAAAGGATTCAGTCCTACTTTTGGCATCTTACTTCCATCACCATAAAATTGTACATTCTACACAGCGCTTCGAGAACAGTTTTGCATCAAAAACCTTCATTTTCTACTGTTATATACAGCGTTATCAGCCACTGCCACCTCCCCTGCCAAAAAAGAAAAAAAGACCTTTGACAAGAAAGCCTAATTTCTGCCATTTAGTAGAAGAAGAAATTTCAACTTTCACAAATTATTTCAAATTCTGTCAAATTGCAAAACACTTAGCTATGTCTAATAAAACCTCTGTAACTTTGATGCTTCTGAAGTGAAGCAGAACAATCTTTGCACCGGTAATGTCCTTAAGTCTTCAGTTTCTGGTGCACTGCAAGAACTCAAAATCTTACCAAGTACATTTGTCTTATTTCTAGACAAAATTATCTCATTACACTTAAAATAAGACAAAATCAGCTACAGAGCAACATTCCAGTAAGATATAGGAACATGTTTCAACACAGTGAATCTTGAAACTAGAGAATTTTCACTTGTTTCATTGGCAGATTTTTTTTTTTTCACTTAATACAAGGTATTTTAGCTTGAAATAAGGGGAAAAAATCTGCCAATGGAACAAGTGAAAATTCTCTAGTTTTTCTCTAGTTTCAAACTAAAATATCTTATATACTTGGTAAGATTTTGAGTGTTTGCAATGTGGTTATACCCTATGAAAGACCAAGCCAGGAAAAACGCCTTTATATTTTTCTGCGTTTTATCCTCAGTTACCTGGACACAATGGCATCTGCTTTGATGCTTGCAACTCTGAAATCTCACAAGTGTTAGTTTTGTTTTGATACCAGTGTAGTTTACACAGAGTTTCTAATTGCAGAGAAATAGTCACTTCACTTTGGGCATACTATTTTCAAGCAGGAACCTCAAAGAAATCTGGGACTTAACAGGTTAAGGGTGCTCACAGGGATCCTGCTGTTGCTCTAAGTATTCAATAAACATAGGTAGAAGACCTCTATAAGCAGCTATAAGCAAGAAACACAACTGAAACTCTCTGATAAACGTAACCTCGCCTGATTCAGTTAAATCCTTGTGCTATAATATTGTACCAATAGAATAATATTAGTAGATGGCAATACAACTTTATGTGATTCTTCTTAAGTTAACTTTATGTTGAATTTTAAAAAAAGAAGGGTAATAAAAAATCTAGCTCTATTGTCTGTTGCTTCTAAACAGCAAAAAGAGATTAACGTGGATTCAGCAGGTGGAGGAACCCTAAAAATCAGCTGTAGTGGCTCAGTGTGGGGAACAGAATCACAGCTCACATTAATTTCTATTGAGACTTCCAGCAGATTTTCTTAGTGTAAAGGCTGTGATTAGCTGTCCTGGTCTACTGCTGCTGCTGTACTCTACACTGGCTGTTTATGCTGTCTTTACATTAGACATTATACAGTTGGTATCAATGAATTAATCTCAGCATAATCAGCTTAACTTCAGATTAATCTCTGCTACACTTGATGTAACCTAACTCTGACTGAGAAACTACAACCACTGTGCACCAGTCACACACTGTTCTTTACTTTAAATCCATCACAGCACAGCAAACTAACCTGTATATTCTGCACTAACCTGTACAGCAGAGTTTTTTTATGTAGTCTTTAAATAACACTGACTACCTCTGTTTTGCAGCTGGTTTCACAATATGAAAAAAAACAAAAAAAAAACAATGTCACATGTAAAGACCCAATATCTGATTTAAAAACACAAAGACTTACATCAAGGCTTTAAATGAGCAGTCATTGCCTTTAAATCTAACCTTTCTTCTTTCTCTTCTGTCCTGTCGTTCTTATCTTTCTCCATCTCTGAGTGAAATTAGCTCCCTTTTTTCAATTCTTTTGTCTCACACTGTGAGACAAACTGCAAACAAACAGTTTGTGTGTTTGCTGATGTTTGTTGAGCTCATAGAAACGCTGCATTTGAAATTACCCACCACAGTGACAAAACCTCACTTCCTTTGTGCTCGCTTGTCTTCTGTGGGGCAATTTCTGAACTCCTGCAGTCGTTCCGATATTGTGCTAAAAGTAAATAAATAAAAACAATAGGCCACTTTCAACACTTACAGAGGCACACAGTTTGTTTTGCATCTTTCATATCTTTTTAAGCCACATCTCATGGCTATTACACAAACAGGGCTCTCTTTCATGTGACGGTTTAGGATCGAATTGGTTTGATGCTTGAAGGCCCGCTGTGTTCTAAAATAATAACTCCCCTCAAACAAAATGTAATGAGCCCGTTTTGAAAATATAAGGAGTAGAAAGTACAGATTTGTTTAACACTAGATTTACTATCCTGCGCAAATTTGCGTAACTTCCCTAAACCCAATACCCCCTAGAATTACTGGCTTTTTTATTTTCTGGTGCAAGTCCCGAGGTGTTAAGCACCCCTGCTGAGATTTTCACAGGTCGTCAGCTTGTTTCTCCTACAGCTTTTGTTGTGCAAACCACCCATTGTCCTTGAGGCCTGGCACATTTGCATTTGCTCACTCAGAGTTGCTCAGATCCAAGGCAGGCCAAACCTCTGTGTTACAACTTTCAGAAATGCCTGATAGAAATGCTTCAACTTACTCATGAGATTTTGACCACATTTTTTGCAGAAGTCACAACTATACTGAATGCACGACCGTTGTTGCCAGCTGCAAGAAATGCTTGGTAGGGAACAGCTGTTCCCTACCAAGGTTCGTTCAAAGTTTGAAAGACTTTGAAATAAAACAGACTTAATGTACCCATATATTGTGAATGTCTGTCTTTTGTATGTAGGTTGTAACACAGAGGTTTGGCCTGCCTTGGATCTAAGTAAACAAATGCCAATGTTGCACAAACACACACACACACACACACACACACACACACACACACACACACACACACACACACACACACACACACACACACACAGCAAATCTGCATTTATTTGTCCCACAAGTGGAAAATCTGCATTGTCATTGCAAAAAAGTGGACAGAGCACAGTATAGAAAGTGCACTATACAAACAATCTGGAAACATAAATATGGACACGTGTATTCAAAAATATTGGTGTATGTACACACACACACACACACATATCTATCTATCTATCGTGTGTGTGTGTGTGTATATATATATATATATATATATATATATATATATATATATATATATATATATATATATATATATATATATATATATGATATAGATGTGTCTGTGTGTATAACTAGACTTTATGGTTTAAGTTCATGAACTTATGGCATTCATTTCAATCCTGTTTGTAAGAGCAATCATGTGTCCTGTTGGTGCCATTGTGGATTGCTGGTCAGAAAGTTTTCTGGTGCCACTAATCAAAGAGACAATGCCCGAGATAGATTCATTTCAATTATGCAACACCTTCGATTTGATGACAGGGACACGCGGGCAGAACGGGTGAAAACAGACAAATTTGCAGCGATCTCCGACATCTGGACACGCTTCAACGAGAACTGTGCTAAGATTTTCCCTCCAGGAGAACACATGACCATAGATGAACAGCTGTTCCCTACCAAGGTTCGTTGTCCATTCACCCAGTATATTGCAACCAAGCCAGACAAATTTGGGATCAAGTTCTGGATGGCCACAGATTTGGACACCAAATATGTCTGCAGTGCATCTCCTTACTTGGGAAAGGACCCCAGTCGTCAGAAGGGAGAGAGGCTGGCAGAGAACGTGGTCATGAAACTGATGGAGCCGTTTTTGGATGATGGGAGAAATGTCACAACGGACAATTTCTTTACTTCACTGTCACTGTCGCACAGACTGCTGCAGCGCAAAACAACATTACTGGGCACGGTGAATAAAGTCCGGCGTGAACTTCCTCAACTTGCAAAAGATACTGCAAAGCGAGAGGTATTCTCCACTTCAGTGCTTTTACAGTGTGGTGTAGACGTGTTGGACCAAATGGCACGGATGTATTCTGTAAGATCAGCAACACGCAGGTGGCCAGTAGCGGTTTTCTACAATATGCTGGACCTGGCGGCAGTGAATGCCTACATTTTGTACAAGGCATGTACAGGGTGGACAGGCAAAAGAAGATTGCTTCTGCGTCTTCTAGCTCAGCAACCGTTGCCGATTCATGCAGCACAAGGAAATCTTAGCACAGAGGCAGGCTGCTGCAGCTGCTGTGCCAGGGACTGTAAAGACAACACAGTGCCAGGTGCAAGAGAGCTGCAACAGGAATCGCAGCAGATTTACCTGTGCAACATGTAAGAAATTCACCTGTGCCAAATGCAGGGATGATGGACACTGGGTCTGCAAACCCTGTAAAGTTTGAAACACTTTGAAATAAAACAGACTTGTGTACCCATATATTGTGAATGTCTGTCTTTTGTATGTAGGTTGTAACACAGAGGTTTGGCCTGCCTTGGATCTGAGTAAACAAATGCCAATGTTTAGCACACACACACACACACACAGCAAATCTGCATTTATTTGTCCCACAAGTGGAAAATCTGCATTGTCATTGCAAAAAAAAGTGGACAGAGCACGGTATAGAAAGTGCACTATACAAACATTTATATATATATATACATATATACATATATATATATATATATATATATATATATATATATACATACATAGTTATACACACACATACATAGTTATACACACAGACACATCTATATCATATATACACACACACACACACACACATATATATATATATATATATATATATATATATATATATATATATATATATATATATATATATATATATATATATATATATATGTGTGTGTGTGTGTGTGTGTGTGTGTGTGTGTATATATGATATAGATGTGTCTGTGTGTATAACTAGACTTTATGCATATTATATAAGGTGTGGCTATATAAATATATAAATATATGTACAACTCTGTGTATATATGTTTATGGACAGGCATGCAGGCAGGTAAGGAAGGAAAGCAGCCTTGCAGGGAAGGAAAAACTTGAATCTCTCATGGTTTAGGGGTTGGGGAGGTGTGTTTGCACAACAAAAGCAGGAGAACAATGGAGCTGACGACCTGTGAAAATCTCAGCGGGGTGCCAAGAGGTGTTAAGGTCGGGGAATTTACGCAAATCTGCGCAGGCCAGTAAATCTAGTAGTAGGGACTTGCACCAGGGAAAAAAGGCTCAGTAATTCTAGTGTTAAAAATCCAGGGAATAAAAATAAAAAGTTGTCAGAAAAAAAATTACTCAAGTACAGATACCTGAAAGTTCTACTTAAGTCCAGTAACAAAGTATTTGTACGTTACTTCCCACCTCTGTCTTGGTTGGACACCACCATAGCAGCAGACTTACTTCAAGTCAGCTTGAAATAGCTCAGTTTAGAGTGAGTTCTCTGATTTTATTTATTTCAGCTTAATATGAAAGTAATACTTCAGTGATTTTAATAAGTAAAAGAAAAGGTGGGGATAATGTTACAGCCTGAGCAAATGCACCTATCACTCATGGTAGCCCAATAAATATTAATTTGTCATTTAAAACATATTTAATATTGAACGTGTTGGCTCAGTGTCACACTACCATACCTTATTGTTAATTGCACCTTATGTATTATTTATCACATTCTGTGAAAGACATGTATGCTCATTATAAGTTAGCCAAAACTACCTGGAAAGGCAAATTTATGTGATGCTGAAATCAGCCACCTAATATCAAGAAAAGAAAGAGTAACAAGAACAAATAAAGTACATTAAACCAGTTTTAATTGTATAAAAAAAAAAAAAAAAAAAAACTTACACTGAAGATCAAAAATCATGACACCAGTTCAGTGTACCCCATGTTAAACATTGTACGTTACTACTGAATTTTAAGGGGACAAGGACAAAGGGAATAAATATAGTAGTTTAAGTATGCTCGGAAGTAACTAAGATGTAAGAATTTCTACACTGAGACACAGCTGCTTAGAAATTAATTAAGCAGTGCACATAAATTAAGTAGTAAATGAGCAAGAATCATTAATTATAATACAAGACATTTTTTTGTACGTATTACATATGTGTTGCATAATGGAGGTAGGAAAATTTAAGTGAACAAGCATGTATATGTTAAGAGGGGAATTAGGTTAATGAGAAAAGTTCACACAAAGTCCAACCTCAGTGATTCTGTCTTTAGCTTGTAACAAAAGACAGGCAGAGTTCACATGCACTTGCAGGGAAGAAAGACGAGGTGACAGGTTCAAAAGTTCAGGCACTGCTTTAGACTTACTTTGCATGCCACTACCATTCGGCACACCCTGATACTTTGGAGATGTCGGGGGAGCAGTTCTGTATTAAGCTCTGGGTGGCGAGTTCCTCCACTGGGGAATACCAAAAATGTGATTAAGAGGAGAGGGGCCCTGTGGTGAAAAAGAGCTCTGGATCTTCCATGTCTTTCTTGAGGAATCTCTAAAACAGATTTACAATGTCTTACTGAAGACAAGTTATGTCATGGCCCCTTTTCAAATTTGACAATCTCTGAATGTTTGTTTTACTAATCCATGAAATACCATGAAATCAGTTCCTTCATCTGTGACCTCCAAATTCAATCGGATAAATATCAAAACTTATTTAAATTGCAACTGAAGCAGATTGAGTATTGTAAACTCCTAATTGAGTAGTTTAAAAATGTGAATGTTTGGCTCAAATGCAAAACTTCTGAAAGGGTTCATGCAGGTTTGTATTTAGATATTAACGAAGCATTTAGAGTCTCGTGCAGGTTTAACTTGACATGCTAAACACATTTAGCTCAAAGTATTTCAGAGATAAACAGACCAAAAGACTTGCTACTGTAGCTATCTTAGAAACACTGGGCATTAATTATAAACAGTGTGTACACACAAATGTGTGTGTAAATCATGCGTACAAGCATTTCATGTGTCTCTAAAATAAATACTACTACTGCTACAATAATAGTATTCATTTATGACTATTCAGAATAATGCCTAGATTCATGACTTGCGCTTGGAAACACAGTGAGCGAGTCAGGACTCTTGGCATGATTTTAGATAGGGATTTCAGTTTTGATAATCATATTAATGTCACCGCAACTGCCTTCTACCACTTAGAATATATCAAAAGTCAGAAAATCTGATCTCAAACTGAAAAATGGTTCAGTCATTTGAAATAAGCTGGACTACTAATGTAATGTTCTATTTGCATAATAATCCAAATCCACATTATCAGTAGGGCGACTTGTTGAGAAGGCAGCAGCCTGATTCCTTGCACGTACATGGAAATTTGAACATTTTACCACAGTAATGAAGTCACTTCACTGGCTCCCAGTTCAGTACAGAATTACCCTCAAAACTGGTTCAGAAAGCAATCAATGATTTGGCTCCCAAGCACATCTCTGACTTGCTCACCCAGATCAGACCTCTCAGGTGCAGATGTTTGAACTGTTCCCAGAATTAGACGTAAGGGTGCTTTCAGTTACTGTGGTCCTGTTCTTTGGAACAAGCTGCCTGCTGACCTGAGATCAATTACAAGTCTGTCTGCATTCAAAAACGGACTCAAAACCTTTTTGTTCTCACAGGCCTACGTTCAA
Organism: Oreochromis aureus; assembly: GCF_013358895.1. Taxonomy (NCBI): domain Eukaryota; kingdom Metazoa; phylum Chordata; class Actinopteri; order Cichliformes; family Cichlidae; genus Oreochromis; species Oreochromis aureus. Next base: position 6,111,261 of record NC_052957.1, on the reverse strand, counting down.
TAGCCATGTGAAAGTATGCTAGGATATTTTCCTGTTTTACAAAACACCATGAACAGCGAAATGCATGTAAAGAAAACAAAATACTAAATGAGAACCTATAGCATTTTAAAAGAAACACATTACGGTATACTTCACCTTTTAATGAATATACCCCAGTGTCCTGGGGGGACTTGAACCTATCTCAGCTGTCAAAGGACGAGAGGCTGGGTACACACTAGACATGTTGTCAGTCTGTCGCAGGGTTAACCCCTAATGCATAACTGTCTGGTCTCTTAATATACAACAACCACCTTTGTTTAGAATTATTTCTTTCAAGGATAGAAATCTTCACACACACACACACACACACACACACACACACACACACACACACACACACACACACACACACACTTCAATTCTTTTGTCTGAGGTGTTGCATTAAAGCATTAAGGTGTTACAATTGTAAACTTAAAAACCTTCCTTAATTGTAGTTTATTAAGTATCTAATCATCTTCAGAAATAATCCATCAAGTCAATAGAGGCAATGATAAGGGCAGCTGTATGATTTTTTTGTTTTTTGCAGATGTAGTATACATGAACATCTGCATCTGTCTCAGTGTGACTCTGTGCAGCTGTAGCTCAGGACTCAGGAGGTAGAGCAGGTCATCTACTAATCCGAAGGATGGTGGTTTGGTCCCCATCTGCTCCAGGCTTGGGCAAGACGCTAACTCGAAGTCGTGTTCTGATGCATCTATCAGAGTATGAATGTGTGTGAATGTTAGATAAAGAAAAAAGGATAGAAAAAAGTGCTCTATGAATGACACAAGTTGTATAAAGTGCTTTGAGTGCTCAGGTAGAGTAGAAAAGTGCTATAAGAACCAGTCAGTGCATCTTTACATGCGAGAGAATTACATGGAGCAATGGGGCGAGGATAGAGAATAGATCAGCGTGAGGTTTCCATTACTGTGCACCTCGCAGCACAGAGCGGCCTTGCCACGTCACGGAGCTGTTGCCGTGTGGCAGGTCAGGAGCCTTGGCCGGTCTCCACCCTCCTGACAGCCTGTGTGTGCCTGCAGTGGCTCCCTGCCCACCAGTTCACTTTAAATTGCACACTCTGAAGAAGTCCAAGAGCGTACTATCAAAACCTTCTGGAGGTTTTATCCCTTAAATCTCCTCTTTGCTCGCCTTCAGTGAGTCCTACAAAGTGGTGTTCGTGACATTCTGCTCTGCATGAAGTTCAGAATTATTAAACACTTGTGCATCAAATCTTGTCTCCATTTTCCTACAGTTCCCAACTGCGAGATTTTCTCAATTGCCTCTGGTTGGATGGACAACATGCGGCTCTTAAAGAAGAATGTTGGAGTAAAACTTGTACATGGATTTATGATGTGAAATGTGACTTGACATTTTTAGCAGAGTGCTACTGTCAGAGTGCCATGGTCATTAGGCAGCAAACTCAGTTCACTCAGTCAGGCTTGCAACACTCCCTCATATCTGCCTACTATCAAGCTACGTCAAACGGACAACTCCATCTGTTGTGTTTTATGTAAACCCGCAAGATCCAGTGCTGTAGAATCTGTAAGCGATTAGAAATGCCTCGTATCAGAGCAAACAAGATTTACTTGAAGCAAAGTGGTGCAGATTTAAATACACAGAAGTAAATCTACAATGTGTTTTTTTGCGTGTTCTGTCTTCGATCCGGGTGACAAAATGAATTCTTGGCACGTTTTTCTTTAGGATATATTTCTCTTGCTTTTAAACCAACATTTTGAAAATAAGATAAATGAATATCAGAAGTTTGGACTGTTGGTTACTCAGTCACGAGTGCTTTTTGCTCACCAACAGCAACAAAGAACGTGCACATGGCTTTTTAGCATGTATTTGAAATCAGTTGCCGTAGCATGCAACAGGGAAAAACAATTTGAAAAGACAAAACAGGAAAAATAAGGCAAAAAAAAAAATTAACCTCCAAAGCAGAGAGCTCTTCTTTATTGTTAGCAACTGCTTTTCATTGAGAGAAAAACACATTATTAATAACTCCCCATATTGTTTTGTTGACAGCATAGAGCCCTGAGGGGGAAAAAACACCAACTATTTTAAGTGCTTTGGTATGTGGTCAGAAGGCCAGTTGGACTACATGTTTCATATGCTGAAATCAAGCAGCTGCAAAATTACAGTAGCGTGCCCTCACCGCAACCGACTGGAGCTGTGCAATTAATCAGAGGTTAACCCCATAACCCCACAAACCTGTGCATAATCTTTAATTTACGTACCATCTCTCTTTACATGCACAAACATACATACATAGACACATGCAGACTGAGACACCGAAGCCTCAAACGTATTTGCAGACTCCCAAAAGAATGTGAGTAAACATGTCCTAGACGTCATATGTTCTATAAATGGAGATCAGGGCACCATGCGAGGTAATAAAGTGTTTTGAGCTATGTCATGCAGAAAATAATAAGTTTTGTTTTCATACATGCATACCTCACATTTGTGCAAGAATTCTTAAGTGTGAGGTTTCAGTCCAGCGACAGATTCACAAATAAAATGCAGAAATATCAAGAGGGACGTCCTCTATTCATTTTTGTGTATTTGACGCTCAGATTCCTTGCACAGGGATCCGACAGTTAATCATCTTTGGTTTAATAGCTTTGTTATCCGAATCTCACCTTCCTGTATACTTAAACCTCTGATTCGGAGGCAGGAAACTTCTGGGCAGTACCTCACGGCTCCACGCTAAGCATCCGAAATTATATTAACACATGTCACTAACACAACACAAGTGAGCTGTCAGGAGGGAGTTGATCCACAGGGTCTGCGTTTCTGTTTGGGTTAGTCAAAAACTGCACCAGTGCTTAAAGTGCACTTTCCCTGTTACACTATTGGGCATGTATATTAAATATTTTTAACTAGGTTTGAGATGTAGTGCAGTAAACTCAGGTGTATGCACGCTCAGGGTGAGATTGGCTCGTCAAAGATATCTTTATATTGCCAAATGCGCTAAGAAAGGCCTTCTTGATAACTTTATGTGTTGCATGTGCATGCTGTTTGATTACTATAATATAATTTTAATGTACTCCAGTAAACAAAAGCCATGGTTGCTGATGGCAGAGGTTTTCCACTTTCAGTCTGCATGATGTCCCATTTTAAACCAGTACACCTGTTAATTGGGAATAAATAGAAGAGTTTTCACTTCTTAGGATTAAAAGACCAAATCCACTGTTGTGTAAGACAACAGCCAGGTAGTGAGGGAAATATTTACCAAACAGAGACATCCTGCTGTAATGTTTTTAGTCACTGTCCACTCCCATATCCTATTTGCGTCAAACATGTACAACAGGATGCAAAAAACTGCCATTTCTTATCAACATTGAGAAATTGCTTTAGTAGGTTTTTAGTTTTCTTTTGTAACCTCTGTACAGACAAAAGGATGAGGTAGTGCCCTCAAGTTTGCAGGACCTTAGCGGGCTTCTGCAAAGACTTTAAGTGGAAAATGCATTCAAACCTCTGACCTAATTTTGGATGTTTTAGGTATGAGTTAGAGTGAGTATTGGGATAAAGGATGCATTTTTTGTTGAGCTGGTAGTCATGCAAACCTTCCCTAGTAAGTCACAGAATAAAATATAGAGCTGGACATGAGCACGATACAGCGTATTCTCTTTAGTAAGATGAGAAAGATAAGATGTGAGCCATTTTAGAAGGAGATGGATGCTTCCATTTAGCAAACAGATTTAAAACACTGTTGAGTAAGACGTTTAAAAATGCTGATAGATTTTAAAAAAGCTTTCTCGTTATCAGATGTAGCCTTTTAGTTAAGCTGGACTGTTTACCAGCATGTGGCCAAAGCTCGCTCAGACATCCCTGGTTAACTAAAACAATCAAATCTTGCTCCTTATTTAAAGATTATAAACAGATATATATGCATAAAGATTATATTGTATGTTTCAGAACTGCAGATGTGTGTTTATCGCTTGTGCCAGATTAGATCAGGACTTCTCCATAAACCTGTGCTCATGGTATTACCTCACATGGAGAATAATTTGATTAGTTGACATTGCCCCTTGGAAGGACTCACACCAGCCCGTCAGCACATGAAATATTGCCACCTACGAAAGCTTATAGCAGTCAAAATGAAGAGCCTGCTATATGAGCAATGACCTTGCATTGTTTTGGCTTGGTGGTGTGCGGCTGTGTTTGTACGAATTGCAATCAGTCCTTCCTCGTCCTTGGAAGTAGCCTTGTTTGAGTCGAGGATTCTTTCAATTCCTTCGTCCTCTTTGGAAGAAAAAGGTAATCTCTCTTTTTGGTATAGTGATGGCCCTTTATTCTTTTTATTCTATTGCAAAGAAAGAAGAAAGGAGAGATCCTTCAACATCCTGGTCATGGATTAGGTTCTTAGTGGATGACATCAGTTTTTGGGGCTTTGCCCTATTATCTAGCATTGTGCCGCTACTGGATGGCTGTGTGAGCGAGGGGGGGATTCTGGCAGGGGTTCCCATACCATCAGTTGGGAAAATGCCACCTAACAAATTTTCCATTTTCATTTCTTTTTCCTTTCTGAAAGGACCATCAGTTTCCTGTTGTTTTTAGCATGTCTCTTCACTGTTATTCTTCAGGCTAATTTACCAGAAAAAATAGAATATTAGTTCACTTGAAAGCCCAATTATGAGTAAAGGACTGGAATAGCATAATAATGAATTTTCAACTGTTTGACACGTTTTGTATATGCAACAAACAAACAAAAAAACAAACAAACAAACTTGGTATTATTCAAGACAATCCTGTTTCTTTGAGTTTCCCCTGTATAAATCAATATTTAATATAACAACTAACAGACAGAAGCCGGCTGATTTCTGGTTTCCCACTACAGGGAGTCTGGATTTCACCAGAGGAAATGCAAAATCAGACAATCTGCAATTGTAGGATTAACATTAAGCCATTTGTGAAATCCAGTTGTGCTGAGGAGCGTGTGTTTTACGGTTAGTGTAGCAAGAAGTAGCTACACACACAGAAGAGTCTGAGTCAAGAGTCTGCCTTAAGTTAGCGCCACTGACAGATTATGTTATTACTGTTTTGTATATGAATTTTTACACATGCATCGCATAGCTGCATGTGTATATAGATGCATATGTGAGCAAATGTAGTCATGGAGTGAGCTGCAGGTACTGGAAATGAATATATTGTAAGGGAAGATATTCTTTCTCATCTCTGAACAAAAGGGGAGTCGCTAGCTAAAAGTATCATAAGGACTATAAAAAAAAAAGAAAAGAGTGGATATAACAGATTAGACAAAGATGTTTCAGTAAGCACAGAAAAACACAATTCTTAAATAAGGATATAAATGGATGCGTAATGTGAAAGCAATTTTGGTGTAATTTGACGCAGATCAGGCTCACCTTGAGAAACTAAAGGCTCCATAACTGTTCTTATCTGTCATGGCTGAAACACGTCTTCAGTGCTATTTCACTGGACATGTCTGCTCTGGTGATCACTCTCTTTACTCTCCATCGGAAAGCTCAAAACATCATTCTGGTCCTTAGACTTCTGCCTTAGATTAATCACTGAAGGATTTGTATGTTGCTGATTTTGTGGAGCCCATTTCATGGTGGAGGTGTTCTTTCCAAAGGAAAGTGTTGCTTTGTTGCCTGTTTTCTGTGTGATTCTCATGGGCAGTATTTCAAGGTACAGCTGAGGTCTGACAAGCTATGACTAAGCCTTCAAGTTTGGTTCTTCTTTGTACTTTGCATTGCTTCACAGGGCTAATCAGCCTGTGACCTTAACTCTGCTATATTCAGGGATCAGGTTTAAAAATTCTGCTGCAGGCTGGTGGTGGTGGTGTGGTTCAGCCAACATCCAAGACTCAAGCGCCAAGATCACATATTTTTTGATTATATGTCTTTACTTGCTGTTTATTTTGGGGTTTATTTGTTTGTACAGAGCTGATTAGTTGTCGGCTTTAAGTCCAAAAGTGAATTCGTTGCATTATTATCATTTTGTTTATAACATTAGAGTCAAAGAGGTTTTAGGAAATTAAGTTTTACTGTTTAATTTTCCCCTAATTAAAGTAGAACATTTGCATATTTAAACATACAATAGAGCAAAACGTCTTGGAGCCAAGTCCAAACATCTGCATTTGTTTGCACACGGGTGCTATTTCTAACAATTTATTTGATATACTCCAGTATATTTAGGGATTTATATTTGGTCAATTCTGGATTAATCTCTGTTGTGGAAAACACATTGTGGCTATGAACCTCTTCCAAACATGGGAGGGAACTGCGGGGATTGTAATTGCACGTATGCTGTGCCTAACCAAGCACAGAAGAGCTCACATAAATTCAAACTTGAAGTTTAACACATGGCAGATGAGGAACTTCACTTCCAAATCTAAGTTCATTAAGAAATGATCATCTTGTTTAATTCCTGGCAGGAAAAATGCTTTACATGACTTCCACACGGTTGCCACTGCAATTGGAAAATAGCATCTGAGCTGGAAAGGAGCCCTCGAGACACATATGTAAGAGGTTCAAGTTAAAACCACGTAGTGGTTGGATGGGGGCAGGGAAGACCGAGTTGTGAGGTTAAAGAGAAGTGTCCATGTGTGTGCCTGAGTCACAGACTGGGCGAAGCGAGGACTGAAAGAAGTGTGCGTCTGCATGTGTGCGCATGTTTGTGCCTGAATACCTGTGATTGTGTGTTTGAGATAGAGATAGAGGGATCAGATGGTATTCATTGAGACACAAGAGGTCAGAGACGTGGAGAGAGAAAGTGCACATTCAGCATTTCCCAGAGAGGGTGGGAGGCAAATGGTTAGACAGTTGGAGAGTGAGAAGATGCAGGTGCTGAACGTGCTGGGAAGCAGCAAACTTAACAAGTCTAATCAGGTCTTATCTGGCTGTGCTACAATTTCATGGCTGTTTGAACCAAGTGGGCCATGTTCCTCAGATCTTTCAGGATTTTATCTAAGAAAAAGTTTCCATAAAGCATTTTGCAGCGACATGGAGAACACGGGTAGTGTGTATGAAAGAGATATTATTTCTGCAAGGGTGACTCAAGGCTTTATTTTCAAAAGCCTTGCACATCAGATATGACAATGACCCAGTAATATTGTAAGACTGAAAAAAGATAAAGCACAAAAGGAACATGATGTCAAATGAGATCAAAGAGCGCTTTATTATTTTGAATATCAAAAAGAGTATATGTATGAAATTAAATGAACAATTTGCATATGTTATGTATTCTTTCAAGCCAAAGTGCAAGACTGGCCAGCATCAAGGACATAATCAGTTAATTCTGTCTTAAACATTACCAGCTTGTGGTTAAAAACATCATTGACAGGAAGTTCATGTCTATCTAACAGGCTACCAGATAAAAACGTGTGGCTGTTTGGGTTAATGTTGAACAAGGTCGGCCATCTGCATGTTACAATTTCATGACTCATATTTTAACACAGCTTCTCATTAAATATTGTTTTTTGGTGGTTCCCTCTACAGTGAATCATTTCCCTTCATCTCACCCAATCCCTAGCATCCTTTTCTGTCACACCAACCCTCTGAACGTCTTCTTTTGCTATATCCATCAATCTCCTCTGTGGTTTTCTTCTAGTCCTCCTGCCTGACAGCTCCATCAGCATCTTTGGTCCAATATGTCTACTAACCCTCCTCTGCACAGATTAGGTTAATTATCTCAGCCTTGCCTCTATAACTTTGTCTCCAAACTGCTTAACCTGAGCTGTCCCTCTGTCGTCATTTCTAATCCTGTCTATCCTGGTCACTGCCAATGAAAATTTATCATCAGTGCCACTGTCTCCAAATTATACATCAGAACAGGTCTCACTGCCATCTTGTAAACCTTCTCTTTCACTCCTGTTGCTTTCACTCTCCTTCTGTCACAAATCCCCCGACACTCATCTCCACCTGCTCAACCCTGCCTGCATGCTCTTCATCATCTCTTTTGTGCACTGTCTGTTCCAACCAGGCATCTACCTTCAGTAATAACTCTCCAGCTCTGCATCTCCCTCCCTTTCATTCTCACTTACACATATGAATTATGTCTTGCTTCCACATACCTGCATATCTCAACTTTTCCAGAATTTCTTTCCACATGCCCTCTTACTCTCACTACAGATCAGTGTCATCTGCATATAATTGTGGATGCTCACAGTAAACATGGATAAAGCATCAGATTAAAAGGGCAGTCTATGCATATATAATCTACCCAATATCAAAAAGAGCTATAAGATATCCTTCATATGGTCTAAAACCCAAACTATGTGTTTGCAAGGGGTAGCCAGAGTATGACCTCACCAGTAAAAAATAAACAAGGATTATTTTTTAACTGTAAATCATTCAAAACTCAAGTATTAGCGTCCAAGACTAAAAATATGACATTCCAAATTAGAATATTAGGTCCCCCGTATTAAATATTATTCAGTTTTTCAGATTCGTTTGAATGTTCACCATTATTCACTATGCAGGTGCTTCATGTCTCTCTCCCAAATTAAGCAGTTGCATCACTGTTCAAAGGCATATTTTGATGTGATGAAGAATGAATTTTTAATTAGTTTAACATGTTTATAGTGAAGAAATAATGTGATTGTGAATCACAGCTTAAATGCTTTCAGCTTTGGGAGATGAAGTTTCATTTGTCAGTTACCAACTGAGTCAAAGACATTTGTTCAATCATGCACTGAACTTTTAGCAAACAGGTGTTTACAGTTATCAGGAGTCATATTTTCTTGCTTTGTAGCCATCTTTGGTCTCTAACAAGCAAAATGACAAGCTATTGGACTGAAACAGTAAGTCCTTCATATATAGCAGGCACATTTTTTACTCTTTTAGAGACTTTTCTTGCATGTTAGCTACATGTTTACTTACTTTGCATTGAAAATTAACATTAAGTTAGACAACACCAAAACAGATTAAGTCACATTCTGGACTTGCGCCAACCTACAGTGACCAAAAACAACATGAAGTAAAGATCTTAGAATTACGCTTACAATGAAGCTCAAGGTTACAATGTTCCAAATACCTCCTCACCTAGCAAAAGCTACATCTTACAGTTTCTCCTACATGATTAACATCCATGTTACTGGTTCACAGAAATCAAAAACAGGCTATCCTCAGCCATCTCAGTCATCTTTAGTTCTGTAATGCCAGTAAAAATCCCCTTAAAAACCACATATGAAATAACAATCTAAGCTGTTTTGGCTTATTTCATCTCTTGCAACCAAAACTGCTCAATGTGTAACTCTATTATATGTTTTTCTAACTAATTTGAACCTTCAAAAAAATCAAAAAATCCATATACAGTGTGATTCTTGGTAAAGTATGGTTACTAAAGGATCGTAGAAAAGCCCAAGCAGTGCTCTGTCTTGTGTGCTCAACTGAGTATTAAAAGACCAGAACGATGTGTTCTGACTGTTTGCTTTTTTAACTTGAATAGAGGACCTTGGATTATTCTTGAGGTTTGCCTCGTCATTTTTCAAACTTAAGCTTACACATAAACTAACCCAAACTACACGAACCGGTTGACTTCAAATGTTCAAGGGCCTTTTGCTTTGTCTGACAAACTGCATTCATATTTGGAGGTCAGCTCAATAAATATTACACACATTCACATACTCCCTGAACTTTTTAACGAACCAAACAGAGAATTAATTGCCTTCTTGTGCAACACCAGCTTTGCAATAAAGTATTCTGTGTCTCTGATGAGTGCATAAGTGAGTGCATAAGTCTTGTCCTCATGTGTTTGCACTAAAAATTCATGACCTTGTTCCCTAGTGCAGTCTTCCGACAACCTTCTGACATCCTCAATAAAATGTTCACATGGAAATGCATGTATGCATACTCATATTTTCATTGCTGCCTGCTCCAAGTGGGACTCATAACCACACCCAAATCTATAAAGCTGTAAATGCTCTGTTCCTGGAACCCAAATGGAATAGAGGTACAAGCAACAGGTGCTTCTCAGGAGCAGCACTGGGTTCAATCTTGGGAACATATTTGTGCAATCAAGCAATATTTCATGACATATTAAATAATGATGTGCTTAGAATGCAGCTAAGAGCTCTCACAAGGGCCATAAAAATGGCGCACTGTGCTCTTGGCAGAATTCGCATTTCAAAACAAATACCCTACTTCCTGCACATGTTCTGCCAAAGAAAGGTCAGTTTTACATAACAAAAAAGATACCAAAGCCAGATGCACCTCATATTTTCAGGAAACTGGAACCACTTTTCAGATTTTACATTTCGTTGCGACTACATTTTGCTGTAGTGGTCACAGATAGAACTGCAGGTTACATGATGCCCCGCTGGCCCAAAGGCCCTTTGACTGAAAAACATTTCAGCTTGACTGTTTTTCCATTTCTCCAAGTCAAGTATGTTTGGGGAGTAACAGAGCTCAGTTATAGAAAGAGATGAATGCATTTTAGGACCACAGATGTGACAGTTTGAGGAAACCCAGAAAAAAGGTATTCTTCGTGGATGATTTAGTGAGGGGCTGTCACTGAAGTGCATTGAAATGTGTGCTCAGTAGGATTTGGTAATATGTTAAAATTTTCCGACCAGTCACAGACACTACATTTGCTAGTCATACACTGTGAGAATGTCTGTCAGTGTCTGCATTGGTTGGATTCGCAAGAAAGGAGGCAACAGAATTAGTCAAATAAATCAAAAACAACAGCAACAACAACTTCTTTGGTGGTTTGATGGTTTTCAATCACCCCATCCAGAGCAGGCAGAAATTAGCTGATTCCAAGCCTCATGATAACCACTAAAACATGAGGATCCTAGCTTGCACTTATGTAATACGCACAATTAATATTAAGCCAGCATATTAAGGTATAGTTGTTTTGTACACATCTGTTTCAAATCTCTATATTTTGTCTCCTTTTCCATCTTCATTTATTTATTTGTACTATTTGTATTTATATATTCTATTTCTATTGTATATATTAATCGGCATCTGTGGGTGGATAGCAAAGAAATAATTTCATTGCACAGAGAAATGCCTTTTTCTCTTGTGACATATGACAATAAACACTTTGAATGTTGAATCAAATGTTCACGTTTCTCTATGTAAAATATGCCAAGTCAATGCAATAAATAGGTGTCAAATACTCACATTGCTGCAGACAGTTTTCAACTTCACTGAATGTGTGCATGAAATGTTTTCATACTTTTGACAAGCTTGATTGATAAAATGAGATTTGTTTGAAAATCTGAGCTAACTCACTGTGTAGCATGCCTTGTATTATGTGCAAGGGTTGATGTACAGGGTTTTTTTGGCCTTTAAGCTCATATCCATGGCACCTGTTTAAAAGTCCCAAATGTTTGTGCTTGATAACCTGGATAACTCCCATCCAATCTTGACCATAACACATTCCAAAGTAATGTGTTGCAGTAATCACATAACATTTATCAGTAACACAGTAATGTAATGAATTACTGTACTAAAATTAGTAATGGCATTACAGTTATTATTTAATTAATTGCATTTTCTGCACACTGTGGCCAGAAAGAAGATAGTGTGAGCGATATTAAAGCAGAGTGTATGTTTCTACAGTCACAATGGCTTTAAAGTGTCTTTGGGCTGGTTTTCAATTGTGTTCAAAATTCTGCAACATATTGCATTAGTAATGTGTAATATGGCAATGTTGTGTAAATGTTACTCAAAAAAAAAAAGTAACCCCAACTCTGCTCCCCCCCTCAGGCTGAATTTAAAACTAGCCTTTATAGCTTACAATACAGATTGAGGCAGGATATAGTTGCCTAGGATAGTCAGAGTTACATACTGGGTCCAGGGTTTACCCCATTTCCACACCAGTGCCTACATCTGTGTTTGTGGTTTTTCATCTTTAGTATTGCATACAGATAAGATGTTTGGGAAGCTAGCTGTAGAAGTATCTTGGATATAGCTGACTGCTGTAAACTGACCTAAAACACAACCCAAAACACTGATAATTTCTAGCAAGGGCCACCAAAGATTAACCACTGAGTCAAATTACTTTAGTGGGATATATATCTAAATGATTGTATTAGATACACATATGTGGTTCAGTTGATGTGTAGTTGGAATAATTGCAATGAAACGTATCAGTGCTGTTATACTTCATTACTACATTTACTCATGAGACTCTGTACAATTCTGATAAGATATCAAATAATAAAGCTTTCATTTTTATCAGCCTTGGACTCCTGACTTCAATTAAGCAACAAAAATGATCTGTTATGGGAGAGTGACAATAGTAATGCACTATGTTGGAGGTCTCTTTTTAATAAATGTTTGCATATTTTCCCCCCCTCAAACCTCCAGCAAGCAACGCTGTTTATGAAGGTGACTTCATTATATAACAAGCCAAAGGAAGTAACTCATTAATGCCAGCAAAACCACATAATATTCTAAAAAGGACAGGACATGGTTTACAAGGCAGTGAAGGGAGGGCTGGAAAGCCTGTTAAAATCCAACCCGTCCAGATAAGTAATTGGTGCTCATTTTGCCAAAGAAATAACATCATAAAAACAGCATCTATTTAAAACTGACTTGGCCCACAAACACTACCTCCCTAAAATGAGAAAGTCAAATGTGGGTTTCCAGGACTTTAATACATACACCAGGTGGTCTCTAATGAATAGGATGTACTGTTTAAAAGACAGGACATGGATTCAGCAAAAACACACCGCGTGTAAATAGCAAACAACATTAACAGCTTAATTCTCATAACTGTGTTTCCACAGGTTTGAATTAATTATCAACATCATTTAATAAACTGAAAATGTAAAGCTATCTGGAAATCGCTTATGTCTCTACATGTTACACTTAGTGGAAGATAATGGTTACATTTTTTGTAAATAAGATCTAAAAGGCATATCTTTATACACTAAAACATGAAGAATTTGTTGTGATATCCCTGAATGAAACTTCTTGCATAAACTGCAGAAGGTACTAGGATTAGCAACATCTGTATACCTTTTGAGAATTATTTTTATATCACAGCACTTTATTGTCATTGCACATGCACAATGAAATTGTGGAGATAAGTGGAAATAATGTATAAATAAGTGTTGATCATACATACATACATACAGACTGCCCATTGATTACTTTGTCTTATACAACGAAAGCAAAATGAAAGCAATAAATATATTATTGTCATGCAAATACATATGCGTTAGCCTGTCATTGTGCCTGTAAACAGGATAGCTCAAAAAGGTTTGAATGAATTCTAATAAACAATCCATTAAAATTTGGCTTACACGCACATAGGTCTTCAAGGTCAACTTAATGATTTATTGGTCGAAAAAGCCTTATAATTTAGAAAATCAGATGTTTTATCTTACTATGCTTTAAATGAGATGTCGAATTAGTTAAAAATAAACTGTGGTATATTATTGTATAATAATCTAAAATAATAGCTAGTATAATAATAAGTCCAGTTATTAACAAATCAGTACCTAATATCCATGACCTACTCCTACATAATGTTTGTGTGATCAAAGTAAGCATCTCCCTGTCTCTCTACCATCAAGAAAACTTGATGCTTGCTGGAAAAAAAAAAAAAAAAAAATTCTTTTCAGTTGTCTGTAGGTGCATGTACTTGTGGAATCACAATGCACTGCACACAGGTTTTGCAGCATTCAGGAACTTGAGTCCACAACTAAAGAATTTATATTCTGATTATGCCAAAATGTCAACATAACTGATCTAATAGGATAAAATGAAGTGATAATAAATTACACCAAAAAAGCATCAAAAATAAACTTTTCTATGACATTATAATTTTTTGCAAAAACATTTTTTGAAAGACATTTTTTTTTTTTTTAAGTCTCTGAATGATGATTTTCATACTTAGCATTTTAGCTTTCTTTCCACTTGGAAATATTCACTAGAATTATATAGTGGCAATTACCGTAGATAGAAAAAAGTCAGACTCAGACTGTTTGGCTGAAAAGTTTATGATACTTGGTCTCAAGGGAACATTACATAGTTTGTTTCTATTTGTATGTTTTGAAGACTGTCCTCTTTATTTAGTTTAATGTTTTGGAGTTTAGTTTAAGGAGTTTAAATTTGAACAGTGACGCCTAACAAACATCTCCACACAATTAATCTGATTTGCAGCTGGTCCCAAAGGCACTCCACTCAAGATGCTGTTCAAATGTTTCTACTGTATGTCAGAATGTTTGTAACAGCATCAAACCCCCACCAGAGACGTATCACGTTAACAGGCTGATGCATTTGGCTTTTTATTGTTGCGGTCTTAAAAGAAAAGGAATCTTTGGTTCTAGAGAGACTGGGAAAGACAGCCTTTCTGTATCATTTACTTCAATTTGCTCTCATCTACTTGGGATTTTACCCTTTTCAGACCAAAAATGACTCCTCATTTTTTGAAGCCAGCAATCTGTCAGGAGCTGTCTTGATGTTCTGTCACATTCAGCAGGCCTTTTTGAAAGATCCAATGATGGATGGGAGCAACCAGCAGAAACAGACAAAATGCCTCATGCTAAAGTCTGTTTCTTGTAAAAGCTTTATGAGCGTGTCCTCTCCCTCATGGAAGTTATGTCCAGTGACTCAACAATGCAAAATCCACAGTCAATCACGTGACACCTATCTAAAGCAGGTTGACACGTTTCGAAAAATGGGAAGCATCAGAGTGGACATTGACGCTACACAGATTACATTTTAAAAGTAGTCTGGGAAATATTGCTTGTGATCTCAATCCTAAGGAGAGAGAAGAAAGAGACAGTAAAGTGAGCACATCTGTATTTTGCATCGTGATGGCAGCAGTGCATTACATGAACAGCTGGAGAAAGGGGAAAAAACTAGCAACTCTGAGATAAAAATACATTTCAGTCATGACCACTATAGTAAAAGGAAGGTTGCTATGTCCATCTGCTGTAATTAATATTTGGTGATATGGCTCCACTCTAGAACTTTCATGATACAAATCCAGAGGCTAGAAGAGCAGCGGCAAGACCCCCATGCATGAATGCAGCAAGCATTAATGACAACTGACAAACCACATGGAAAAGAGGAGCTGGTGGTGGGTTGCAAAGTGGCTTGCAGATGTTCAGCAAATGTAGGCTGGCTACAGTGGCTTACTGTTAACAGAGCCAATACTTTTGAAAATTGTTAATGACTCAAATGACCGCTTCACTTGTATTTACTGACCTCGACTGATGCTATGTTTCATTTTGTATTTCAAAGACAAACATTTCAGCATGTAGAAACAATGGAGCTCTCTTATAGTGAATGGACCAATTATATAACAAAAACACATTTTGAACATTGCTGGTGTTTGTTCAAAAGTCATACACCCTTCCTTTTATATAGGGTTGTTTAATAAAGCAGAATATATGGGCTTTAGCTTTTGTTAGAGGATATTATAAACTAGTGGTGACAATTACTGATTCCAAGTTGGTGCCAGACTTTCTTGCAAGAGACCTTTTCTGCCTCTGAGTTGGCGATGTTAAAATGCTTCCCAAATGAGTGGGAAGTCTATTAACACAGACGGGTGGATCTGAAGGCCTACATAGCCATGCCCTCACCACAGCAATTCAAACTTTAAATGTAACAAAACATCATCAGTGTTTCACAGAAGTCACAAGAGCGAGTCCACTGTGTCTGAACGTGGTCCCCACTTAACAGCGGTGGATGACATGCAGAATGTTCGAATTTGTTGCTGCCCTGCTTTGCCTAAGCTTTCTTTTCTTGCACCCCTCCCTCGGTTAGAGCTCGTTAATTCTTGCAGGCTGGTTCCACATTGCCACACCACCAGTTGAACACAAAAACATCAAGGCACCCTTCAGTGTGAGGGACATTTTGGAGGTCTCTGTGGGGGCTGGGTGGTCAGCTTAGCGCAACGCTCTCTCTTTAACAACATTTGCAAATTTTATGCAACTTTGTAGAACTAGGCCTCATTGTGTTCATTAGTCCTTTGTGCTGTAGTTCCTAAAGAAAAGCAATGCCTTGACATTGCCTTAATGAGCAAACCGTAGCCATGGCATTTGCCATTTGCTTTGTCAGGCTCTATTGCCACATTGTGGTGAGCATAAATGTCAAACAATAGCCCTTTTTGAGTCACATTGCCCAAACTGTAAACCTATGAATCACTGTGGCTTTTCTTGTCCTTCAAGGCGTCATCTGGGCACAAGGAATTCAGGCTTTGGCAGCTCATTTTTTAACAAAAGCTGACACTTTAAGAGTAGCTCTGCATTAACATTTGTGCTGATCACAATGCAAGTTCTCTTATGCACACCCAAACCTTCGTCACTGCTAGATAATGGCAATCCTGTCTCCACCTGTTTATCTTTGCTCCATCTCTTGATTTGCTCTCAGTCTGGTATGCACAATGTGTCGTTGTGCACACAGTGAGCCAAGCAATCAGGAGGCTTCTCTCTTTCACAGCAGATGCCAAGTCTAATTCACACTCAAAGATGTCAGCCCTAAATCTTATTTACTGCTTGTTTTTCTAACGACACATGGCCATGCCTTTTTGGCTTCTTTTCAAGAACTTGTTTGTACGAGCAATCTGCTCTGAAATGAAGTAAAGAATTCATTATGCTTAAGCTACCTATTAGCTTATTTTTGCATATCTTGCACAGCTGAAGTTGAATACCAACAGTTGCTGGAAAGATAAAGGTAGAATCCATAGGCAAATTTGTTTTCCCTATTATAAATTGCCGGCTATCCCCTCCAAGGTTTTCTCCTCCTAGTACCCTCAGTGCTTTCAGTGATTCTGCACAAATCTGCACAGAACACAGACATCAGCTTTTGTGTTGAATTGATCAAACTTCATGTCCACAATCATCAGTGGTGATGAGACCTGGGTGTCCAGCTACCATGTAGAGAGAAAGAGAGAGAAAATGAAACAATTCGAATGAAAGAGTGTCCAAGCTTAACCAGGAGTGCGCTCCTAATATTATTTCTTTATGATTATGATTATTATTTTTTTGCATTCACAGTGTTGTTGCCATTAGTTCAGAGATTTTGGACAGTATTCTTCAAAATGTTTGTGCCCACCCTCCTGAAGGCTACTTACACCCCAGTCCAGCTGAAGTCATGAGGCAGAATTCATTCATTTCTCCTCATTTTTCATTTTAGTGGTTGTTTTGTTGTCTTCCCTACACAGGAAACTGATCTGTTTATCTCCTCACTATGAGTCAGGGCACTTGATGTGTACAAATACAGGAAATTCACATGTTCATTTCATCTTTTGTTAGTAAAATCCAGGCACACCTAGAGTTGGCTCAAGCCATGTGAGCCTTGCCACACCATTTGCGAACCTCTGGTTTAGACTATCCATAAAGGCTGTAGCTCACAGTGCATTGAAAAGGCAGGCATTTTTGGCCACACAAAGATACATTTTGCTCACCATATGTATGAGTGGTCAGAACGAAGCATTTAACTACATCATCACCGTTAGCAACACCACCTGCTTTATAGGTAACTCCACAAGGAGATGACCTAGAAAGGGAGATCAGCCAGCTTTAAACCAGGTATAGTTTTTATTTCGTCTGGGAGGGGTTGCTGAGCATTGGGCTGCAGGCAGCAGACAGTATTAGTTTCACTAGAAATCACTAAACAATCACAGGGCTGAGACTGAGAGAAAGACAACAATGATTATACCTAGAGCTGGGCGATAAAAGGATAACGATATTTATTGCGAAATAACTTTTTCTCGATAGAAAAATTAAACTATTGCGATAGGCCTCATCTCTCTTGTCCTCTTTAAAAAATAAAAAATAAAAAAAATAAGAACAGCCAATCCAAATTAAGTAGCGCAGAGCCGAACCAATCACAGCCGCAGCGTCACGTCACGTGACCTGTTACGTACAGCACAAGCGCCAAGGCGCACATGTGTATTTGTTTTTGCAGCCGTGCAGCCCGGGTAATGAAGGAAAGGAGTTTGCCGACTAGAGAAAAATCAACCGAGAGCGTGAGTGAAGATTACCGAAGAAAAAACAGATGATGGTTCCAATGCCGGAGAGCTTGTCGAACGGAAGGGCCACAGAAGTTCCGTAGTGTGAAGGTATTTCGGCTATTTCAAGTCTGACAAAAAACAGAGTAGCGCGCACTGTAAATTGTGCCGAAAGCAAGTCTGGAAATACAATAAAGCGGTGCATGCTCAATATCTGACTGAAAGCGCTAATTCGTCATTCGGCTTTTGTCAGACTAAAGTAATTGTTAAAACTGTTTGAAAAGCTAAGCTATACAACAAGGAGAGATTGAGAATTTCCTTTTAGTTCTCAGTTTATTTGATATTGACAAAAGTTAGTCAATTTTGTCTGTTCTTCTGTAAAACAAACTAAGATTTATTTTCAGAATTAATATTTTGTTTCTAAGTGGAATTGACAATTTAGTAGTCTGTTTTGTTTGTTCTATTTTGAAACTTAAACGCTTTAGCGGCTGCCTTTTGTGTAGTTTGCAATATTTGCCTTTATTTATCTGAAACTGAAGTCTCATGTTCCTTAAGTACATCTACCCTGTTGAACTTATTATGGGAAATAAATATTTTAATTAAAACAAGCTGCTAATTATTTCACATTTTACTTGTGAGCAACGGCACATTTAAATCTTACAAATATAGTTATTTGGCTTATATCGTGATATATATCGTTATCGCCTGAAATGAAAAAAACATATCGTGATATGAAAAAAAACTTATATCGCCCAGCTCTAATTATACCTATGTAGCCCGGAGATGTTTAGAGGGCCTCGGTTTTATTTCTAATGTACATGTATATATGAATAGTTCTATTTGTTCATTTTTGTATATCCATATTAGAGGAATTAAGTTTGTTGTTAAGGTGCTTTTATTTTGGAGGAAGATGCTGCAAAGAGATGAGAGAGAGGGAAGAGTGAAGCTACAAGGGACCCGAGTGAGATGGAAGAGCGTATGGTTGGATATGGCTAGCATCAATTAGGACACTTGTGAGGGATGGCGAGGATAAGCCATTCGCCATCTATGGCCAAGGAATGGAGCAAGAGAGAATGTGGGTTAGTGCAGCTTGGACTAGCTTTGTATTTCTGCCCAGAAAACCACTTAGCAGCTAGCTGGCTAGGCTAACAGAGTTAGCTCCAATGGCGGACTCCACAGATAACAGCAAGAACTGTACAGGACTTAAGACCGGCGAGGCTGAAGGCCCAGCTGGTTAGATTTGCAGCTCTGTGGGAGTAAGCTTGCAGCTCTTCTTACGGTGCGACTTGCTTGAACTTGACCAGGTGCCTTAGCAGAGGAGAGGCACCATTTTGCTTTGTTTTCAGGCCCATTGGTTCCCACAACCACGTGCAGCGATCCAGGCCTGTAACGATGGGACTTGGTGATTTGGGGTTGGTGTGTGAGTGGGGCCCATTAAGGTGAAGTTGTGAGGCATATCATAAAGTACTCTGGGTCTGTAGTTTACTGAATTTTGATACTGCAAGTGACTGTTTGATTTAATGATTTCATTTGTGTTTTATTGCACGTCACTCAGTAAACAATTTAAGTTGAACTTGAAGATCTTGTTGCTTCTTAATATTTCCTATTTCCAGCTAAAGGTTCACTAGCTCGGCCCGTGTCCCCCTTTTAGGTTTGATAGCATTTTTAGTAGATAAAGGCGAATAGCTTAATCAAGGAATGAGCTGCGGTTTGGGGAAGGCCTTGATGGGGACTGGTGGCGGCTCCCAGGCCTGGCAGATCCCCATGTACTAATGATAAGTGAAGAAGTAAAAGAATTGGGGAAAAAAAAAAAAAAAGGGGGGAAGGAGGGTGGACTGGGGGAGGTCATATGTAGATAAGACCCAGAAGAGGCGTGTTTGGAGGCGTGGTCCCGCTCCTGAAATTCAGATCATTTATGCCCAAAATGTGGCAAAAGGTATGACACTGAAGTTACCAGTAAAGTGTTAAACTACAAGGAATTTTCTGAAAACTAAGGGAACAGGAACTGATAACAAACTGGTAATAAGGTAAAACAAACTCAGGGCGTACCTAGCCATTTCAGAGGGCTGAAGCCACCTAGGACCAAATTAGCAGCCCTCCTTAATAAAGCTAAATTTGAACGAAATTTGCTTGTGACTACATTTTGCCATACAAAAAACTCAAAACTACATTCATTGTTAACTAACACAAGGCACTACAACCCTCACCAAAACAGGGAGCACAAGGGTGAAATGTTGCCCCTTGTGGTCCGTGTTCTGGCTGAGCTATGCAAAATATGGGGACCTTTTATGTGCAACATCCCTTAACATCTTCAAGCGATCACGCTGTGTCCCTCGTCAAATCCACTCACAAATTTTCATACTTATGCTTGTGCACAGCCTGCTCTGCATGAGTCAAACATGGACCTACGCAGACAAAACTATTTCAACTGCTTGCCAGTAATAGCTAAAATGGCATTGTGTGACAGGTCTTCACTTCTTTATGCCAAGATTTATTCATCTTACATGCATGTACCCTTGTTTTATGAACTTTGATTGCTGCAGAGTGAACTAAAACACATCTGATAAATGCTGAAAGGGGAACGAAGGGTCTTGGCCGTATTTCTTTGTGGCAGTTTCCCTAAGGGAGGAGATGGGAGAACGCCCAACTTGACTTCAAGGAAAGACAACATGGTTTCTCGCACCACATCGGCGGGATGCAGATGCATGGTCTCCTAAAACAATACTGAGGAGCAGTCAGTTTCATTTACCGTGATAAAGAAAAACAGCCTTTTTCCTCTGAAGCCCTGGTGGGTGAATACTCTTCAGAGAATGTTGTAGTAGATATTTCCATTACCAGTCCTAATGACTAACAGTGGTTTAAGGGTGTCAATGTTGACATTTGCTTGACTTTGACTGGGCTGTATTGTTGTGTTTCTTTGTCTCCCGATTGTCCAAGTAACCTTTTCTATTGCCTACATGCTCTTCTGGTTTTCTCTTCAGTAGCCTCCCCATCTCTTCATCTATACAGTCCTTGTGCTCACCCCATCTTTCAAAATAGACACTCGTTATTCCCTGTGGGTAAGAGTTAAAACTGATTTCTGAGCCAAGGTCAGCCTCAGCTTCTGTTAAGAAGCACAAGTGTTAGTCATAAACAAGAGTCAGAACTGTTCTTTTAAAATTGTGCATGCCTTTAAATCACACTACAATTGGTTAACTCCAGGGTTTTTCCTGCACTCATTTGATCCAAAGCCAAAAAACTATAACCATCTTTGGCGTGATGAAATGTTTTTATTTGATTTAAAAGCCACTCATTTGTGTCTTGCATATTACAATTTCATCATTCATTCATGCAAGCCTTTATTAGCTCTTTAATTCAAAAATGGACATCATGAATATAATCCTGTCCAGAAGCTTTTTATTAGAAGACATAATTTATAGGTATGCAAGAATACAAGGTTACTTCAGCCATCAATTTTGTGCCACTTATCTGGACACGAGTCACCAGTGAAAGATGCCTGGATCTTCCTCTCTCTCCAGCCACCCACTCCAATGTTTCCAAGGTGTTCTGAAGCTAGCTGAGAGACAAAGTGTTCAGTGCGTCCTGGGTCTGCCCTGGGGCCTCACTTCACCTAGGAGGCAACCAAGACAGATATCCGAACCACTTTAATTAGGTCCTTTCATTGTGTTGGAGTAGCAGCTCTATTCTAAGCCTCTCCTGAAGGGCCAAGCTGCTCACTCTTTCTCTAAGGGAGAGCCTAGACACCCTTCAGAGAATGTTTATTTCCACTGCTTGCATCAGCAGTCTTATTCTTTCAATCACACAGCTCGTGGTCATAGGTGAGGGCTGTAACATAATCGGCTGCTTTACTTTCAGTCAGCTCTCTCTACAACAGATTATCCATTTATCTTTTTTTATTTTTTAAAACAGGCAAAATTATCAGACTTTGATGTAACTGGCTGAGTTTTGATGCTTAACTACCTCAGTGAAAAATGATGAGACAGAATAAAATAAAATCGAATCGAATCGAATAGAATTCAACTTTATTGTCATTGCACATGCACAGGTACAGGGCAACGAAATGCAGTTTGCATCCATCCAGAAGTGCTTTAGCCGTGATATAGATATATTAGAATAGAATAGCTTTTTATTGTCACTGTTACAAGAACAGTGAAAGGCAGTTTGGCATCTCTCCATGTGTGTGGAGTACACAATAGCATAAGTATTTACACAATAACAGACAAATTTACATTTACACAAGAAAGATATGTACAAGTTATATATTAGCAATAATATAGATATGTAAGTATATTACAGAATGGCAAACAAATGATTTGCCTTCAGAGTAAGGATACCAACTACAAAAACACTTCATTTCCCCCCAGCTCTGCATGGGCTGACCTGTTAGTTCATCAGAATGAACATAGTGATTTCTACTTATCGCCCCACATACACCATTCTGCCACTGCAAAAGCTCACTAGACCACCAAAAGTGCATTCATCTACAGCTGAAAAGACTCCCCAACAATTGCAGCAGTCTTGAGTAATGTTAGCTACTTGCCCAGGTGTTTTAGAAAATTGCAGAGCAATTATGTACATTTGTAATCATATTGAAAAGAGTAGAAACAAGTGGGTTTAGGGTGGAGTGCCATAGACAGGCTAGGGAATTTGAGAGCCAGACTAATGCATTTTGTTCTGAATTGTTTAAGCATAGTTTTGGCTTTTCTGTGGGATTCATTTACAATAACAAAAGTCTAGAATAACAGCAGTCGTATTGTTTAGGGTTAGTGGACAGAAAGGCCATGTGCTGTGATGCCCTTTTCTGTGCTGTGTCACTGGTGTGTGGTCTGACACAGCAAAATGTGTCCCTGAACACCAGAAGCTATACACTATATTTAAAAAAAAAAAAAGAATAATTCTGGACCTCGATACTTTTACAGATTACACATTTTTTGAATCATTATTTAGAGCAATGTCTGCTCTTCAGTTTAGTATGCAACCAGTTTACCTTAAAACATAATTTGTACGAGAGACTAACTTTTTCCACTCTGTTTCCTGTGCCTGCTCTGGCAGCATGTGACTTATGTAAAAGCACACAAAGGAAGCCAGGTTACATGTCAGATACTAGGCCCTGCAGCCTGAAGACGCTCCCGCTATGCTGAGTCAAGAGGAACGAGTGTCCAGAGAAGCAGGAGGTGAGTCAGAAAGGTTTCTTGAACAAAGTTAGAGGTTAGCACATCTTGTTGACTGTTAGTTCACCATTTCTGGCCTTACTTTTGCTCTCTGGACAACAAATTAGACACATGTGCCGAAAATATTTTCTCAACGTGCACAACAGTGTTTCCATTAGTTTTTGATTTAAATCATGCTTCAAGGCTAGCTGCACATGCTAATGAATGACTGTTTTTATTCCAAAGAGTCAGATGCTTAGTTACTTCTGTTGCTGCAGATGCACTAACCTAGCAAACATTTTGACACCGAATATTTTTTCTGTCAACTTCTAGTCCTGGTTTAAGAATTGTTCCAAAATTAAAGCTGAACGTATGGTAAATGGTAAATGGCCTGTATTTATATAGCGCCTTCTAGTCCCTAAGGACCCCAAAGCGCTTTACATATCCAGTCATTCACCCATTCACACACACATTCACAATGTATGTCATGGATGTTTCACCAGGATTAGTTGTAGGTATAAAAGTGGTCCCTCGCTACAACGCGGTACACCTTTTGCAGCCTCACTGTTTCGCGGAATTTTTTTTTTTTTTTTTTTGTGCAATTTTGCATTCTTTTTTTTAAAAAAAAATAAAAAGAGTGCATTGTGTTCTACGTCCTGATCGGCTGTAGACCAGTCTCCTCTGTGCCGTGTCTCCTGTACAGTACAGAATGTGTTCATCTTGTCACATTTACATAAATCTTCGATCGCTAGCAGTGTGACTCTAAAGTGCTGTACTGTGTGTTTGTAAGTTTTCTCCCCAACAAACAATGTTGATGAAACATATTGCACTGTCAAAGGCACCTGCGGTAGCACTGAAAAGGCAGAGGAAAATTGTAACCATTGCACAAAATTTGGACTTCTGGACATGCTAAAGAAAGGTAGAAGTTACCATATTTTTCAGACTATAAGGCGCATTAAGCGAAACAAAACAGGTAAGTCAAACTTTACTCAACTCATTCTTCTTGCTTTCACTACTTCCGTACCATTGATTCTCTCGCAGCTGCTCCATTCCCATGTTCTGGACCTGAAAACAGGGTTCACTGTAAAAACGATAACTAGTAATTGTTGATTTGAGTAAAGTTTTCAAATTAAACTGACTTAGAAATAAAACTTTCCATTTACAACCTAAAATAGCTTGTCTGCCCAACAAATTTCTTCCATTGTTGTCCTAACTAAGATTTTCTAGCGAGCATAACAAAGATTATCAACTTTTGAGTAGATTTTTTGAGTCGAGCTGGGAACCGTGGGAAACCCCGTGAGGTGACTGGCACACGTCGTGGTCTGAATAAGTTTGAACTAGACCAAACGAGTCTGAGCAGACTGTGTGATAGTGGTTTGTCGATGTGTTCTGAACTGAAAACCTGCTAAGAAACTTTGAACAAACGTGGCCAAAATTGGATGAAAATTACAATTTTTTAACCATTACAGATTTTACCTGGTCTGAAGTTGGAGTGTATTATTTGACCATTTTTGGACAGGTGCGGGAGCTGCCGCCATTTGCCCTAGCAGGTAAGCTAACGACATCTGTTATTAGGATTTTCTACAAGCGCTAGGCTGCATCCTCCTGAGGACCCAGGAGGGTGGAGCAGTAAAGCACTGAAAAAAAGCCAAACAATAACATATTTAAGTCATCTAAGGGACTTATATATCATGTTTAAGCTAGCGAAGGACCGCAGCTGGGGTTGAAAATGATATGCCAGGAGTTCGCTGTTCTCGCTGCTCTAGCGAGCCTTGAATCCCAGCTAGCTATCGAAGCTGGTGGTAACAGACGTCTCCGAAAGCGTAGAAGCATTTTTGCAAAAATGTGTTGTCTTAATAAACTGAGCAGATATTTGAAATTTACACAGCTACATTCTCGCCTGAAAATACCTTAAAAGTTTACTTTGTGACCCAGAAAGAGTAATAAGAGTAATATTAAAACTAAGTGGCTGCCGCCATTGTTTGAAACTAGAATCGGCTGGGCCGCTATGAATTCTGGCATAGGGTGGGCCACGAAGGATACACCTGACCCATCCTTCAAAGCTGTGGAAAGTATTGTATTGTTTTGAGAGCCTTTTGTTGGTGGAGTTAAGTATTGATTTTATGTACAATTCCACGGGTAGACGCGATCTGTGCGGTCCGACTTTGCATCGTGCGCAGTAAGGATCGTGGAGTCCGATCCGTAACTTTTTTTTTTCTCGTTTTTTTTCTACATTATATTGAAATGTTTCATTATTGCAAACATTTTCTCTCAGGCGGAGAGAGGTCGTGGAGTGTCAGCCTATGGTATCTGAGGTCCAGGAGAGATGACCTGCGCTGTTTTCCTCTGAGGAGGTAAGACTGTCCTAATTTATTTATAATTTAATTATTATTCAAATTGGGCATGATTTATACTTATATTGAAGCAGTACGGTATTTGCTGGGGTAATGCATTGGCCAACTTTATTATCTTGTGCTACCACTCCAGTCAAGGCCCTTGCCAGTGTTATATTGAAATCCTTACCCTGAACATTTCTGCCAGTACAAGAGTCCCCATGCTAAATCGAAATTGTGAAACAGAAAGGCAATCTCATAATTTTGACTTAGCATGTATTTTTTTTTTTTTGTGCTAGAAATAGGACTTCTATAGTCTGAGATTGTTAGGGAAAGAATACTAAGGCAGGTCACAGAATCTGATTGGTCACAGATTTTGGTGCAACTTAGAACATAATATGTATTTTCATATTGATACTGGGTTTTGTGGGAGGTGTTTCTATTCCAGTGCAAAAGACGTATTCATGAGAGATTTTTGAAGTAGGTAGGTTTTGCTGTTGATGACACAGTCAGGCATATAACATGGTGCAGACTGTCCAAGACAGCTACCCAGGAATTTTCTGTGCTGAGTAAATGACAATATTTTGGTGAATGTATTGTTTAGATATCTGAACATTTCATCGGATCACAAGCAAAGACCTCCTGGGGACCTTCAATGCATCCCTTGACAAAGTTGTGCCTGGCCTGCTGAAACTGTACTGGTCTAAGAAGGAGCTCTTGGTGAGGAGATGGAAGACCTCCTGGATAAACTTGATGAACAGGTGAGTGAAGTGCTCCTTTATCTGACATTTGCAGAAGAGAGTATACTTTTCTCTTAACAGAAACTGAAAAAGATGTTGGCTTCAAATAAAACACATCAGTGGATATGTCCGTAAAAATGAATGTCATGAGTCATTGCTTTGTTCTTATTTGGCAGTATTTTATTTAATTTGTAAAAGAAAGTAAAATTGTTAACATGGTGGTGTTGTTGTTTTTTGGGGCGGGGGGGTTATGCGTTTTGCGTGTTGCTGGGTCTGACCTGTGCTTTACTCTCATTACTATGAGAGTTCTGATTTTGCATTGTGTATAGTACACCATGTTACTTCACTAATTGAAATTTTGTTTTCCACTGAACACTCTTTAGACATCCAACACTGTGTCCAACGGGCACTGAGAGGCCTGCCCATTTTCCTCAAGACAAGATGCAACAGAGGTTTTCCTGAAGTGCTTAGTAAGTACAAAAACTAATGCAAGTAAAACTAATTGCTATGAGATGTTTTTAAAGGATGAGTTTATCCAAAATGGAAATGTACACTTTCTCAGTGCAGTCCAGATAATTTTATAGTGGGGATTGCAGTTGTCATAACTCTCACTCCTTTTTTTCTGCTGAGCAGCTGCTGGGCATTGTTAGTGGTTGTTCCATAGCAGAAAATATTTTTGTACAAAACTCACAAGGTGGCATTAATAAAAAAAAAATAAGCTTTTTCTTCTTAAAACCTCCATGGGTCAAACGACCAGCATGGTATAGAGGTTAAAGTTAAAATCTTTAGAAATTTGTTTTGTCTTTAGTTTTTCTTAGCTTTCAATAATTCTTATTTTACTTTTCTTCAGGACACTGACATTTTGGAACCAGTGTTGAACGGTGCATCAGTTGCCATCCTCACCATCCTACAAGATGACGATGCTGATACGTCTGTGCGAGAACATCCAGTTGTGTTGGAAGGGGACATTGTGCTACATAACATTCCAGATCTCTCTACTGCCCTGGCACACCTCTTTGGCCTTCTGTATGCCCTCAACATTGATTACCCAAAGCAGATGAGTTTTACCTTTGAAGCAATTCAGGCCATCTTATTTTGGCCTGGTCGGACAATATGAAGGTGAAGTGGATAAATCATTATTCGAAATGTAAATTTTAGTCAGATGAATCTGTATTGTTGAGAATATATGGTGAAAATTTGTCTTGTAGTATTTTAAAAGATTTGTTATAGTGTTAGTTTCCTCTTCATTGATGGTAACATTTCTAATACCTTTTAACTTCCATAGTTCATCATAGTAAGCCTGTGTAAAATGTCAATGTCTGGGTGCATAGGCAATCGTTTGTGGCACTACCCTATTTAATGTGCAATAGTTATGTTCAGCTTTTACAAGACGGTCAGGGTGTGTGTGTGTGTGTGTGTGCATGAATTATTAAGTTGCTGGACACTTTTCTTTTTGGTTCTGGACTCTGGAATTTTAACGTCTCTGCTGGGGTGCTCAAAGCACCCAAAAGAAACTGGCAACACGTTTTTGTTTGTTTGTTATTTATTTTTCTTTCTTTCTTTTTTTTTTTAACAGAAATTCACCCTACTACCCATGACATTCTGAAATGTACTGAAAAGACTGTTGAACAAAATAAATAAGCTTTTAGATAACATTGAATTGTGCTTTGTTTTATTCTATATC
The DNA here is from genome assembly GCF_013358895.1 of Oreochromis aureus. Taxonomy (NCBI): domain Eukaryota; kingdom Metazoa; phylum Chordata; class Actinopteri; order Cichliformes; family Cichlidae; genus Oreochromis; species Oreochromis aureus. The sequence goes on along the minus strand of NC_052957.1, from coordinate 6,083,447 downwards.
TATTTATTAAGTGTTTTTTCAAGTATAATAACAACATACATTTTCCTTTGTTTATATAGGTAAATTTTCAACTCACTGGAGTAAGAATTGTATGATTACTCAACAAGAATATCTGTGTTTGGTGAAGGCAGAAATACATGGCATTGAAACCAGAATTTCTTCGTTAGACTTCCAGGATTATCCTAATTAGGTGAACAAGAAGATCCAAGTTGGCAGAACTTGTAAATCTTAGTTGAGTCAACAACAGTTATAAAAGTTGAGAAAACTCAAAAATCTCTTGCATCATGTTGCCTTGAAATTTTAAGTTTTCTCAACATTTTCTTTTTTACAGTGTTTGATCTTTGGTTTCATTCTATAATACTGGACTTATTTTTCTACAAAGGTTTGAACTTTGAGAGTGTTTAAACAAGCCAGAAAAATGTGAAAATGTTCATGCCTGTCCAAGAAAAGTGTATAAAGTGTGTAGTCAGGGGTTTTACAGCCTTAAAACATCTATAATAATTGTAAAAAATAAAGCTGGCTACTTCGCGGATTTCACCTATCGCATGTTATTTTTAGAACGTAACTCCCGCTTTAAACGAGGGACCACTGTACCTTCATTGTTGCCTTGCGTTAAGCTTTCTAGCAAGAAGGTCTGACCAAAGCATCTCTCACAATCTAAGAGATTGGATTATTGGACAGATTTCTTTTCTACATGGAAAAAGTGTCAACATGCATCCATTACATTATTGATTCAACAATTTACAGGGTGTTTTTTTGGTCACTGAGTATAATCATGTTCAGCATCTAATGTCTAAATAATTACTCATGCTTTGAAGTTTTTAAATGACAAATTGTGACAGAAATTATTTTGAAATTAACTGCACTGGAAAAATCCATTTCTATAAATCTGCCAATGTGTCTGAAATTTGTTAAAAACAAAGTTGTAATTGAGTGGTGGGATGTTACATCTGTCTGTATACACGATGTATCATGTTCTGTCTATTTTTGTGGCATAAATGTGACAAGAATGTGACATTTAACTCCACACAATGAAAGATTGGTTTTCAGAGACAAATTTGCCCTCAGACACAGAAACACAATCCGGGAATGTCCGACCTGGTGAAAAGAACAAGAGACAGAACGGACCATAAATCTGCTCCCGATAATAACCTTTTCTGAAAACCTGCTGCATAAGATCCTCGCTGGCTTGAGTTGCATTGTGGAATCTGCGTGTTCAAAAACATGACTTCTTATTTGGGTGTGTTTGTACATATTTTACATACTTTGCCGCACACCTCCGCCAAACATACAGAGGCAGGGAAGGCAATGAAAGCCACATATGGAAACAGGGAGTGGCGGACTGTGTTTTACATTTCCATGCTTGGTTGTGGGGCACATGAGCATTATCAGATTGAGATTACCATCCATCCCCAGCTGTTCCCTTTCACACTGGGCCCCGTATTCAACCTACTATCAACTTTACTGCCACCAACCATCCCATTCCTTTCTGTTCTTTCCTTTAACTGAAAAGCAGAGAAGCTGAAAGGGCCACTGTTGTCAGCAATGTGTTGCCTTATCATCATGGCTCAATCGCTGTCTCACTAACATGGCGAAAAGATTCTATCCACAGCGTGTTTTAGCACGTTCTTTACATTTTACTCGACCTCAGAGTAGAATGCACATCAACTATCCATCCATTCATAGAAATGGGAAAAATGAGTTGCAATTTTCCCATTTTTGCTTACCCTACAATGCCTACAGATTCAAACGGTCCACCAGTTCTATTAAGAAGAAAAACAATGTGTAATGTTATGTTTGATAACCTTCCTGTGTGTTAGTTGGTTCATCAAGACTGAGCCGTGTGTTCAGTTTTGTGATTTTGCATCACTGTTTTTGCAGGTGATGTTTTCCTACCATTGCAAAATGCTCTCTCATAGACTTTATGGTCTTGCCTCTGATAAGCATGAAATTTGTGAGTTTAGCGTCCATCTTTCTGATGCTAAAGTCAAAACATGGAACTACTGGCGCAGAACTATGAAGCTAATTTTGTAACGCAATTTCTCACATCATTTTCCTCATTTGAGGCTCTTTGTTGAAGGGCAAAGCTGCGAAGTGAGAGCTTCACTTTGTTTGGAGTAGTTCTACTTGGAGGCATTGGGTTAGATGGTCACTGGGAGAATCTAGCCATACGGGATGAAAAAAAGAAAGAAAGAAAAAAACACTAGCTTAAATAAAAAGTCTGCTGATGCATAACACCCTCCAGTTTTGTTGAGAGGTCTTTAATCTCCAGATGAAACTTTGGATCTGCCCAGTTTTACTGCTTAACTCCCAGGTGTGAATGTACATTAATTACACCAAGACGAATAAAGCAAGATGTTAGAAAGCAGCCTGCACGTTTAGAAAAAAAATACATCTGAGTTTTTTCCCCCCTACATATTAAATTTTGGATCAGCCTTGTAAAACTTTTACTGCATATATAACATCATCCAAAAATGACCCAGCAGGAATGAAGAGTATATCCAGAAAACCATGAAGGTTACAGTCAAAAGACTGAAAGAGAAATAAAACCACACACGCACGCGGGTGCACACAAACACAGTTTATCAAAACGTGATCTTAGTCAGGGGGAAAACCAGTAAGATTACTCATGAGGCAATCTTTGCAAGTATCATTAGCACGTCATTGTAAGCCATCTCCCCTCTTGGTGCTATCATTGCAGCTAATTAGATTAACATCATTGTGCCATTACATCAGAGTACCTAGGCATTGTTTCAGTTGATGAAATACTGTTTGCAACTCCCAACACATGGAACATCTTACCATATGGACTGCCATACCAAAATATGCTTATACTTAGCAGGCATGCAACACTGGTGTTACATCATGCTTGCTTTCACACATGCAAACAAAACACGTTACAAATACACACACCCGTGTGTGTCCCACAGAGAACATATTATTTGAGAGATTTTCATTGAAACAGTGTTACTCAAACTGTTGAGTTATAATATATTACAGTCCTTTTTTATTGGTCTAATAAAAAATACAATGAAACTGATGGCAACATGCAAATATAGAATAGTTATGAAGTTTCAAATCATTTGTGACAGTTCTTGCTCCATGGGCTTGAATTGTAACGCACGAAAGAGACAAAGCAAAACCAGTTGCAGGTTTTTCCATGTTGTTCCTGCCATAATTGCTGAAGAGAAAACACTACCGACATTTTTCATGCCCCTCGCGTTAGTGGATTAGAAATCTCTTCCAAAAGAATAAATAATCCACAGTAACACAACTGTTTAAGGGAAAAAAAAACTTTGTCAGACAAAGGCAGAAAGAGGCAAACATGTCAGCACTTTTTGTCAGAGTTGCTCATCACTACTTGTTTTGGCTTGCCAACATCTCAGCGCCTGAGGTGCTGCGAGGGTGTCACAAGAGCAGTGCACAGTGGCTCGTGTGTGTGTGTAACTGGATCTGCATGGCACATAATCTGCAGAGCGCTGCTGCTGGGTGAAATCGCGAGTCTGGAAAAGCACGTGTGAGAAAATAACATTCGTCCAACCTGATGGGCATAATTTTGAAATACAGAGTTCACGGGTTCTCCAGGGGCAACCCAAATCATGGACTAATATAACTACTCATCAGCTACCCTTCACCTATTACGAAAAACGTATCATTTCATTTATCATGATTTGATGTACTACAGAGGATTTTTCTCCATGTGTACTAGCCTGCATCCCCTATCAAATATATGCCAATATTTGCTAAAATATTATGACAGAACCAAAGATTTGTAGGCTACAGGTCTGTACTTAAGCATAGTACTTAGAAACATCTGGACCAAATGAAAATGTATTTAAAGATTACATTGAGTGCATAATCATAAATGTCATTTCTTAAGAAAATGCATGCTCACAAAAATCTTTGCTCGGGGTGGCTGAGAGAGACAGACACATTTTGCGACTTTGCACAGCAGCTGTGTATCACATGAGCCTCGGTATCTCAGAAAGCAGACAATTCTTTAGACAGTCTGTTTCTGCAGCTCAGTCCTCATCGGCTCATAAAGCTGCAAAAACACTGTATGACAATGTTCAGCAGGTGTGCATTTAAGGGGGGGGGTGGTGGTGTCACGGGTCACCAGTAAACACATAACGTTAAATGGACCAATGAAAATGCCACTGCAAGAGATAAATCATGCACGACAGGCCTGTAGCAGCAGCCTGGATATGCAGTTAAGCGCTAACTAGAATAGAAGTAACAGACACAAAACTTAAAAACTGACAGCTGCTAATCATTTTCCACCGACGGTTAAAACTTCAGACTCATGCTAATGTAAAGCCTCTCATTAGGCTGCCCTTGAACTGGGACCTGCGCTCAGGATGACAACAAACCCAATGTTATTCAAAGTCCATAATCAGTGCATATTGAGGTCTTAAAGGTTAATATGACCAAATTAGTGAGCTAATAGCTTCTTCCATTGCCTGAGGACAGTTGGTGTGTTGTAAGCAAGTGGTTTTTCCTTTTAGAAGTCAAAAAATAAAGCATTAGAGAAAGTATTAAGCATTTACCGTTTAGAAGAAAAATAACAAATCATCCACCCGGGGGGAAAAGCTGTAAAACTGTAGATCCACTAATGTCCATAGATATTAGAACAGGGGTCTCCAGCTCTAGTCCTCGAGAGCTACTGTCCTGCAGCTTTTAGATGCGTCCTTGTTCCAACACACCTGAATCAAATGAATTGCTTGTTACCAGGCCTTTGCCAAACGTCATGGCATGCTGAAGAGGTAATTCAGCCATTTGATTCAGCTGTGTTGGAGTAGGGACAGTAGCTCTCGAGAACTGGAGTTGGAGACCCTGTGTTAGAGTATTTGTTGTGGAGCTTTGGGCTAGCTGTCAATGTTTCTAGCGTGTTCTTCCAGCCACACACCCATCCATTTTCTTCTGCTCATCTAGTTCGCAGGCACTTGAGCCTATCTCTCCAACATGTTCTTTATGATGGCGGAATAATGTATGTAGTAATACTATGGAAAAGTAGGATAAAGCATTGCTTAATAAAGTTTTCCTTTCTATGTTGACCATCATATCATCTATCACGTTAAGAATTTAAAAGTCTTGTATGTACATGTCAAATATGGATCACATTTAAACAAATCGCAATCATTTTCACAAAACTTGTCAGCTCTCCAGGAGCTAAACGTTTCTAATAAAGTAGCATCTACAGTCACAGTTGAGCCTCACTCTGCTCACAGAAACAGATGTTCTACAGGTTACCCTGCTCTGAAAGACTTCTATTGTTGGGAACTAAAACAGAACAAGTGTCCACAGCAGGTCAAGGGTCAGGATGGGCAGGAGGCACCGGGTTTCATAAGTCTTGACCTTTTAAATGAGTGCAATGTGACACAATGTGTGGGTCTGCAGTCAAATGCTGAAAGCAGGTCCACATGTTGAACACCCCATGACCCACACACCACAAACCAGCGCTTTCTGTTACTGCATGCCGTGTGGTGACTGAGACTGCTAGGATAACAACCCCCTGAGGCTGCTGGATAACTATGGGACCTAATCAAGCAAACCTGGACCTTAGCGTTGTTGGTCATTACTGTCATTTGATTTATAAAGAAAAAACACAAAGATTTACTTCTGTCATTACCTCTGCAAGGAGATCTTTTTCTGATTGTTTATTAGCAGGATAAGTCACAAAACGTGTAGTATGGATTTGCACATAACTAACTTAAATTTATAATACTGCATTGAATCCCAACAATGTTGTTTGCATTTATACTTGAGCACTAGTGCATCTGCATTGTTGTACCATCAATAGGTGTTCCTGTTAAATTTAAAACTAATACATTCTGAACAGTTACTTTTACTAAATGCAAGTGATAGACAAGACCTCGGAACTGGACCGAACACAAATCAACCTAAACTGGTAGAATAGTGTTCAGTCAGACCCATCAGTTGTTGTCTGTATTACTTTGACATGTGGTAAGGTGCGCATCAAGCTACAGCACAGGCTAGGAGCCAGGAATTTTTTGGAAGGATTCATTACCTGAGGGGGAAATCTGACAATCTGCATCACATCCCCACAAATACTATCACATTATTTAGCGTGTAGGGATTAGAACCTAAACGCAGGTTGAAGGATCAAAAGTTCAGAATTTAACAAAGCCTCATGTGGGGAACCAGGAAAAGTTAGGAATATGCGGTGGGAATTAAACACAAATTAGAAACTGGATCTATATAAACACTACTTTCGGCAGTTCCCTTGTCACAAGGGGTCACAACAGCAGGTAAGTATACATGTTTGATTTGGCAAACACACCAGGCACCCATCCTGACACAACCCAAAGGGATTTCTGTTTTCTGCTGAAATCGAACCAGCAGGCTTTCATTTGTTAAGCAAATGTGTAACCCAGTTCACTATGGAAACTGAAGCTATAGAAAGACTGAGAATTCACAGTGACAGCTAGAATAGTAAATCAAATAAACAGACATTCACAACTCTATGAAAACTAAACAGGACCCAGAGCTTCAATAATGATAAGACTCAAAGAAAGCAATGAAATCATGAACAAAAACATGGGATCACAAAACACAAATGGAAGACTTGAAATATTATTAAAATATTAAAAGTAATCAAGTTCACTTTGAGAATAATTAAGAAATCAAAACAGAGGTCCAGTATTCACACATACTAAACCATAACTAGAACTCCAATGCCACAAGAAATATTACTAAAGGTTACTAGGACAATTACAAATCTAAACCTGTATCCAAACCTCAGCTTAACTCTATTTAAATAATAAAGCACTAGAGCATCTGTGAGACTGGACTGAAAGCTGCTGAAAAAAGCAATAACTCAAAGCAATTCAAAACCCAGACAAGACACTATCCCAGCTGTCACTGGGCAAGAGGCACAGTGCACCCTTGACAGGTCATTTTCATGTCAGTTGTTAAATTAAATGAAAATCTCTCCCATGAGAGATGAAACATCTTCAAGAAACTTACAGAAGTCCAGTCACTGTAATTCCAAGCACCTTAGACAAGTCTGAAATAAGAAAAACTGGGACACGTAATCCAGAAATCCTTCTAGATCCGGGGTCTCAATTCCTGCCTGTTGTGGAGGGAATATTGAGCCTTGGGGGAAGGATGCAGTTTTGGAATGGTCTTGTTAAGTTGGCAGTGGGAGGTGAGTATTTTACCATCCATACACATCAATTCATAAATCATTTGTGTAATTTGACAAGCAACTGAGTTACCGAGCTCTACAACACTGTCCTGCAATTAAAGAAAATTTCATGAAGGAGCTGGTCTGCTTTTTACCTGCACCTAATATCTTTCTGTTAGAGCCACCGCTTTGCCTTTCATCCTAGTGAAAATGCTTCATTGTTGAAATTACTGTATATATTTACCCCAATTGCAATTCCTATGTCTGAGAGCACAGAAAACCTTTCTAACATGTGTTCATTAAGGTGAAATAATATTTACCACTAATTAGGGACTCCAGGATGACGTGTGACAAATGCTTTGTGACATAACGATTGTGCGGGTTTAAAGCTGAAGCAGAGCAGATGCTCTGTGGAGAGTCCAAAATAGCCCCACCACACTGGAGGTTTTTCTGACTTAATAATGTCAACACCAGAGCTCTCAAAAAACCAGATGGAGCCACTTTATTTGTTGGACTGATTGCACCTACTCGAGTTTATCTCCAGCCGTTCACATGGCGGACACAGTATATGAAGGGAGAGATGTCTGGTCCAGTCAATGCTGTAATTTATGAAGTGCTTTTAAAGGCCAGGATTGCCACAAGGTTCTGTGTAACAAAGCACATAAATGCATGATAACAACATCAGAGAACACTGCATAAATTTTAACATATGAGTCTCCCCTCCTCTCGTCTCTGAGTGGAAACATGTGAAAGAATAAATAGTAAGGTGACGAAGTTTGTTTCAACCAGGATGACGACTGGAACCATTTAAACCTACTTAGCATTTTTCCCCCTTCTTTTCTTTATTAAATTTCTTATTTTTATTTGTTTAGTTTTTCCTCACTAATAAATCCGGGAATCTCTCTATGTGTGTCTTACCATCTGTTTTTCATCTACCTCAAAAGCCTAGTTCAAACCTGGTGAGTATATTGCTAGGCCCTTAAGTGCACTCTCGAGATCATTTGGATGGGGTGGTCTCATTTTTGGGGTCTTCTCCCAGCTGCTTGGCAGTCACTGGGCAAAGCCTGTTAATGATTTTGTGACTTCAGAGATGATTTCACACGTCTATATGATGTCAATAATCTCACCAGTTCAGAAAACAGTGTTTGTTGTAGAAACAAACCTCCACTGACTGACATCCACCTTTGCATGATTAATGTAAAAATTTTCCATCCATCCATCCATCGTCTGTGATAGACTAGAGCCAGTAACCATCGTCTGCTTTAAAGATAATGTATTTAGAGTGCAAGGGGACAACACATTTGGAACAACACTACGGCAAGGTCCATCACCAAAACTCCTCTTATATTAACAACTAAACAATATTAACAACAATTAACAACTAACAACTAAAAGACTGTCATCCATTTCTAAATAACACTATCTATTGTAATATATATATATATATATATATATATATATATATATATATATATATATATATATATAATCATTTATTGTGAATTAAATTAAGGAAATTGTCTCATTCTGGGTTTGCAATTGTAAAATGGATATTGATCCAGCCCTTCTGCTGAGGGAAAATATCAGGATCCTTATTTGCAAACTGCTCCAGTATATTCATCAGGAAGTTCACATTGTTTTGATTTACTGTTTGGCGCTTCTAAAAAAACAAATTCCAGCAGCAATCAAAAATAACTGAGAGCAGCAAAAGAGTGCCAGATTTTTAAAGTAGCATTGCAGTAAACAGTTCCTTTCACATCATCGCACAATTTCCAAGATATTATCCTTTGAGCGGTTGTTGTCCTGAGACCTACATTTGTACTTGATGTGATACAGCTGGGACACAAACATTCATTTACTGTATTGGACCAATGATGAAATAGAGTGGTAGCTTTGACTAACACTATTTATATAGTCTGAATAGCTAAGGGGTTGCTATTGCCTAAATGTTGCCCATATTGCAAAAGTCTATTTTTAAATCACAGGAGTGATCACACAAACATTCACACAAATCACATTTACCACATAGACAGACGGTTTTTAAAGAAAGGGAATAATGCCTCATGAAAAGAGTTGTTTGTTTGTTTGTTTTTTAAAGTCAACCTCACGCCAAAGTTGCAGCACAACTTTGTTGCTGTCCGACTCCAGTCTCTACGTTATTCCTTCCCAGCTTAATCTTCATGGAGCCTACCACTGGACCAGATACAAAAGGGATGAGTGAAAAGAGAATAAAATAACAGCAGAAAATTGTTAGAGAATAAATTGGTTCTTCCTGGTGTACACCTTAAATATAAGTGTGTCATGAGTATGTACTGTGCATACATGAAATTTCCTGTTCTATTTTCCTTACTGCTCATTGATAGTAAAGGAACAGTGAGGAGACGACCCTTTAAAGCAGGGGTGTCCAACTCCAGGCCTCGAGGGCTGGTGTCCTGCAGGTTTTAGATCTCACCCTGGGTCAACACACCTGAATCAAATGTTTAGTTCATTACCAGGCCTCTGGAGAACTTCAAGACATGTTGAGGAGGTCATTTAGCCATTAAAATCAGCTGTGTTGGATCAAGGACACATCGAAAACATGCAGGACACCGGCCCTTGAGGCCTGGAGTTGAACACCTCTGCTTAAAGCATCATATGTGACAGGTTTCTTTTAACAAAAATGTCAGATTGGCAAGGACAGCAAGAAAATTCTTGAATTACTTTTCCATCCATCCATCCATTTTAGAGTCTTCGCGGTGCTTAGCCTATGCCACTTGTCACAGAGTGAGACTTGGGTCTGGACTGGTTGGCTGTTCGTCGCAGCTCCTTCCAATACCACCAGAACTTCAGGTTTTGTCTGCAGACTCTAAATCGGTTTGATATTTAGTTGATAAGAAAACCAAAGGTTTTGAAAGTCATCTGCTCAGTTGCTGGTGAATCAAAAACACCAGCCTGAAACACCAGCACGGAAAAGAATAACTCCCTGAATGTAAAACCAAAGAAATCCAGCCGCACCTAAGATTAACCTTATCTACTGTCACTTCCCCTCCCCCTCCATAACAGCAAATGATTCCCCGCAAGCAAAGATAATAATGATACACTGAACTGAACTGAGCAGTAGATGAATGAGTGGGAAGATCTCAAAGGTCAGGAAATATAACAACAAAACCAGAAGTCTCACACGTGACATGATGAGCTTATTTTGCTGACAGCAAAATCCAAACTGATGTGTGATATCTTGGCAGCATGATCGAAAGCCAATAAGTTCATCGTGCCTTAATTATTGCGTGAGGAAGACGATGTTCCAGTAGAGGAGGAATGCTGAACTCCTCACAGAAGTCAGTTATGCTTCGTATTAAGTTTTTAAGAAACGTAATCCATTGGATGGTTTCTGCCTAAACAAACATTCTGGCTGGATCTGCTTACATCGAATCAAAGTCAAGGCCAAACCCTTCAGAATCACATAATACATCTCCTTTTTCTGTCTCTCTCTTTCTGTCATCACCGACTTTGTGCTGTCACTTTTATGGTATGCATCTCACTGTGTCAATTTCACACCCACATTTTGATTACTAAAGCCAAGATACAACTAAGGTCATATTAATTCATGACACGTCACAGAGGCCACAAGCAAAAGACATGCAAAGCTTCATCCTGTACAAAAAAAAATAAACCACTTCCAGGTACAAGGTTCCAACATACATCGAAGATTTCCTTCTCCTTTTTTAAAAAAAAAGCATTTGGCTCTGTGCTGCCAGAGGCTTCCTTGTAAGCTGGGTTTGAAAATGAATGCCTTTATGTTTTGGTTTGGACCCACTGAATAATTTACTATGTAATTACATACTCTGCAAAAGCCTCCGAGTCCACTTGGGCCCGTTTGGGATTCTCTGTAGCGTTGCAGTCACAACCAGAGCCTTGACCAAATCAAAATTCAAACCCACTCTCTAATCAAAAAACCTGGAAAACTCACATCCAGAGGCTAAGTTTTATGTCTGCAGTTTGCTAAATACCCTTACACCAACAATTGGGATGTAATTTCTGATTTGCAGCTCAGCCAACCCTTTTTTTCCCTTTTCATTTGAGCCAGTGCAAAACAGCACAGTGCAAAACATGTCCCGTCATTACAGTTGGCTGCAGCTTACTGAGTAAAATCACAATACACTGCATGCAGCATGCGATGGGAAGCCCCGGGAAGACTCAAAAATATGATAACATGATAAACAACTGTCACACAGATGATTATTTAGGTTGAAGAAAACAAAGAATAACAGATTAAAGCTCAGGCAACGGCCACGATCTGTCAGCAGTGTTGAGAAACACACTTTTAAAGGTACTTAAAGAGAAATCTGTTTCATTACATCATTACCTACTGACAAACACACAAGCTTAGACAGGCTCATTATATATCCAATACATGTGTAACCTCCTGTACCTTTGAGTGTCTTGACTTTACCTCAGTGAAATGCAAGTAGCTAACGCCAAACTAGCTAGTTTCCCTCAGCTTTAGCCTAACTAAAAGCTAGCCATAAAGAGCTGTAGCATGGGCATCATACACCTCATCAATGGGCTCCCCATCAGCATCGTATAGTTATGATTAACTCAAAGGGCTTCTTAAAAACATAAACCACAACAAGCTTGTTAATTAATAGTTGTGACTGGCTCACTTTTGAAGCCAGCCATATGTGGCCATTAGAATAACTGAGAGCTTTTGCCTCTTCCACATTGGCTCCATTTTAAAGCTGTGGGGATTGCTCCTTGTTTGATAGCACAATTCTTCTTAATAACAGCCTGGCTACAGTATGTGAGCATTCATTCAGTCATCCATTCATTTCCCAAACAACTTTTCCAAGGATTGAGCTTATCTGACAAGCATACACCAGGTTAAACTAACATGCATATTTTTGGACTGTGGGGGGAAACCAGAGCTTTGAACAGCAGGTTCAAATTAAAACTGCACCGATTTGATTCTGTTCCAATACCTGGGTTAATAAACAAAACAGATTTGCTAAAAAATGTCTTATCTATGGTCTGTCTTTCATATTAGCAATCAATCTGCACAGTTTACACTTTTAAACAGATATGGCTTGTCATAATCATGTAGTAGAATGATATATTTCACCAGTGGGAGATTACATCACCTCAGATAATTGTTAAGGAAGCATTTATCTTTAGCTCGTCTTTGCAGTTGATCTGTGAAGTGACTGCAGAGTGATGTGTTTTATGTCCTGCTCATACGTTTACTTGAATCTCAGAGCTCCCATGGTCCCAGTCAAAGTGTTGTTTATGTCATATAAATGACTAAAATTAGTACACTTTTTCATTTTCAGCCCAAATCTGCATACAATTAAGTATTTAGACATTGATATCATATTTTTATCATATTTGATACATACAGTTTTTTGTGAGTTTTTGAGACTTCTTTATCCTCAGTGTTACCTAGATAAACTGCACAACACATTTTAAAGCCATTTTTTTTTAAATGCCAGATTTAGCAAATACAATACAAGTTACACGTCATTTATAGAAATTGAAATTTATTTTTTTTAAACAAATCTTTCAGGTGGTTCAATAAACTCTCCATTTTCAAAAAAATTTATTTTTATAGCAATTACTCCATGGTTCAGGCTTTAAAGGGTCAAATATGTGTCTAAATATGTTGCAGAATAGTAATTCAGAACAAAATAAACTTCCAGGTTCATGTGCACCACCACTTGAAATGCTAGCAAGATTTTGTAATATTCTGATTTCTTGTTGACCAGCCTGTTTGACCACATTGGAAAAATCCTAGAAATGCCAGTCCTGTGTCCCCAGATGTGTAATAATTCATGGAAATACAGCCAATGCATGTGTATTTTAAATAACTTCCATACCTGTGTATTACTGCTCCAGGTTAACACATCTGGATGCATGTTTTTTTTCCCTTAATAAAACAGACTGGAGGTTTCTCTCACTGAAACACTTACCTTGTAAAACCTGGTTTTGTGATTGATTTGTCAGCAACTATATAACTATATTAACATAAGTGACCTTTTGTTTGCAGGTCAGACATTTGGAAAGGTTAGCACTTAGTTGTAATTTATCCTGAACCCTGTGTGCTTCACTGGAGTCGTGGCTGACATGGAGCTCCCAGGGCTTACCTCCTCCTCCCATGTGCAAGAGCAAAGATTAACTCAGCAGCTGCATACTGATTTTATTTTAACTCTCTGTATAAATGACTTGCCACAGTTGTGAGAACACAAACTTACAGGGATACAGGAAATTACCGTTGCATATTCACTACTTAAACTCTACTGACCACTAATTGATCAGTTGTCACAAACTCAGCAGCTTTATTCAGACCTAAAAAGATTAAATTTATGTTTCAGTCAAGACCCAAACAATCTGTATCTGAAGTTCTTCATTCAGTATACCCATTCAACTGTTCATTAGCTATCTAATGAGTCAATCACATGGCAGCAGTTCAGTGCATTTAGGTTAATACGACCTGCCAAAGTTCAAATTGAACATCGGAATGGGGAAGAAAAGTGATCTAAGGGACTTATAAACATTGCTGGTGCAAGATAGGCTGCTCTGTGTATTTCAGAAACTGCTGATCTGCAGGGATTTTCCCATACAACCATCTCTAGGGTTTACAGAGGATGGTCTGAAAATGAGAAGCTACCAGTGAGCAGCAGGTCTCGGGGTGAAAATGCTTTGTTGATGTCAGAGGTCAGAAGAGAATGGGCAACACTGCTTCAAGCTTAGAGGAAGCCCCGGGTAATTCAAATAACCACTTGTTACAGCCAAAGTATGCAGAAGAGCATCTCTGAATGCAGAGTATGTTGACGTTTGAAGCAGAAGACCACACTGGATGCCACTCCTGTCAGCTAAGAACAGAAAACTGAGGGTACAATTCACATGAGCTCACCAACAGTGGACAAGAAAAGATAAAAAACATTGCCTGTTCTGATTGTGTTTGTTTTCTTCTGTAAAATTTGGATGGCAGGATCAAGATTTAGTGTAAAAAGATGAGCATGGATCCATTCTGCCTTGTATAATAGCTCAAACTTTGGGTTCCGTAGTACTAACTCAACACAGCCTACCTGAGTTTGTTGCTGAGCGTGTCCATGCCTTTATGACCACAGTGTACTTCTGATGGCTGCTTCCAGGAGGATAATGTTACATGTCACACAGCTCAGATCATTTTGTGCTAATTTTCTGAACATGACAGTCAGGTCACCTCCTCAAATGACCTCCACAGTCACCAGGTTTCAATCCAACAGAGTACATTGAAGTAATGGGAGATTCACATCACGGATGTACAGCCGACAACTGTGTGATGCGGTCGTGTCAGAAACAAATATCTGAGTAATGTTTTCAGTATCTTGTTGAACCTGTTGTTCTGAAGGTAAAACATGGGTCCAGCCCAGCACCATCAAGCTATACCTAATAAAGTATACAGCATGCCTTTGCACTGACTGGCTTTACATTACAACATACATAGTTAAAATTTTTATTCATTGTATATAGAACTTTATTTGTCATACACACACATTGGTGGATGCTTCAGGGGTGACTTGGGGTTCAGTATCTTCCCCAAGAACCAAACTGGTAGCATTGTTACTAATCTGAATGCTGGTGGTTTGATCCACAGCTACTTCTTTGCAGCATGAAGTATCTGTGGTTAAAGCACGAGACCCCAGATCGCCTGTGATGCATCTGTCAGTGTGTTTATATGAGTATATTATATCACATCACCATTTAGCGCATTGCACGCTAATCTGCACCAAAGAGCCACGAGTATGAATGTAGGCTCTTCTTTTGCCTAAATGTTCTCAAATGTTATGCTTATGATATCTGATCTCAGGTTTGCTTATTTTTCTATCCAACTCACTATCCGGCTCAAACTCATCACAATCATAACTCATCTCGCACACACTGAGCCTGGCACAACATGCTAGTATGTTAATGTGCTTGATGTGGTCTCCAGCTGGATCCTGGCAGTGAGAACCAGCCTCTGCCAACATGTCTTCTAACATCCAAAATGCCATTCATACCCAAAGGTTGGCACATACCTGAGCTGCTCAATATCAGGTCTTTTACCCAGAGCTGTTGGCGAGGCCTGGATGAAAGTATTAGGCATTAGATTTATCCCCTGAAATGAATGACAGACACTTAGCTTGCTTGGGAAAGTTTTCTTTTTCCCTAGACTGTTGGTTTTACATTCATTAGATTGACATTTTTATATAAATCCAATTCACTGCTTATACACCATTTCCACCCTGACATTTGCTGTTAGCTATTCTAATAAAACACACCTCTGTTCCATAGTGCAGTGAACTGTAATGTCAGTCTGTGAGTTTGAAATCTTTATCTTTAGCTCTTCAGCTTTGCACTGCTCAAACACTGATGATGGATGTGCCTTTTTTGTTTTATTCTGTATGTAGCTGTTTGTGCTCTTGCTTGAAATGTTGCCAGTGAAGGAATTCCATTTAATTTATAGCCGAGGCATTTTTAATGTTTATCTTAGTCTGAGACATTCTTCATGAGAGCATTGGCTAAATACGGACTAACTAAAGTGTCTGAAAGTGTTTAAAGGATACTCGAGGAGTACTTGATGTAAAAAAAATTTAAATATTTGTAAGCGTGATTAGTCACTTTTGACCTGGCCTGCTGCCTTCATGCAAACACACATCTTCACGTACACGTATCAACAAAGACAAACATCTTTTGTGAGGTCGGTTGCATAAGATGCCCTGTCAGTTAAAAGTACGAGGAATATGATAGGGAATATGCAGGTGGCAATGAGAAATGCATTCTTAAGTAAATCATCCTAGGGGTCGAAGGGGAGGAACAGCAGGGAGGAGAAACCACAAATTCATTACCTTTTAACAAAGCCCAGATTAGCCATTTCCAGCAAATGGTTTGGCACGAGACCAGTCCTCAAAGCAGGATCGTCTCACCGTGTTCGTACACTCCTCGTCTCCGAGCCTCTCTAAATGGGTTTTGTTTTGGAAATGCTGTAGGCCAACCATACATTAATAGACTATAAAAAGAGTACCACTTGTGTAGGGTTTTACGCCGCCAGCTTATCTCGATCTGCAGAGTTTCCATCACAGCGCTCAGATAAGCCTTCGCACCGACTCATGTTACAGGATCATGCAGGTCTTCTCATGGTCACATCCAGGCGTTTCGATGTTAATGGAAACCTGCGGGGCGATCATCGTCCCAAAGTTCACCGTGCTGTTGACAATGCCACTATAGCAACACAGTCAACTATGGGGAGATGCGATCCAAGGGGGGCGCGAGCTGAATATTTCTCACTATTTGGTGAATTAAAAGCTTTGTCCACACTTCCAGTGAGCGGATGCTTTTAGAAAAATAAACCACATTGCTAAGATTTATTTGCGTGTTTCTTTCATTGAGCCAATGGATATATACAGCTAAAACCACCAGCTTTTCTTTCCAGTCATCTACCAAATGGTTTTAAATGCTTCAAGGCCGATATTGATATCAGTGTTTTGGTATTGGAGCTGTCAATAGCTCATATTTTGCGCTGACATTCAATATGGTTCATTAAAATTTGACCAAAGTCAGGCACCAAAATGTCAATATTTTTTTTATTCCTGACAGAGAAGAAAAGACTGGAGCAGCATTCATGGGTAATAAGATATTAAAGTGTTCCAGACAACTGAAGCCCAGACAAATGGAATAAATAGGTTTAGTGGCTCCCTGTAGCATAAGAATCCATTGCTTTCCTAAAAAATAAACCCAACCTTCTCCATTATTCCTTAAATCAAAGTTCCTAATGAGCTCAGCAAAATGGAAAGCTCTCTTCGTCCCTGCATCCTTGTGTCTTTTTCCTTTTTTTCTACAGATTTTTGACTCAACGGCCTCCAATTTTATTCTGGAGTTTAAATGACACAGTGCAGACGGGACGTTTGAAATGCTGACAATGCTAACAGGTTAATTCCTGGAGCCACGCTGTCTGGTCTCAACAGATATACACAACAACACCTTTCTGTATGTCCTTGGAAGTGGAACTGTTTGTGTGCACTAGAGTGTTTGTGTATCGCGCGCTCCTCGCGTGTATATGTAAAGTGCCGACTTGATGAAGTGGAAGAGGAAAAATTACGAGCTGCGTTCTCTGCTGTTCGTTATTTTCCATCTAAGGGGAACGCAAAGACATAAAACACAAATACACCTGCCCACACAAAGACTCACGCACACACGCCGTCTACAGCATATCCAGAGCGACTTGAGCACATAAACATAAAATTGGAGCACATGTGCATACGCACACTATTAGACATACATAAACTCACAGAAGCAGAAGCAAGATTTGATATGTACACTGTGTGCACGTACGCTACAAGAGCTGAACGTGGCACATAGTGCTGACAATGACAGTACTTTATATATAAGCACCATGTAGATTAAGCCAATTGGCATGAAAAGCTGAATAACTTTATACCTTATGTAATGTAGATAGAAAGTCCCCAAAAAGTTTCCTTTTCTTTTACTGTCATTGTTTGAAAGTTAGTCAAAGGATTTCATGTGCAAAAACCATTAAACCATTGTACAAAGTGCCATAACTGTGCTGTGGTTACAGTACACAATTTGAAAAACTGTAACTGATACGTTGTAAACTTTGTTACAGCTCAGCTGATCCAAAAATTGCGCACATCAAAACATGTTTACCGGTCTGTGGCAGACACGTCCGCATGTGTCTAACAAATTCCATAAAGCGTTTTGGAGCCCCAGAGGGAGCCGTGTGAAGCCTGAAACATGTCTTCAAATGATTTTTGCTTTGGCCAGCATCAGCTGGCGCAGAAGACAACATATGTGGAGATGAGGAAAAATCTTGAGGTATAAAACTGCTCAGACAGTGTTTCAGTGTTTTGTTGCTGTGTTGGGGAGGAGGGTAACAGGCTGCGTTGAAAAAACACATTTTGATTATCCGCACAGCCTGAAATTAAAAGTTCATTTGGTGCAAATTGTCCAAGAAAGACTAAAAGGTTTGGAATCGTTGTTGCACTGACCCCTGTGGGTTTAAGTTGTCCAGTCACACCCATCATCTGTGCAGTGATGTCTTGGTTAGAAGCACAGATCTGGATTCCAACCTGCTAGTTTCTTTGCCTTTCTGTGTGGAGTTTACACCTTTTCCATTTCCCTGTGTGGGTTTCCTCCAGGTAGTCCGGCTTCCTCCCGCAATCCAAAGACATGCATGTCAGGTTAATTAGTTATTAGGAAGCTGCCATAGATATGAATGCCGTATCCCTAAGGTGCTTAGGAAAAAACTAAAAAGTTCAACTGTGGCTTTGTACTATACCATATCACAGTTATGGTTTGAATAATTCCACCACTAGATGGCAACACATGCAGGATTTTCAAGGAATTTCAGTGACTCCAAGAAAATGTATTAAACACACCAACCTTTATGAGTACATGCTTATTTAAAATATGGGGGTATAATTTTAACTCATCAATCTTAAAGCTCACTTGAGATCCAACAGAAGTGCCTCTGAAAAAAAATAATTGTGAGAGCAGAGCTTTAAGCATCTGTTGCTGAGATGTTCTGAGATGCTGCTTGATCCCTTGGACTGCAGTTGCTGTGCTGAGCAATAGAAAATGCTGGCAGTTGAGCAGTGTAGATGCACTCTGAGAAACTCTCAGTTGAGTCCTCTGGCATTCAAAACACACCACCACCCAAAGAAGACATCTAGTCACGGGTTTGCACACTTTGTGCAAACTTTGTTATTGTTTCTTTAAGTCAGAATGATGCATGGAGAGGAGGAGGGTGGGACAGAGGGAGTAACAGATGGATTGATGCATGAACAGATCTTTGGGGAACCCGGATTTGCATTGAGAAAAGAATGAGAGCAAAATAAGGAAAAAAGAACAGGAACAATGTGTCCCCTCGGCAGTGATGATATGTTAACGTACATCCTTAACTGGGGCTTGTTTTGGGAGCACATTTTCTTTGTAATTTGTCATCCTCTCTTCATCCATCGTCTCATGCCCAGCTGAGATTTAGTGGATGCATCATTAATCCACTCTGCTTTACTATCTTAATCCGGCTCATTATCGCTGCTCTGGTTTGACTAAAGGAGCTCAGATTTATGTCTTGCAGGGTTTTGCCGCTCCTGTTGGTTTTGGAGGGAACACTGACTCACCGCAGCTCTTCGCCCTGGAGCTGACTACTGAGACATTTAACCATCACAGTTCACCCTGTGCAGTTGTCTGTGGCTTCTGGAGTCATTTGTGACCACCTTTTTTTCCCCTCTTTTATTTCTTTGTGTCAAACTCTGACAGAAAAAAAAGCTCACTCCGCTTCAGATGTGTATGGTTGAAAGCAAGAGATGTGAGGGCGATAACACTGATGGAGGCATGTAAGGGAAACCAGAGAAAAAGCCATGGGGGAAAACAGTGGTTATGAAAGCTTTCAACATCTTCTGTAAACCAAGTTTGAAACAATCACGGCTTAAATGAAGCGAAGAAAACACTAAACGTGTGCAACACTAACTATGAGGTGCAAACAAATCACACGTATCACAGCGATTAGAGAGAAAACGAGGTGCCCGTGTGGATCCAGCTTCATGTAAGTGAGATTATGTAATCCAGGCACAAATTCTAAGAATTGGCAACAAATAAATATTGATGTAGCCTTTTTTTGTATTAGATTTACATGCACTAATACCATAGCACCACATACTCTGTGCCTTTGGAGCAAAGACATGATTTCAGTTATGTGCAAATAGAGATTTCAAAAGTACCAACGTTATCAGGGAGCTCCTGCGGAGTTTGTGACTGCTAACAGCGCCTTCTAGTGTTCAACACCTAAACAACAAATCACCTCAGTGGATCCTCAGCCTGCAGGAGCAGGATGAGATAAACCGATAGCCACGTTTAGGAAATGATTGTGGGCCAGTTTATCAAGCGGTGAGTGAATATGGGAAGGAAAGTCGACACGGCTTCCTGACTCTCTGCTGGTAGTGAAGAAAGAAAGAAAATCTGTCCTAAAAGCTGCAGAGATGGGAATAACAGCCCCGAGTGTGTGATCGAGAGTGCATATGTGGTAGACACGCACACACAGACACACACGCTGAAGCAATCAGGCACTGTTCTGCATACAGGCTATAAAATAATAGAAGCCGTCTACACTTCAGTTGTCAGCCTCAAACCCAGAGTTCGTGACATTTTCCCCTTCTCTACCCCTTCTCTCTCTGACTCTTCTTTCTCGCACATGACTCCGCATTCCTTCTGCGTGTGCGCGTGCGCGCACGTGTGTGTGTGTGTGAGAGAGAGAGAGAGAGAGAGAGAGAGAGAGGTAGCACATTGGTGGGTTTCCCTTCTGGCTATATTTCTAACACAAATGGTGCCCAGTAGAAGCAACAGGTGCAGGCTTTAGAGTGGAGCAGGTATCCCTGTGGCACATCCCTTTGAGTGATATCTAAACGTGTGTGTGTGTGTGTGTGTGTGTGTGTGTGTGTCGGGGCGGAGGGGGGCGGGAGGGTAAACTGAATTGAAAAACGGCAAATCTTCTAAATGTTACTGTTCCAACCGTTTTATAGCCCTAAGTAATGATATCACACACCTTCTCCCGGTTTCCACCCTGAACGCAGCACTGACGATATTCCATCCAACCCCGTGGCAAACACACAGCATTATGACTCAAGTAGGGGGTTACCGATGATCTCGTTTTTATGACCGCTGGGAATCGTTATGTAACGTAAGGTAACGATATTTCCTTGAGGCTTGAACAAAAGTTTTCGGGATAAAACGGTCACAAGTTAGAATGGATATAAAGCTCATTATTTTGTGCGTAAAAACGTATTTTCCCCTTTTTGTTTTGCGTCAAAAATCTAGTGTGAGGTTTTCCCCAGAGTTTATTTCTGAGAATCAACAGCTGGAATATCCGTCTCCCTGTTTTGTTTTTTAGTGTGAGAATTTATTACAGAATACAAGTGTGAGCTACTTAAAAAAAATCTATAGGCAGTACAGAAGCCTACAGGTTTCGACGAGCTGAAATGTTTTGATGAGGGCTGCTGTTGCCTTTTGCCTCTTGCACCTCGGCATCAGCTCAGCCTTCAGGGTGAAAGAGCGATCCTCCTGCTCCTGAAAAAAAAGTTTGGCCGCGTGCCAAACTGTGGAACAAGTGCGCCTCCCCTCCCTGCTGTTTAGCGTATTCATAGTTAGGGGTTTGGGCTGTTTTTTAAAAGGCAAGGCTGCTCTCAAGTTGATCAGTCTGCTCAAGAAACTTGTGGTGGAGAAAGTACCGGAGTCCAAACAGACGGGGGAAGAGATTTTGTGCGCAGAATTACTTTGCTCCAGCAGAGGACAACATTTCGGGGGGGAAAAATAGCGCACGTACTTTTAATTGGTCCTTTAAAGTCCTTCTGCAGCGTTCACAGAAAAAAGCTTACCATTAATGTTTTTATAGATAGCAACACTCTTGGATAAAGACTCTTGGCTTTAACTGTAAAAATCGGATTATCTGACTGGGGCATTGTGTTCATTAGACCAGGCTACTTTTCCCCTCCTCTTCGCATTGAGGTTAAGCTATAGCTGAAGAGAACGCCAACAATGTTTCTGAGTTTTTGCCTCCTGGTGACATTTATCTTGGGGCTGTCCGGGTGCTTGGGCTCATACGTTCCGTGCGAGCCTTGTGACCAGAAGGCGCTGTCCATGTGTCCTCCGGTGCCGGTCGGCTGCCAGCTGGTCAAGGAGCCGGGCTGCGGCTGCTGCCTAACGTGCGCACTGTCTGAGGGACAGGCGTGCGGGGTTTACACCGGGACGTGCGGCCAGGGCCTCCGCTGCCTGCCGAGGAGCGGGGAGGAGAAACCCCTGCACGCCCTTCTCCACGGCAGGGGACTGTGCACCAACGAGAAAGGATACAAACCTGCCCACCCGCCCATAGGTAAGACGCGCACTGCTGGGTGACTGAATGCATGCTTGGGAGCGAACGTGGGTTTAAAATGTGTGAGAAATGTAACTTCTCGTCTGCATCGGGACCCCCTGGGTGTTCGCTCTCCTCTGTTTATCAATGTTTGTTGACATCTTGTCCCACGCCGGGATGCAGCGTGTGTTACTCTGAGAAGGGCTCCTGCAGCCTGAGGGACCAACCAAAAGGCAGCACAGTAGCCTGCTCTGTTTTATTAAATGCAAAAATCTCCCTCTTAAATGAAATTCAACCCCTTTTCCCAAGTTCTTCCCTCCTCACTTAGACCACCCGAAATAGTTCTCTTCCATGCAAAAGAAGCGCAGAGCCGTGGAGCGCCAGCAGCCGGAACCGACGCGTTTGTTTGACAGATGGTTTGAGGTGGCATCTGATTAACTTTTATCCATCGCTTTGAATCAACTGACTGTAGGAGCTCATTCCGGCTCTCTGCGCAGAGCACACATGCTCCTTCTGGTGTCAGGCTGAGCATCTAGCTGTAACACAGAAGTTTTAAAGGGCTCAATCTCCACAATAATAACACGGCGTGAACAAACACTCCGCTCGTGTCGCCCGGTGCCGGTTAATCTGCTGCGGGATCGACTCTTAGCTGTGGTGAACGCACATGGCGTGTCCCGGCTGAGCTGCGCCTGCAGTGCGGGGCAGTGGCTGTCAGACTGCGGTTTAGCGAAACCCGAAAGTGGTTGACAATGATCCAGACAGTCCCCGCTTTAAAATCTTTACAGGCTTACAGTCTTTTTGAAACAGTTTTCACGCGTCTCTTGACGCACGCACGAAAGGTGGCCGTGGACTGAATGTTGGTTTATTCTATGTAAGTAATATTCAGATGAAAATAGGGTTCATGCTTCAGCCTCCTTTAACATCCAGCTCTAACAAGTGTCTGTCAAAGCCCTCGATTTTCCATCCACACGCCAGAGCTGTTCTCTGTTTTGCGCCTTTCCCGTCCAACTGCTTAAACTGTGAAATCGATCCACGAACAAAGAAAAGGCTTCTACTGTATGAGACGAAATGAGCTGCCACTCTATAAACTTTGGATCTCTTTAAAGCAGAATTTAGGCAGATTTGGGGCTGCAGGCTACCCCTATGGGTGGTGTTTCGAGTCGGATTACCACTAAATCTGTGTGCGTGAGAGAAAAGAGAGAAAGACCGATATAGACAGACAGAAAGAGAGAGAGAGGGAGGGAGAAGGAGAGCTGGGCCAACAGTCTTGAATGATTTAAGATATTTCTGAGGGGAGCAGACAGGTCCACCTTCACTCAGAGTTTTAGCAGCTTGTCAACAACTAGATAAGTAGGTGGAAACCACAAAGGTTTTGGCTACAAGCCTCGCTCTGTAAAATAGGCTACGACTGGGCTCATTTATACTGTTGATGGAGTCATGAGGTTATGTCCACCCTGTGAGCAACCCCTCATCTCTCTTCTATGGGTCCATCTATGACTGCCGTTCCAAAACACTCAGCCAATCACAGGTTTTGTAAAGCTTCAGGCAGTATGTGAAATGATGTAGTCGTTTGTGTTTGTTTTTCAAGTGTGTGTGTATTTGCTGCCACATATACTTGGGTGGGGCAGTGTGGGTCTCTGGGTGTGTATTGCATGTGATGACACCTCAGGCAGTTTTGTCTCACTTTGGTTTGCGCCGACACACACGCAAAACCTGGCTTCTGTGTTGGTCCATGGAGGTAACTGGAGCATCTTTTCCTGCCCCGGGCGGTGCATTCATTGCAGGGCTCTCAGTCACAGCGCAATGATTCAGCAGAATGCCTCCGGCACGCTCTTTCCTCTGAAGAGCCTTCTGTCAAACAGCTCTGCGGACGGGAGCTCATGAGGTGAGCTTCTGGTTTCCTGTCGTGTGGGGTTGCAGCTGTCTGCGCGCTGTACCAGCTGAGCAAGGCAAACACAGAGACACAGAGAGGAGGAGCTCAAGTGTCCACCGCACTCGTGAGGCCACGAGAGCTGCGGCCCACTAAATACTGACTGGGACAGTCAAACAATGGTGGGGAGGAATCTTTGCTATCCTCTAGTCCCCCGCTCCCCCCTCCCTTTTAAAGAACAAGAATCCTGGCCATCACTCTACGTCTGGGTTCATGTCCCAGCAGTGCATTAATTCACGTTTTGCTCTTGCACTGTGATCCCAGGAGTGGCTTTGATTGTAAGGCACAGAAGGTGGTATGTGCTCCCGGGGCACTTAGACTTTGTTAGCCCCCTGTGAGTGAATAAGACCCCAGAAAGCTTGCCAAGAGATATGACTTCATGGCAGCAGGCCTCCTGTCCTTCAAGCTTCTGAAAAGGCCTTATGTTTTAACAGATTGCTCTTTGCCAAGAAACAAAAGATGATTAGGGAGTGGTTCCAAAACCAGAATACTCTTCTCACACATGGACAGAAATACTATGCTCCTTATTAGCCTAGCAACAGAAAACCTGCTGCCTTTACTGACAACTTTAATACTTTTACATTTGCCCAGGTCCTTAATGTGTGTAGATGCAGTTTTCAGCCACTGCCAGACAGTTTCAGCCTCAGTGACACTTGTTGTCGCATAATTTTAGAATGCTATTCAATTCATGAGCATTACCATCTGCTTTTTCCACGTTCACATCGTTCCTGGCACGGCGGGTTATTCGGCTGTAGCTGAGAAAATGATGCAAACGCTGACTGTCTCCAACTGTAGACTAATGACAACCAGCCACCGTACTCTGTCTACTGTGTACGTTGCATAAAGGCATGCCACGTTAGAAATAGCTCCGGTCACGAGTGACTAAAGCTGCCTCACAGCTTCATGACGGGCTCATGCCAAAGGAAAGACTGTATGCGGCTCTCCATCCATCTCACCTTGAACATCTGAGACAGTGCAGTGAAAGCTTACCATGCTGCAGCTCATGTGCTGCAGGTGCTAGGCAGAGTTATTGGAAAGATCATTTTCCAAAGATATCACATGACCACTTGAAAAGCTCGCAATTCGTGGCAAAAGATAGCGAAGTGATTTCTTGGATGAGACACTGATACTACTGAGTTTTTTTTTCCAGGTACAGATTGAGAGTCAACACCACTGGAATTGTTGCTGGCAAGCAAATACCCTCTTTGGCACGCTTGCTTGAATTCTCCCAATAAAATTTTACAGTGGTATTTGTACAGCTTACCGGTCACTGACACCTAATCTGCCGGTGGCAACGGTTGTGAAAGAAATCAACTCTCACTGTAGTGCAGGATTTTATGATGATGTCACATGTGTTTAGGCCTGATCTGGATATTATAATCTCACTCCAACACCTGGTTACATTCTAGACCAAAAATCATATTATTGTCCTTATAGAGGATTATTTAAAGTGAGTATTACAACAACCTTCTAAAAAGTTTGGCTCCATTCTCCTTAATGACCATGTAGTGATTCCTTAAACTGTACGATGACTGATTCTCAGTTTTGACTTGAAGAAGCAGCTAGCTTCTCACCCACTGTGGACTTCTTTTCCCCCCCTCGTTCTCCTATACAGTACATCCACTCTACAGCGCTCGAAGCTCGCCAAAATAGCTTCTTCTGCCACTGGGGAGTCAGAACGTCGTCACACCCAGCAATTGTGTTGTGGTAATGGTGACCCAAAAAGAGGTTGCGTCTGTCCATGTGGCTTGTTGAAAACCAAATTCAGATATGGGATGAGACCTCAGACCAAAATTAGCAATGCAGAGTAGAGCAGCCATGCGCCTTACTCTAATAATTTACTTTTCGAATTCTCTGCAACATAAAACTGAACGTTTAGCGTCACGGAAGCTGTAAACAGGTCAGGAAGTTTGCTTACCTATAGCAGCATTTCCTTCTTTGAAAGCTTTTGCATCCTCTCATAGGCCCTGTTTTGCAATTTATAATCCTTGAATTGTTCTTGCTGCTATTTATACCATGCATTCAGAAAAGCAGGAAACTTTTTGATTGCAATGAACATATTCTGTGTGCACAATACCATGGGAAGTGTTATTTCCTGCATATTCAGAAGCTGATTGAGAGCGTGCACAAGGCCGAACAACAGAAATCCCAGTGAAACAACAGGACATGCAGGTCAAAACATAATTCACTTGCACTTGTGGTAAAAAAAAAAAAAAAAAATCCTGGACAGAATATTTGATAAAGTCCAGATTTTCTCACTGTTCCAGCTGGTTTGGAAGTGAGCCTTTTTCAGTCATCAGTCTCTTAATCCTTCTCATGAAACCACTGCGCATCTGTCATGTCATGTGCAGAGGATGTATCTTGTTGGCCTTTTTGGATCAAAACCTCTTAATGAAAACTCAAATGGCTATTCGTGCCATTTCATTCCTTTTTGCCACTGAAATGAACTCTTCATTTTATCTGAAAACTCTTTTGCCACAAAAGAGCTCTGGCACTGGCAACTTTGCCATAATTTGGACCCATTTCCTTTTCTCATCAGATAACTTTTATGCTGCTGCACACACTCCTTAGCGACTCCCACAATCCCTCTTGGCTTGTTCACACCTCCTTTTCTGCTCTAGAAACTGCGGGGTTATTGGGCCGTGCCCTTGCTTTCAAATATTAAGTAGCGGAGGCAGTGTGACACAGAGGGATGGCTTACTAACGTTGTGCTTTATATAACAGATGCCCTTAGGTTCATTTATCCCCACAATTATCTTGTCCTACCCCCAGATGAGATTAAACAGCACCTCTATTCACCGCTCTCTTACATCTTGTAAAGATGTAATTTCAGATGCAGGGCACAGACTGACGTTATCAAAGGCAAGACGTAACAAACGTGGTGTAATGTTGGGAAATCCAATGGAAGGTGGGAGAATCCATTGTCCTGTTTTGTTTTTTTCTCTAAACGATGTTGTTACAGTCTTAAAGACCCAGTGGAGAGAAAAATCAAAAGAAGGGGTAGCTTATCTTTCATTCTTGGACTTGTGCCCATAAGAAACTTGGGATATTCATGAAGCATAATTGTGTGCAGATGTTAATTTTTAAACAGAGGAGTATCAGGTGCACCTCCTTTGGCTACTCCACTCCTCTTGCCCTAATGAAATCTTTAGCTGGAGCAGAGGGAGAAGCGATAGCAGCACGGCTTTGGGCTCGGCTGAATGGAAGAGATGCACATGACTTGGCTCACTTGGCCCCCGTCCAGCATCTTGGCCGACTTTCAGGAGTTAAACACAGACCCTCTAAGCCTCCTTTACAAGCTGGGTACCCTTAGCATGGAAAAACTGAGTTTTTGTGGCGGAGCCTAAGAGGCCACATCAGAAAAGATGAATTTTTGTGATTTTTTTATTTTTTATTTTTTGGAGCGCAAGCATGGAAGTCAGGCACCATTGTCTTTTCGAAAGCTGCATGAATTTTTTTAAAAACCTTCATCTGTCCCGCATTGTTAACTGTATTCTCTCCAGACAGGCATGTTCTCAAAGCGACCGACTTCGACCATTTATATGCCCCAATGAAATTACACATGAAACAAGAATGCACGTTTAAAAAAAAAAAAAACACAGCGCTTATTTTCACCAGGATATTTTATTGCCAGATATGTGGCATTTTAATTAAGCGCCCTGAGAAAGTATTAGACTGTACAGCAGAAATAAAAAGGTTTTCCAAAGTGGTCACATGCACGGTGTACATGAGAATGCTTGTTTGACGTGTTTATTTATAGCACGCAATAGCCCCTTAGTCTGAGCGGGGAGACACAAGGACATATCTAAACACAAACTGAGGCCTGCCAAGTCATGAGTTGTGAGATTAATTTCAAAGAGACGGCAGTGCAGCGCAGAAGCCAAAGACCCAATTCTGGTAATCACCCTGCCTCCAGCCCCCACCTCCCCCTCCCCTCCCCAAGACTCCCAGACACTCATGCTGTGTCAGGCTCTTTGAACATCAGTTTCTCTGAGCTCGTATCCTTGTTACGTCTCAGCGCCTTTCTCCAGGCTGGCTCTCTATCAAGAGGCCAGTCAGAGTCATGGCAACTTGTTAAGCCACATTTCTAACATATTGTTATATTCATAAGTAACATATTCATGTATGGAAGTTGATTTGTCTTCCAGCAGCAGTTGGCGATATAGTTTGCAGCCAACATTCCTCTTTGGTTCAGTGCGCCTGGCCTCGTGCACCACGGCGGGTTTCCTTGTCAGATAAATATAACCAGGGTCATCCACTGGCACCATGGCTTCAGCCATTTGGAGCCTGGCAAAGTCCCCACAATAACTCAGTACTTATGGTACAGCTAAGCCAAGAGGGGGGAAGTGGAGGGCTTCTTTCTGTGGCCTCAAAGAACCTCTGGCTGGGGGTCCAGGCTTAAGAGGCTGAGCCCCAAAGATAGGAATAGGGGGAGGGGAGGGTTTGGGTTAAGGATAAAGGACCTCAACCTGTAAATATCCTGTCAGAAGGGACTTTCAGATCTCTGAGACTACAGTGCCCCCTGGGGGAGCTGGAATTACATCTAAGGAGTGCATACAATGTGACACAAATGTACAAGCATTTATATGAGTCCGTGGTGCAACTGGATTTTCCTGAGCTTGACATTTGAATCAGTTTAATGTGGGACACGTCGCTATAAAGTTACTACACACAGGGGCCTCAGGCCCGGTTGCAGTTAGCCCAGATAACATGTTAGCAGTTTTTTCCATGCAACACGTGATCCAGGCTTCCCAATTAGTAGAGGTCTTTATGCTCATAAATATCAGTGTGTCTGGATTCATGTGTGAAGAGCGGCATGTCTCACTTTTAAACTTATGAGACAATGTGTTGTTGGCAGACTGTTGAGCAAAAATGTTGTGCATATTTTTCTACATATTTTGTGTCTTTTTCCCTCACAGATAGCCCTGAGCTCAAACATGAATGCAGGATTTCAAACTTTCCCAGTTATAAATAGAGCAAAGGGCCTTTGATAAGTGGGGTTGGGTGAGAAAAGATGATTTAAAACTAAGCTCTTACCAGTAGGAGTTCATCAGCTGTTGGCCAGAGCTGCAGCCTTCTCTCCTCCCTACACAAATGTTAAACAACAGTTGGCACAAACTCTGGGAAAAGCACCCAGCTGTTATTGTTTGTATGTGGAAAGGACTGACAGGCAGATGTGATCATTTATGCAGATGACTATACAATAATGCAAAATAATATCCTAAACTTTGATTTTTTTTCTGTTTGTTAAACATTGCAAATACAAATCTCATATCACTGTTAATATTGTACATTAATATGTTATTAATGTCATTGATAGGGCATTATCTCCACAGAAATGTTTAAAGTTCCAGTTAAAACAACTACCATGAAATGATACGAGAAATGAATACGAGATAAAAGTGAGAAGGAACTTTGTTCGACATTTAGTTGCTTCTCCTTCTCTTACTCTCTGTGTATATAGCATATAAAAGCTAAATTAGGTATTTTAAAGATCCAAATATGAGTTTATTTTTTTGATTCTTTAACTAAAAAATCCAGTAATAACAATGCTACCACTGAGCTCCCCAAATTTTCTGACTTCTCTGAACTTTAACGTAAAAGACGAGCATATTACGCTACGTCCAAATGAACAGAATCAGCTTTTTGGGATTTCCTTACCTGGATGATTGAGCATGCATCAAGACACTTTAACTTAAGAGAATTCCAGTTACACTTGCTGGATGCGCATAAAAATGTAATAAAAAAAAAAGTAACCTCTTTCTGTTGTTGCTGTTTTTTGTGGTGCAGATCGCGAGTCCCGAGAACACGAGGACACCAGAACCACACAGAGTACCGGCGGGGTTAGACCACCACCACTCTATCCCAAAGAGATTGTGAACAGCAAGAAAGTCCTTGCAGTGCGCAAGGAGCAGAAGAGGAAGCAAGGCAAGCAGCGCACCATTGGCTCAACCATTGATTACTCACCTCTGCCCATTGACAAGCATGAGCCTGAATTTGTAAGTATTCCATGTGCAGAGTTTCATGTGGTTTTTTGCGGAGTAAAAAAAACACATGAAAAATCAGGGCATCAGGGCATATATTTCAAAGATGTATTCTTTGAAATATATGTATATGTATATCTCAACATACAACTGGTAGTTGTTTGGTTAATAATCCTGTGCTGCATTTCTCTAAAGGGTCCATGCAGGAGAAAACTGGACGGGATCATTCAGGGAATGAAGGATACTTCTCGTGTAATGGCGCTGTCTTTGTACCTTCCCAACTGTGACAGAAAAGGATTCTTCAAACGCAAACAGGTGAGCCTTGATTCTTTAAACCTTATATAGCCTTACGCCACCCTTTGAGCGAGCATTTGACCAACATTTAAACCTGCATAATTTCCAGTAAACACAGTTATTTCAGTGGAATGACAGCAATCAGTGGACTTGCTTGCTAGCTGTTAGCTTTAGCCCTTTGAGAATTCACTCAAGCTACTAGCCTATATCCCCAGGAAATGCAAATAAAACATTGTTATGATGATAGTGGTAAATCCAGGTTAGCAAGCTGCCTCCAAATACTGCATCATTCTACCAAACAGATACAGATGTCTGTTAATTAGAGCTAAATAACTAACAAATAGTTCACTTACAAAAAGCAGTGCACAGACCTCTCAAATGGGATTAACGACATCAAAAATGCTCCAAAGGACATGAACATCCTAAACCAAAGAAGTCAAATACAGTGACTCCAATTAGCAGTGCTGGAAGCTAGCAGAGAGCTAACTATCATTCACAATAACTCAAGGCAGTAACCAGCTCTAAAAATGCAGTTTATCCTTGCTAAAATGTAATTCTCCCCCATAATTCAGAGTTACTAAGAAAAATCACCACTTTGTGGTTGTCACATAGTTGGAAAATAGCTCATTTAAATGTAGGCCTGTTAACATGGGACCTTGCTGGATTAACTCACTGTTTTCTTCTCCACAGTGCAAGCCATCTCGTGGCCGCAAACGAGGCATCTGCTGGTGTGTTGACAAGTACGGCGTTCAGCTCCCCGGCACAGACTACAGCGGAGGTGATATTCAGTGTAAAGACTTGGAGAGCAGCAGCAATAACAATGAGTGAAACTGGGAGGGCCATTTTGACCTCCCCCATCCCCCAACCCTTAACCACCACGTGACCCAGGGCCCACGCCTCCTCTCTGAATCACACCTGTATGCTCCGCCCTACGTTCACTTCAAGATTTGTTTTTTCAACTTAAAAAAAGAAGAAAAAAATCCAATCGCAAAACAACAGGCTGAAAAAAGACACCTGTATTTTTTTTTCCTTTCTTTTCAGTTGACCAAGCACTCTTCTCTAAATGAGGGTCAAAGTCCCAGAAGATGTACTACGTAGATCCATTGACTATTATGATCACGGGACCGCCCTTCTATGAGCCTGGTCCCTTGGCTGCAGATCCATGAAAATATATGCAACTAATGGATATATTTTTATAGAAGCTGTGGGTTTGTGTGAGGTGAAATTAAA
Organism: Oreochromis aureus; assembly: GCF_013358895.1. Classification (NCBI taxonomy): domain Eukaryota; kingdom Metazoa; phylum Chordata; class Actinopteri; order Cichliformes; family Cichlidae; genus Oreochromis; species Oreochromis aureus. The sequence continues at coordinate 6,052,005 of NC_052957.1, read as the reverse complement.
ACAATTGTAAAGAAGAAAAAAAGAGAAACAGCATCAGGCATATTGTTTGAAAACAGATCAGTTTTAGGCCGTGGAACATGATGCCACTGTGGAGCTGACGATTGGCCAGAGTAATTTGTTTTTATCTGTTCTCCAAAAGAAAAAAACAAAGAAGAGATAGGGATATGCTGTAACAGTTGACTCTATCTGGGTTCTGTCAGAGCACTTATGAATAGAGGAACCTGCTTGGATATGTGTAAAAAATCACAAAATGATGCGTGCATGGACGCGTGCATGTGTACAGTTCGAATGTGTGGTATGTATGTTGGTATATGACGGAGTGAGCCTATTACAAAAAAGAATGTCCTTTTTTTTCCTTTTTCTTTTTGTTTTTTTTTCTGATTTTGTCACAAGTATTGCTAGAGCTTGAAGTGGTCTCGGGACTGGCCTTCTCTTAATGTAAAAGCGTATCTTGGAAAAACAAAAAAAACAAAAAAAAAACAAGTAGACCATCACAGATGAATCTATGTATGTGGCTCTTTGACAATGTAGCTAGCCTGATATGCCAACTGTGCCTATTTGAACAGACATTGCCATGCAGGGCGACACAGAGCTTAGAGAGCACCGCTGGCTCTACTGGTGAACTAAACGTTTTCAGCTTAAGTCTGACTCAAGTCTGACTTCGATCTTGAGTGCATGCAATCCAGCTTCCCAGTCGGGCCGGCCGCTTCTCTGATCCATTTGTGTGAAGTGTAGTTTTGTATGGTTTTGTTTGTGCTGTTTTCTTTGCCTTCAGTGAAGTAAAGACCACCCACTTTTGAGCCATGTTTCTTTATCAAGTGGTTTCCCCTCAGTACTGCTACTACAGTGTAACCATGGTGTATTACATTACTTTTAAATATAGTTACTGAATGTTTGTTTTTCCTGTAGAAACAAAATATGAGAACAATGTAATTGTGCTTGGGGGGAAAAAAATAGCCTGTAAAGAATTTAAAAGAATTCTTGTAGGTCGACTACAGGGAAGTCAAAAAAGCTAACAATCTGAAATCCTTCTGCTTACATGCCTCCATGCAGAGGTTATCTACCTTTATCTGAGTGGGGCATGATCCAAACAAAAAGGTTACAGGTTATAACAGGGTCTTTAATAGAGTCGCTCTCTCTGTGTGCAAGTCACAGTGCCTTCCTATATGCAAAGACATTTAAATACTGACGTGAAAGTGACATGGATATCATACGGGGCAATTTTCAGATACTTGATACGACAATAGAGGTTCTGATTAAGAGAAGAACAGTGAATGTGGTAGGTCCTTTGAAATGGTGTCGACAATATGTTGCAAATCCATTTGTAATCTCCGCCTCGGGGTAGTTCTGGACAAAAATGATGTGTGAGGAACTGCAGTCCGTTAAACCTCCTTCTTCTCTTTGACAACCATTAAGCTAAGATTCATGCTTTTTCATGTGAATGCCAATGTATATGATTGCCAGAGAGGGGAAGCCAAAGGATGTTTGGAAGTAAATCGTGTTTTAGGGCTTTTTTTAATGCTTCTGCAGATGTGCGCATCCTAAATGGCTTCCAGTTGGGAATACATTGTCAAGGCTCCTTGCCCCACTTCTAACACCAAATCCCCACTACCACTTTCGAAAATAAGCAGCTTGCACTTATTTCAGTTACTCACTATTGATATTGACACACGGCAACATCCTGAGATGTGGTATCATGAAGTTAGTTTAACAGCAAGAACAACAAAAAGTTAAAAAAGCTAAATGTTGTGTTATCTTGTGCTTACCTTTCAGAGGTGGTGCTTTGAGGTAATATTTGTTGACAGGGGCTGTGAAGCCCATGCCTGGGACCTCCAATACAGCAGCATCTTTTAGGGAAAAGTAGATCGAAAGTAACACAGCTAGAGATGTTTTCATGGCCTATTGCACAGAGATGACAGCTGAGATAGAGACAGAGGAGACAGGGAAGAGGAAGAGTGAGCGCCATGGGCAGTGGTCATGATCAGGGCCTAGCCACTTCCCCGATGTGGGGTCACCAATTGCATGACGTTAGATACAGTTAGCAGGACAATAACTGGGAGTCATGGAAATCCGAGGAATGAAATACTGCAATCAGTTTAAATATCTGAGATTGGAACTTGGCAAATATCAGCGTTCCAGTTATCTCTTTCATTTCAATTGCAGGTTGGAATTCAGGATTCCTGTTTGCGAGTAGCAGCTTCCTCAGGTTTCTTATCTCCTACTTGGTTTGAACTTCTATTCACATACTTCAGTAGTACAGTAACTACAGTACAGCTTTTATTTCTGAATACATAACACTTTTCGGATGTAATGAGACGATACAATTGGTTTTCGTAATTTGGTGTTCACTGGCTTGTGAAATCGACCCATCGGTGGCAGGAGGATAGCAGGAAATAAAATGGTCAGTATTTGGAGCTACATAAGACAAATAAGAAAAAAAAGACAAAAAAGCTCAAATTATTAAAGTGAATATCACTGTGTAATATTTATTCAACTTGTAATTTATGTACTCTTTTAACCTTTGTCTTTTTTTTGTTATGACAAAGCATTTATTTAAATAAAGTTATGTATTCATTTAAGCATCCTGCGTAAAGCTTTCATTTTTAAGGGGAGTAAGTAGCTTCTAAACTGGCTTGAAACATACACTTTGAGCGGGAATCGTCCTAATTGTAAGCACTGACTAATCTCTGAGGCATGAACTGTTAAACCTCATCCTCATCCTCATCCTCATCCTCATCCGCTTTATCCGAAGTCGGGTCGCGGGGGCAGCAGCCTAAGCAGAGAAGCCCAGACCTCCCTCTCCCCAGCCACCTCCTCCAGCTCATCCGGGGAACACCAAGGCGTTCCCAGGCCAGCGAGAGATATAATCTCTCCAGCGCGTCCTGGGTCTGCCCTGGGCCTCCTCCCGGTGGGACATGCCCGAACACCTCACCCAGGAGGCGCCCAGGGGCATCCTTGTCAGATGCCCGAACCACCTCAACTGGCTCCTTTCGATGTGGAGGAGCAGCGGCTCTACTCTGAGCCCCTCCCGGATGGCCGAACTTCTCACCCTATCTCTAAGGGAGAGGCCAGCCACCCTTCGGAGGAAGCTCATTTCTGCCGCTTGTACCCGCGATCTCGTTCTTTCGGTCACTACCCACAGCTCGTGGCCATAGGTGAGGGTCGGGACGTAGATCGACCGGTAAATTGAGAGCTTCGCTTTTACACTCAGCTCCCTCTTCACCACGACGGACCGGTGCAGCGTCCGCATCACTGCAGCCGCAGCACCAATCCGTCTGTCGATCTCCGGCTCCCTTCTCCCATCACTCGCGAACAAGACCCCGAGATACTTGAACTCCTCCACTTGGGGCAGGAACTCATCCCGACCGGAGTGGGCACTCCACCCTTTTCCGGCTGAGAACCATGGCCTCAGATTTGGAGGTGCTGATCCTCATTCCGCTGCTTCACACTCGGCTGCGAACCGTTCCAGTGCGAGCTGGAGGCCCCCACCGATGAAGCCATCAGAACCACATCATCCGCAAAAAGCAGAGATGAGATTCTGAGGCCACCAAGTGAAAGCCCTCCGCCACTTGGCTGCGCCTAGAAATCCTGTCCATAAAAATTATGAACAGAATCGGTGACAAAGGGCAGCCCTGGCGGAGCCCATCACCCACCGGAAACAAGTCCGACTTATTGCCGGCAATGCGAACCAAACTCTTGCAACGGTTGTATAGGGATCGAATGGCCCGTAACAGTGGGCCAGACACCCCATACCCCGCAACACCTCCCACAGGACACCCGAGGGACACGGTCGAATGCCTTCTCCAAGTCCACAAAACACATGTAGACTGGTTGGGCAAACTCCCATGCACCCTCAAGTATCCTCGAGAGGATAAAGAGCTGGTCCAGTGTTCCGCAACCAGGACGAAACCGCATTGTTCCTCCTGTATCCGAGGTTCGACTAACGGACGAACTCTCCTTTCCAGCACCCTGGCATAGACTTTCCCAGGGAGGCTGAGGAGTGTGATCCCCCTGTAGTTGGAACACACCCTCCGGTCTCCCCTCTTAAAGATGGGGACCACCACCCCGGTCTGCCAGTCCAGGGGTACTGCCCCTGATCTCCACGCAACATTGTAGAGGCGTGTCAACCAGGACAGCCCTACAACGTCCAGAGCCTTCAGGAACTCGGGGCGGACCTCATCAACACCAGGGGCTCTGCCACCGAGGAGTTGTTTAACTGCCTCAGTGACCTCGACCCCAGAAATTGGCGGGTCATTCCCCTCATCCCCAGACTCTGCTTCCTCCTCGGAAGACGTGTCAGTGGGATTAAGGAGGTCCTCGAAGTATTCCTTCCACCGTCTGACAATTTTCTCAGTCGACGTCAGCAGCGCACCGCCAGCACTATACACAGTGCAGGTAGAGCACCGCTTTCCCCTCCTGAGACGCCTGACGGTTTGCCAGAATCTCTCGAGGCAGTCCGAAAGTCTTTTTCCATGGCCTCTCCGAACTCCTCCCACACCCGAGTTTTTGCTTCAGCCACTGCCCGAGCCGCATTCCGCTTGGCCTGTCGATACCTGTCAGCTGCCTCTGGAGTCCCACAGGCTAACCAAGCCCGATAGGACTCCTTCTTCAGCCTGGTGGCTCCCTTCACCTCTGGTGTCCACCATTTGGTTCGGGGATTACCACCACGGCAGGCACCAACCACCTTGCGGCCGCAGCTCAATGCAGCAGCTTCGGCAATGGAGACGCTGAACATGGTCCATTCGGACTCAATGTCCCCAGTCTCCCTCGGAATGTTGTTGAAGCTCTGCCGGAGGTGTGCGTTGAAGATCTCGCGGACTGGGGCCTCTGCTAGACGTTCCCAGCACACCCTCACTACGCGTTTAGGTGCACCGGGTCTGTCCAGCGTCCTCCCCGCCACCTGATCCAACTCACCACCAGGTGGTGATCAGTTGACAGCTCAGCCCCTCTCTTTACCCGAGTGTCCAGAACATATGGTCGCAGGTCTGGTGATACGATTACAAAATCGATCATCGACCTGCGGCCTAGAGCATCCTGGTGCCACGTGCACTTATGGACACTCTTATGTTCGAACAAGGTGTTCGTTATGGCCAAACTGTGATTTGCACAGAAGTCCAATAACAAAACACCACTCGGGTTCAGATCAGGGAGGCCGTTCCTCCCAATCACGCCCCTCCAGGTCTCGCTGTCGCTGTTAAACCTCTTAGACATAAGTCTGAGACACCCAGGCTACACTACAGGATCTCATCCAGCATGCAGGATGTGACTTTATAAAGCCTCGCCTGAAGCCAAGTCACCTGGTTTTCAACACCATAGTCAAAAAGATTGCACCGGAAGAAGGAAGTCATTTAACATGAGTTTGAACTTCCAGGGGGGGGCGGGATAACATCTAGAGGGGCCGGCTCACTATTCAAATGACTGGGAAGAAGTGATCTGTAGCCTGAAGGAGACTTAATCATGTTATGGAAAACCTGCCTTTATCAGTACCTAAAGGAAGAATGCGCTCCCTGTGACACACCTGTTTACACAGACATATACATCCAGTTGCGTGCATATGGAAGATATGGAAACAATATGGTAATCTTTGAAATTATTTTCTGTGGATACTAAATGTGAAGCAGTTTCACCATCCAGGTGTTTGTCACAACCGTCTTTTGAAAAACATGATATAAATGCACTCAAAGAGCACAGATACCAGTTTTTGATTAGCTGTTGGCTTTCAATTCCCTTTGCATGTACAGACACCCAAAAGGATAAAGCATTAAAGGGCTCTAAGGACATGTGCATGCATCTCTGAAGATGGGTGTCTGGTCACTTTTATTCTCTTGTGGCTTTAAGGAAGTGACAGAATAGGACTTCTTTTTTTAGGGGGCCACCAAAATCTTTCCCTGGGGACCTCAAGACTTTGACTGACTCCAGATGTGGATGACTGAAGCAGGGCATGAAAGGGTAGAAGGATCCAGGAGTTCCTGTGTAGCTAGCAGATCAAGGCTGCTGTAAAGGTTGTTGTGGTATGTTTCCATGAGTCTGTGTGTGTGTGTGTGTGTGTGTGTGTGTGTGTGTGTGTGTGTGTGTGTGTGTGTGTGTGTGTGTGTGTGTGTGTGTGTGTGTGCGTGCGTGTGGACCAGGGGCAGCGCATGCTTTGACTTCAGGGAGGAGGAAACATGTGTAGAAGATTTGATTTGTGAGGTAGTGTACATGACAATTACTATTTGCCTTCAAAGAAACTGACAACTGCATTTAGGACTTCAAAGCATTTATGCCCCTTTTATTAGATAATTAGGCCAACAACGTTGGACGTCTACATCTAACATCAACTCACGCACCTCACTGCATCCCAAATCCAGTCAAACTGCTGTGCTGTGCACTTTTCTGCCCATACAAGACCTAAGGTGGAATACTTTTCTGTACTGTATTTCAATTATACAATTAAACAAATGATCAGTGCTGAAAAATCCCAAGCAAAAAGCTTTGGAGATGCTTTTAGTTGCTTGTGCATTGCGTTGCCTGTGGCTCACTTCATTAAATGTGACTTTTAGAAAGGATGATGGGACATTTAAAGACATAAGCTTACAAATGGCATGCAGATGTTTACACTACGTATTTAGGATCTCTTCAAATCACTGCTTGTGCTCTTGTATAATACTATCTCTTTAAGAGGTAATAGTGGTTCTTGTCATCACTGAGATGGAGATGAAAGGAGATTTGAAAGAAAGTACGGCAGTTGGGAGTAAATCACATGACTTAGTGATAGAATCCGCCAGTGCTGGTGGCAGAAGACGGCAGACAAGTGTCTGCTAGTTTTCATCCAAGCCCTTTCATCCCAAATGGACTAAGACCTAGAATCCCAAATGGTGGGTTGTTCATCGTGGATCGGATGTGACAGTGAGACCCACAAATGTGTGTTAAGTAAACCATATTTAGAGATTAAGATTTGACGTCCTTCAAGCCAAGAAAGGAGAACATTACGGTGCAGTCTAGTAGACGTTCTCAATATTATGGGAGATTCCAGCAATATAAAAAAGTAATCTGCATCATTCCAGCGATTGGATTGAAGTTTTATATTTTAAACAATTATTTTAAAAGAAATCAAAGCAAATCTGTGAAATTTCATCTACAAAAGTTTTAAATGAGACAACGCATGAGATTGGGGGCCCTAGAGTCTAGGTATTTTTGATTTCCTCTGACAGCAGTTACTTTCAATCACCACAATAAACAGTTTCTTACACAAGCATACAGTTTCTAGTTTAACTTAACAAGCAAAATAATTTTTACCTGGAACTTGATACCATCAAGAAAGGGCACTTTATCACAAATCCTTAACTGACCAATCAGCATGCATTACCAGAATCCATTTATGAGCAAAATCAACTTACATGTTAAAAAAAAGTCATAGCATTATTTTATTTGAGTTTGGGTATTTATCTGATTAAATTAAAACACTTTTTTGCCTGGAAGAAAGTGTATAGAATTATTTTTGCTGTTTAGCAGCATTAATGCCAACTTACAGTATATAATGTCACAAGCACTGCTTCAGGTCACTTACAGCTGAGGGTGGTAGAATGGGATTACCATGAAGTTCAAGTCATTTCTATTATATTTTTCAGTTTATAGTACCAAGTCACAAAAAGAGTTGTCTAGAGGTGATTTATATCATAAGGCAAAACTCCTACAATGTTATAGAGAGAATAAGTGCTTGGTGTTGGTGGGGAGAACAAACTCCCTTTATACAGGAAAAGACTTCCATCAGAACCAGACCTCATGGATGGGCAGAAATCTTCTATGACTGGTTAGTGAGGGAGTGGAAACAGAAGACAGAAAGAGGAGCATGGAGAAACAATGGACAATAACCAGGAGAAAACACAGAATGCAAAAGACAAAACTTACCTATTTGTCTTTTGAAGACTGCACGGTTCACTGTAAAGGTAGTGTAGTAGTGGGGTGGGGTTTTGGCTCAGCTGCAGGGGAGGGGTGGAGCAGAGGGTTGAGGGGCAGCACCAGGAGAGGCTGGCTACATCTGTCAGCCATCATCTAATCATGATTCTCCTATTTTACACAGTAACATGCAGGGACCGGGGTGTGTGTATGTGGAGAAGCTGGAACATGGATGACCTGGGTAACATTGGATGACGTCTGAAAAGACAAATTGCTATAAGCTGAGCACACGTGTAAATAAACCTGCACTAACTAAATCGCCTAACCTGTGTGTGGCAACTTGCTACCAATAAGGTAAAAAATCTTGGTGTGTTTTTTAATCAAACACTTTTTTATTTGACGTTCAGATTACGGAGGTGATACGAGCCGGATGACTCTTCTGCCTGACATATGTTCAAGTAAAGTTTTTAAAAAAAAAAAAAACCCTAAAGACCCATTAGTTTGTTTTACCTTCTGTTGTGTTAGGTGTTATTGTCTTTTTGTGTCTCTGATGTGTTTGTGTTTCAGTATGGTTATGATCTAGATTTTGTTACATTATGCACTTGGCAAAGCATTTTGATGGAAGACTATCTATAAATGCATTTCATTACTATTATTATTATTATTATTTATTACTGACATGCAACAGTGGCATGAAAATGCATGGGAAGCAAGGAAAAAAACAGAGAGGATACAAAATGCTCAACATATCATGGAAAAGTCCCCAACAATTTGGACCTACAGTAGCATAACTAAGGGATTGTTCAGGGTCACATGATCAAGCTTAACTACCATCTTTGTCAAAAAGGAAGTTTTCTAGAACAATCCTAATAAAAGTAGAGAGACTGACTGTTTGAAACTCGAGGAACCACAGCCTTCACACTGAAGGTGAAGTGCTCAGTTGTGATGATATGGCACCATGAGGTGCTCAAGATATGATGGGCCTGATCATTCAGGACTTTCTGTTTCTACAAGAAAGGATTTTAAATTCATCATAACAGAACGGCAGATCAGCGCTGCTATGAGGGGTACACCCTGGTCAGGTCACCAGTCTATTACAAGGCTAACACAGTGGGAAGAAGACAACCATTTTTCTCACACATATTGCCAATTTAGACTAACTAACATAGCATGCATGTCTTTGGACTGTGAGAGGAAGCCAGAGTACTCACCAAGAGCCCATGCAGGCTCAGGGAGAATACATGAACTCAGTCCCGTATGACCCTGACTAAGCGGTAAGTGGAAACTAATTGCCAAAAGCCTTGTTTTTTGTAGTTAGCAGAAAGCTAACTTCCTCTTTTTTTGGTTCCACGGAATCCACTTCATGCAATACCAGAGTGTTCTGGAACTCTGGTATTGCATGAAGGTAGTGGATAAAGTGTAATTCCCCTTTAAGATACAGCTTCATTATCTGTTCCTCTATTCGTGCCCCTGCATAACCACATCTGTGCAGATTCAGCACTGTTACTGTCTTCCCTGCCCTGCTGAGCTGAAACATAATAATTGGCTTTTTTGTCCATATTGAGAGTTAATGTTTCTACTTCCTGCTAACATGGGAGCACCTTATCATTTCAGCACAGATAAAACAACAATTATTTTGTTAACATTCAACAAGTACAGCTTCTGGGAGTCTTAGTAACAGACCCACCATCAACATATCAAGGGAAGTTTGTTGAATGCTAACAAAAGAAATAGTAGCCTGAAAGTAGGGCGGATCTTGGACTCTCTGTGCCAATACACACATACAGTATGTGTGCTTTTGCACATACACATGCACTCACACACTCACAAACACCAAGCAAGCAGAGATTCTCACCCCCACTCTCAATCCTTCTGCAAAACTACCCTCCTTGGTTCATTGTGCCAGATCTATTAAAGCCCAAACAAAAGACACTTGTTTTGATTCGTGTTTTTGCAAAAGACCAGCCTGGAACTACCATCAGATGTGCCGAAGGATCCGAGGATCCACGGGTGACACCAAGCCAAGCTGTCAAACATTTATGACAAACTCTCTTCCAAAACAAGGCATAAATAAAAAATAGATAAAATATGTCAGAAAAACTGAACAAAGCTGTGAGGCTGTAGCTAAAGGAGCATTTGTATTTTACACAGTGTGATTAAATACAGTCTTGGACTGGTGTTCAGTTGACTGGCACACGGGCACAAGTATAAGGTTACGTGGCCAAAGCCAGTCAGGAGTGGTCTCATATGATACACTTTTGGCCAGGACTTCAAAGAAGTCTCTTTTTACACCCAAGTCTTGAATCATTTTGATGGCAAATCACTGGTGACTGTTCTTGGGGACATTTCCCAGTGTTTGCACTTTCTACTTGATGTCACATGTACTTCAAAAATAAAAACTTAACACATGTCCAAGGAAGCCCAATCATTCAGTGCAACTTTTATTAGCAAAATAATATTTCATTTATTGAGCAAATCATATATAGACAAATTATTTAGGCTTTTAAATCCTGTATACATTTGTTGCACATCTGCAAGCCGCTTTTCAACCCACCTGCTCTTCCTTTTCTGTTGTGTCCATTTTAACCAGCCTGATATCCATTGTCACTGCTGCTCTGTTTTGTGCCGGGCTCTTGCTGGTGCTCTCGCCGCCTCTGGCTTTCCATGTATGCACATGAAAAAGCAGGGAGGTGTGCACTGCCAGGCCTCAGAATGGAGACATGCCAACATGGATAAATTACTCCAGATGGTGTCACGAACCATGCTCAAAGGGAAAGACAAAATATGGCGCCGGTGCCCACCTCTCAATTTTAAATCCATGTAGACATTGAGGGTTCTCGGGAGGGGCCATGCTAACCCCTGCTGCTCTCTGGCAGCAGCACCATGCCCTCCCTTGTTTTAAATGCACTTTAGAACAACACGCAGCAACACTACACATGAGCGGGAGGAGGGAGGTATGGGGTCTTCACACACCCCCATTCTCTACTAGCCATCGGGGCGGGGGCTGGGAGGAGGTGTTGGCTGTCCGATTGGCCTCCCTGCTGCTGCTGGAGCCTGGGGCGGTCTGCTTGCCTCCACCCGGGGAAAGGGTCACATCTCTTGGGTCTGGTGCCGTTTCCTCTGGGGGCGAGGGTACCTGGACCCGGGGCATAGAGTATGTTTGGGGAGTATGATTGTGTGTACATGTCTATGTATGTCTATCCCTACGTTGGGTGAGTGCTGAGTGTTTGTATATGTGTGCATGAGGGTGGGAAAGCATGTTTATGTCTGTGTGTGCCTGTTTGTCTGTGTCTATATGTCAGGTCGGGTCTTAGACTCCACCTCCTGGGTACTCCCAGGCCCTCCAAGTGTGGAGGCCTATCTCCCCTCACCACACTCCCTGCTGGTAACTGATGCCCTCAGGGGTTGGTGCATTGGTGGTTCTTGGTGTCCGGGGCTGGGCGCTCAGGTATGCACCGGCTCACTCCCCGTGGCTACTTGGCGGGGCCCGATGCCTGTCGCCGGTCAGGCCTCTTCCGGGGCAAAGGGGCCCTCGGGCCTCCGGCCTCGGGCCTGCAACTCGGTTCACTCTGGCACAGCTGGCTGCCGGCAGAGCCGGCGGGCACGCCGGTGCAGCCCCTCTGGCTTCTGCTCCGTGGCTACTGGGTGACCCCTCGTCTGGGGATCTCCTCAGCCCTTCCCAGGAAGGTGGCACGGATGCCCCTCCGGTGGTGCTCCTTGGGCTCTCGCACTCTGGGTCCTCTGGATGTCTGGAGCCTGGATCTCCTCCATGCCTGCTTCATGCCCTGGGGGACGGGCTATGGGCCTCCACACCCTCTAGCAGACCGTTACATGGGAAAACCTTTTGTATACAAGCGCGTTGATCCACACAGGTGTGCACACGGGTGTTCACTGTTCGTGAGACATAAACTACACCTTTCTTAGCTGCTACTTCAAAGCACCTTGTGCGCTGTCTGTCCTGCGTGCTGCACAACAACTTTCAATATTTAGTATTTACTGCTGTTCACACTCAGCTAGATTAACGTGATGGTGTTGTGTTTAGTATGTTGCTTTGTTTTTGTTTGGTTTTTTTTGCTTGTCTTCTCTTCTTTTTCTCTCAACAGGTGATCCAGGAGATTTTTTTTTTTCTTTCTCTTTGTCTTTGAAAGTGCCCTTTCTCACTGTCCCTTTTCCCTTCTGTTTTTCTTTTCCTTCCTCTCTTTCTTTCTCCCTTTCCTATCCCCCAGTCATGTCTGTCCCATCTGTAACAACTGAAAATAAAATAAATAATAACAACAAAGTTTGATCAAATGGACCAATACGGCAATGCCATGATGATCCATTTGGCAAAATAAATCCATTTGGTATCCTTGTTGGTCTTCAGACAACAATTCTGACGGCTAAAGAACCAAATGGGACAGACAAAAAAAAAAAAAAAAAAAAAAAAAGGAAAGACAAAATATGGAGAACACATATGACTTATATGAAAAGTAAAATAAGTAATTAAGTAATCAGTTGTGTCTGAATGGCTGCAGATGGCCAGGGTAAGTAAATAAAGAAGTAAATCAAAAAAATAAAGCAGCTCAAACAAAGTCAAATGATATGAAGGGAGAAAAGAGTGATTGACTGCTGAGGAACATAAAGTATGTACCTGCAGATGAGCAATCTTTTTTTGACTGTGTTGGTCCTGACCCATCCTGCTTGTTGAGTGTAAAATTACATTTAGCTGGAGCTGACATGAAGTTTAAGAGCCTGAGTGCCACAAATCAAAGGACCATCTTCTAAGTGGCAGCTGCTTGGAGGTTTTTGCCAATGCCACTTTCTGGCTAGAAACCTTCAATTTGACTAGAAGAAAGAAGTAAATGTGGCTGATGTAGACACAAATATTACATTTGGAACTAAAATATCAAAATATATCACAACAGATTGGTTTTGATCAAGCCGCTAAAAGTACCTGCTGTGAATCCTTGATAAAACTTATTCAATATTATCAAAGTAGTGTCTAAATTCTGTGGCTCCACAATCAGCTTCAGCACAGCTTTGATGCTCAAAATTTGTCCCGTGGCTTTCAAAGGGATCAACTCATATTCATTCTAATCAGGAGCAAATCAAAAACAAATTAAAAATAAACAAACAAGCCCCCTAGTTGCAAAAATAAATCCAGTGGTATAGAAATCTAAGGAAAAATGATCTTGGGTTCCCTTGAGATTCAATCCCAGTAAACACTCAATAAGTTTATTGCTCGGGAGTTTTACTTCTTATTAAATAATGACAGTGCAGTAGGTCAACATTTTACACTTTCGGTAAAACAAGACAAGGTCAGATTAAACAAAGCAAACAAAAACTTAAAGGAACACTTTTTAGTCAGAGTATAGTATCAAATTAATTAAATAGTTAGTAGCAGAGGGGGTTGGTATTCAGTTTTAACTGCTTTGGTGTTAATGAAATGAACAGCAGGTGCACTAGAAGGGCAACAATGAAACAACCCCAAAACAAGAACAGTTTGGCAGGTGGAGGGCACCGACATTTTCCAGCCCATCTTTTCTGACTGTTTTTTCACTAGCTCTGTATTTGACTGGGGTCAGTGTCACTACTTTAGAGGTTGCACAAGTAATCCAACTCCCCTAGGATGGCACATCAGTACATACCTTTGTCAGGTTTGCTATGTCTCTCAGCACAGTCTCAAGAGCATAGAGGAGATGCCTTGAGACAAGCAGATACTCTTGGACAGGACTCCAGAAGCTCCTAAACCCATCAGCAGGACCAGTATCTACTCAGGAACACCAAGAGCTACAAAATTAGATCCTTCAGGCCACTTGTGTAAATATCCCTGACCAAACATTCAGAGAGAGATTTCATGAGGGTGGCTTTAGGGCCCAAACATCCTCTAGTGTGCCCTGTGCTCATGTCCACTGCACCATGGAGCCAGGTTGGATTTTGCCACCCTGTGCAGCAGTACAAAAGTGTGTGTGCATGGGTTTTTGTGTGTGTAGGTGTTTGTGTGTATGGATGGGCTGGTTTATTCATAGACACCTTTACCACTTAGTATCACATTTGTCAATGTCAGCCTAATCCCTCCTCATGTCAACACTTCATTAGTAACCCTGGCAACACACACACACACACACACACACACACACACACACACACACACACACACACACACACACACGTCAGTCCATGGTATCGATAGGAATGGCCACACAGTGGTTTCCAGCGTTATTATCGTAAGTGTTGAGAGGCAAACTGCTGACAAACAACAACAGCTCTCTACAGTTTATTAAATGGATGGGTGTGGATTCCAAGAAAAACATGGATGATGTCAGATTTTACAGTCAAAGTTAAATTAACACAACATTTTCACTGCAAAATCTTAAAAAAAAACAGCAAGTCTGTTCTAGTCACGGGCAGAGCATTTTATTTCATTCTGCAAAGTACAAAGGCACATCAACATGAAATTTTGCAAGAGGTAATCAGAGAAAGCATTACTTGAAATAAAAACCTAATTATCTACTTGTAAAGTATCATAAAAAACAGTGTTCACCAAGTATTACTGCTAAAATATGTATGAGTATAGATAGTATACACATTATCCTAAGCAATTCAAAGATTCTCCACTCAGCTAAGGAAAAAGTGGGGGGTTGTCCCCATTTTGCCATTAGCATAACATTTAATCTGTGTCATTTATTATATTTATATAAATTAATAATAATTTATTGATTTATGCAACAGTAGCAGTGTAGATTAATAAACATAAATGTAAAGTTATCCAAAATGCTACACTGTGAGTCTAAAGGCACCAGCACACTAGGATTTCATTGCTGCTCATTGCGAGCTACAACTGTGTGATATGGACGGAGTAAATTTGAGCGGGTCATCGAGTCTGATGCTTGTAGACCAGGGGTGTCAAGATAAGGTCTTGGACTCCAATCCTTAACACTTAAGATCAAAGTGGGCTGTATGTGGCTCAATGTTTAAAATGAGGTTGATATCCCTGTTGTGGGGTGTCCACCATGACGCCGTTGTGGGAACAGCTAGTGGAAGCATCATACAGCTTTTGCTATCACAGTTCAGCTGCATTTTCTGCTCTATCAGAAGCACAAACATTTTGTTTTGCACGTTTAGTTTTTCATTTATTCTCTTTGATAGCTGGTAAGTTTATAATTTTAATGCTCCATTCCTATTGGTTGATTCTTAGACAGTAATTATAATGGCAGACTCTCATCTTCAATTTCTGAAATTGCCAGCTTTGGGCTTCGAACAGTGTAGTGTATGACTTCTGATATGGAGGCACAACCAATATAATATTTAGTCTCTTAAAAAAGACTAACTGCAGTTACTGAGATCCTACATGAGACATTTAAATGCAGATAAAATCCTTAGTAGGTTTAGGCTGAAAGTCTATATAATTAACAGGTTTATGCTGATTTCACAAGACTAGGTGTAATGTCAAAGAGCTTTCTTATAATGAAAAAAACCCCAGAAAATGAGCTAACTCTGCAGTTCCCCTTAGCATTGAAAACCATTTTAGCCCCTTTTAGCTTGTTATTTTGCTTCTCTTGTCTCTGAATGACCTCTTTACTTGTAGCCCTAAAATTTATATATTTGCCTTATATTCCTTAAAAAACTTTATTTTCAGACAGCTGTACATTAGCTGAAAATCACCAGAATGATCGACTGACAGAGCTGATAACAAGCTGATGAATATGGGGAACCACCTATCATTTAAAGACCTCAGCATGTTATTTTCAGAAGTTATAATGACACTGAGGATGAATATTAAAGGAAATCCAGATTTTGTCTGTGTGTATTAGATGGACACTTGTAATGATCTAACTTGGTGACGACCCTAAGCCTGACACACATCAGAATGTATTTATGTCCCCCTGCCTCGAACTGTTGTTGCTTATGCAATGACTGACATGTTTCTTGACTAGAATGAGCACTGTAGTTTGAGTGGATTATAATACATATCATACTGCTGAAAAATGTACATTTACCAGCAAAAATACTGTAGTTCACTCTGCATTTATCCTCTTTTACTGAAGCCACTTTCCTAAAAAAGTATTATATCATACGAGTATGAGCTTTGTCATAACCCGTTGATGAATAATCCTCATAAATTTGGAATCGTGAAGAAAACCCAGCCCCATTGTGATGGCGTGCTAGCGAGATGCTTCTGCAGTGGGCATCGCTCTGTGCACCTCCTGAAACTGGTTACAGTTGGGATCCCCTCTGACTTTAGGCGTCTCTGGTATCTGGACTCCTGTTAAGGGGTCAACACACCAGCATTCTCCCCGCTGGCCGTGGGTGGACATGTTGCACTGGAAGGAGAGAAGAAAAACACAAACTTGGCAAGATGGAAAACACTGGGAAAAAAGAGGCAGGAGGGGTAAGGAAACACAGTGGGAAGCAGGGGATGCGTTAATGAAGCATGGCGTAGGGTGGCTTGAGATTTGTGTTCGTGTGTGTGTGTGTGAGGATCTTCTGGCGGCGGGGGGTCATTGGATGAGAGTGAGGGCTGTGGTCCGGGTGGGACAACACTCACCCAATAACAGCCTGTCCTCAGGTTATGCCCCCTACACACAACCCACAACCCATCCACAGCCATACATGTGATCGCAAACACTTCCACACATACACGCACAAACGGAGGCATGCCAGCAGACTAGCTCCCCCGCAGAGCCCACCCTGCCCCCCCAACCCCCTGAAATGAGGTCGTAATTGAAGTGGACACAGTTTACGCCGCGCGCGCGGGGCGGCCGGGTAGGGGACAGCGAAAAGAATGAAGAGCTGGGGGGAAAGAAAAGACTTTCCATTTTCTTCCTTCGATGAGAAAGAACAAAAAAAGTGACAGTTACAGTAATTACCGCGCGACAAGGAGGGACAACTCCAAAAGGGAGCCGAGTGTTGAGGAGGTACAGTGTTCCTCCCTGGGAACCGTGGACTCTAGTCCAAAACAATGCTGTTGTGTGTGACCGGTGATGAAAATTGGCTGAGTGGTTGAGAGCCCTGCTTTAGGAAACGGTGGCGCCTATTCAAATCTTCTTTTCTGCTCTACTATCCTCGTAAGAAAACACTGGATATGTGACCTTGTTTGTCCTCCCCTGTCTGATTTCTATGGATGGGCATAATACAAATTCAAGCCCCCAGTCGGAAGCACAGTTCGTTCCTCGGCTTAACAAAAGTCTTCCCATGAAGTACGCCAAACAGTTTTATTGCCTTGTAACCTTGAGCTCAGAAGCTTGTTGCCTCATTCATGATGACAACATCTCCCCATGCATTTGTGCGTATGTGTGTGTGTATAAGAGCAGAGCGCTAAGGAAGAGGCGGGTGTGAGAGTTTATTAAGAAAAAAGACAGGGGGAGGAGGCAGGTGGCAGGAGTGAGAAGGAAGTTATACTTTTGCCAGGGTGATTTTGCCAGGCTGATACAAAGGAATTGTGTGAGTGTGACTCAGACAATGAGAGAAAAGAGAGGGGAAACCCCACAAAGTAATACGTGGGTGAAAGAGGAAAAACCAAAAAGAAAGTCTGAGGAACTGAAATGAAAATGTGAAAGGCGAAGGAGGAAACATAAATGCACTCAAAAGTTTAATGCGTTACACATGTATAGGCACAATAATCTCCACCGATACCGAAAGCCACAGAAGCTCTTTCCCATCATCAAAGCCAGCGGTCATTACTTACAAGAGCCACCAGCAAAGTTTAAAACCTGTTGACATCTGCAACCACTTGAGTTTGTTATGGTCTTGTGTTACAGATCACCATGAAACAGTAAGTCACCAGCAAATCCCACGGAGCATAAAACCGCCATGTATCTGCTCACTATGGGCTGAATCACCAAAACATGTCACAGCCATAGCAGGAACCTAACGAGTGATGTCACAGCAGGTGTGCTGCTTTTTGACAGCAGATGGAAAACACCTGCTGTGACAGCGCTGACTGGGGTGTGGCCGTTATTGTGAAACTCATGAGTTTCTTGATGCGTGATTCAGTGTTCGTATTATTCAGCAAAGATGACAAACGAGTTTACAGTACATGTGAGTAGATCTGAATAATGGCATTAGTCCAACAACGAGAACGTTTTTTGTTTTTTTTCCAGTAGTTCAAATGAAGGATGAGGCGTGAAATTCAGTGGAACAATGTGAAACACTGCTTAGACACCAGTGTTTTCATTTGGTTTGGTGGGTTTGCAGTTTTCTATGATTTTCAGTTTTACTTAACAATAACTGTAAAAGATTTTATTGCCATTCTGAAACTGAAATGTGGCCACAACTGTATAATCTGTGTCTTCTGTGTCCTTTGGCTTTTTGTATAAGCAGAGTGCTGCTCTGAGCACTGTAAATGGTGCTCAGCAGTGGAAGATTTGATAAACAAAAGAGTAACTGCTCAAGAAATTATGTCTCCCAAACTGAACTTTTAGACTACCCTGGGCAAAGCCTGGAAGACCAGGCACTTGGACAACAAAGGTGACCTGTTTGGGCTTGCTACCTTCTGTTCCCACCTTCAAACTGGTTACAGATTTACAGGAGATTGTTACTCTAAAAATAGATAGATACATTTATTTGTCCCAGTGGAGCTTGCAGCGTAACTCACCTGACATTTGTATACCCACCATAAACAGAATCACATCAAAATAAGCCATAAGCACACAATACTCAGACACTTGCACTCTCCTTGCATTTTAGAGATCATTCTGGGCATACCACTATGTGTTGCACATGTTCAGAGTTTTGATGTTTTGAGGAATAAAAGAAAGCTTGGACCTGGTTTTCTGAACAATGGGGGCAGCAATTTAGATTTCACCTTGATGGATAAAAGTTTCCTCAAAAATATATTCTTTGTTGTGCCTTTCTGCTCAGGCATTCAGTTCAAGAATCCTATTCCATCCTATTCCAGGAATCCTGTACTCAAAATTAAATGAAAATGCTACCACATTAGGCTGTGTCCATGCAGGAATTAATTCAAGGTGAACAGAGATCATAAAAACTGAAAGACATATGACACCTCCAAGCTGGCAAGATAACTGCTTGGTACCCAAGATAAACTTTTTTCAACTTTTCTTAACTTCCAGTTTGGTGACAGGATGAACATAAATATGCAATAGATCACATTTAGGTAAGGTGACTGATGGACTCATCACACAACAACCCCCAACCAGGAGACTAAGACATGGCTTTAAGATGTGTAGATAAAGCACTGTATCATAAAACTCACATTAATAAACATCTTTGCTTCTGCTTGTGATCAGAAAGGTTCTCAACTCTAGTAACTTAACTAATATCCTTTTTGAGATTTTTGTTGCCAGTTGCTGTTGGGGCAGATCGATCTCAAAGTAGAAAGCTACTCTAGTCACAGCTTACAGCAGCTACACTGATCACATCAAGGCTGGACAATATGCGGAATAAGAAACTCACTGGAGAGGCAGTCAATTATACTGCTCAGTTATGAAGATATCAGTGGAATCCACACTGACAGTCTGACCCTGAGAGACTAAATAATAGCAGCACTCATGACCTGATGCATCATGTTCATGCTTGGATTCTCGGTCTTAGCTGAAGACAGCTGGCATGATCAGTAATTATCCTTTAAAAGAAAGTAACATCAGTTTGCGCACGGGTGGCTGAGGTCCACAGATACAGACGCAGATGATAGTTCTACTGGAATTTAACTTGACGAAAAGATAATCTAAAACTATTTTTTTTAATTTACTTGACCAAATTTGCAGATATTGTTTGTTTGCTTCTCAGGTTTTCCAGCATTGTTTGGCAGGCTTTTTGCAACAAGGGCTATTTCTTTCTTCCTTTTATATCTACCCTCTCATCAATGGGAAGTCTCATTTTTTTCTTTATTATGCTTCAAATGTTATCCTGTAAGAATCCAAAACATAACATAACAAAAACGTGAAAGGTCTTACCGTACATATATCATGGATGGGTCTTTTGTGAATTTATCTAACCCAAATGTTCTCTTTTGTAAAATAATGTGACGTAGGACAGGCACTCTGCCAGCAGCTCACCTGCTTGAGGTTATACAGTCCATGTTTGTCACAGTTTGGAAACTTGAGCTCATACAGGTTCTCCAGTGGGCCTCTGTTGTCCTCTGAAGTCATTTTAGCAATCTCCTCTAAGACCCTGTCCAACTCCTGCTGACAGGCACTCTGCATGATGAGGGAGAAAAACAACAGTAAGTAATCAACATGTACAAATACACCTGTAGTCACTTTTAGGCAAGGCAAAAAAGAGAGGTAGGTTAAATTTGATTTGTGCTGAAGGCCGAGCAAAATGTTCTCCAACAACAACAACAACAAAAAAACGAACAGTGAAATAAAATACAGCTGTGTATCTTGTAAAAATGTCACAAATATACACATTTATACTTAACATTTTTACGAGCCACAGTTAGACAAGCAGCAGTTCAGCCAATATTATTGATGTGAGTCTGCTGGAGCGGAACGTAACTGACTGGGCTGCTTAACTCAACTGGTGGCCATGACCATGACCACACAGACACATACACAAACCCGTGCTTTCATGCACGCACAAAATACTCCACACACTTTTCTTGTACTCACTCTTCTTGCTCTGCATTTTACAGTGTATTCAAGTGCGCACTGTAATGCAGACACACACACCGAGTGCCAGTCTACCCGTGGGATCAAAGGGGTCTGTTCTTATGATTAGTTGGCTGAGGATGAGAGAAGGGAGCGGGAGGAGGCACAGTCTGCCACGAACCTTATCAGACATCTGAGCATATGGATGAAAAGCCCTCTCCCTCTCTCTCTGTGTTAGACTCCTTTTCTTTTTCCTAATAAAGACATACATAAACAAACATGTCAAAGACAACTTTTAGTTTCAGAGCAGAATCCCTGCTCCTACATATTGGGATGTTTGTGACCAGATTAAGATGGTCCCTGGACTGATTCTGGGCTGTATTTTGCCCATGTGTGCTCTTGAAAGACTGAGATTGATGTCTCAAGATTGGCCAAGCAGTCCATAAGTTGTAATTTAGACACCCCTTTACAGAAGTGGTTTGGTGTAATAAGCTTTATCTTTTTATTTTTATTCACTGCAGCCTGTCGCCACCACTGACCTGATGGTGTGCCTTGAGTTTCCCTTCCAGTTTGGGAGTTCGGCTCCTAATGCTTCTATTACCACTTAGGACTTTAACCTCCACATCTGCTCCAGTTGTTCCTAAAGTTCCTGGTACTTCTTCCTGATGTCGCTGTCCACTGAGATTGCCACATCTATTAAAATTGTGGTCTTCATTGTCAACCACCACTATGTCTGATTGGTTGGCCAGCAGCTTGTCTGTCTGGAACTCGAAGTCCCATGCACTGTTGTTCTCAACATCCTGTGGTGGTATCTCCGATTGGGAATTACGGACTTCTAATCTATATATGGTACAGATGTGCCCGTACACTATCTTAGCCACATCTTCTGTCTGTCTATGGTACATCACATGCAGGGCCTTGGTCTTCCATAATAGTGTTCTAATCCTCTTCAATCCCCCCGTTAACCCCAAGTAGGTGGATCAGTAAATTCATGTCTCACTCACTCATGACTGACAGCTGATGGTTTCACCACTCCTGAATCTACAGTATATCTGTGTTCATTCTTTGTTATGAGCTGGTTTAGGGGGAGGCCTTACCTTGGTACATCCTGCACTTGATGGCAACTTGTGAAATTGCCTGGAATGGGTCTATAGTGTTCTCTTCCACAGCCCCAAGTACTTCCTGATGATTGATATCATTGCACTGTTAGCCTCGTACAGTGCCAAGCACTCCACAATCCATGTGTGGGACACTGAGTTGTGGGCTTTCTTGTAGTAAATCCCAGTGGGGCTCAGGTTAGCCTGCCTGGTCTTAAAGTCCTGGTATATGCTCTGTCAACCAGTAGCTGGTGCTCTGACCCTTTTAAGCTGCACTTATGTATTAAGTCATGTGGCTAGTTATCTGGATTGCTATAATGCCTGAGAGGAGCTTCAGTGTTGTGTAGAGGCAAATAATTGGCCAGTAGCTGGTGATGATGTCAGTACCCTTGTGGGGATTGTTCATGAACATGATTATTCTGCCCTACATTAGTGAGTCTGGATGAGTGCCTGCTGTTAGCAGGCCATAACCAGGAGATCATGGAGTGACATTAGTTTCTTTAGCCAGTAGGTGTGGTTCATGTCAGGTCCTGGTGTTGTTCAGCTTTTCATTCTTGAGGCTTGTTGGATGTCTGCCTTTAAAATGTTTAGTGATTCTTGAGGTTGCTGTGGTCTGCTCTTAGGTCCATCAGCCACTTGGTGTTGATATTGTATTATGTCTCTTTCTCCCAAATGTTCTTTTATTATTGCTCATTCTGAGCTTTGGCTGGGTCTGTCTGCATACTTGTTCCCTTGCAGTTCAGAGCACACCCTGAATGGGCCTTTGGAGAACAGATCATCTCACTTGCAAGAACCACAATTCCAAATGTTAATTTATGGGCATACCATGAGTCAGGCGACAATCTTCAATCTCAGCTCCATAGAAGCGTCTGTCATTCTAGATGGTTAGTCATCCCAAAGTACATTTCCACTGCTCTCTTTTATCAGGGTTGGCTCATTATGTGCATACCGCTAAGTATGTTCGCAGTGCGCTGTAGCCACTGAATCACTATCTTCAGCAGTAGCTTTCTTTTACAGATGTTAGAGCACTGAGGTACCAGATGCTTCTTGCTGAGAGTGGATCTTGGTCTTGGGCTCTTCTATAATTCCCATTTGTTGCATATAAAGTCTCTCATTAGGTCAACAGTCAACAAAATAACAGCTGGATAGTCTGGTAGCAACATTGGATCAGTGGTTTGACTCCAGCTCAGCTTAGGCACCCAATGCTACTTGAGCCTATCTTGGAATATGAGTGAGCTGGCATCATGAGGTCTGCATCATGTGTTAGGGAACTAGGGTACACTGATGAGAACCTGACTATTGTACTTGTTATTGGATTATTGAATTGCAGCAATTTAATCTTTATGAATTAAGTTGGACACATTATATCTTTGCTCCTTAAATTTTGTTATTGGCTTTGGAAGTTATGGACACCGCTCTTCCCTGTGTCCCTCTCTGTACTGTGGAGCCACAGACTGGCCCTTTGATATGTTTTTCTATAAAAATGGGCTGGTTCCCTCTTACATGTCTGCATACTGTACTTAATGAGCGTGGCCATTACTGTTTTTTATTTTTGTCAAAAAGAAAATTGAGAGAGACAAAAAGAAAGAGAAATCTGGCACAACCTGAGCTCTGACAATGAAGCCTGTGTTCAGCATATAGCTCTATGATCTCCAATGACTATTCACAACAAAGTGCATATACTCAACACTAGTCATCTGAAGTCCCTCCCCTTGCCCAGCTGCACGACTCCTTTTACTGCACTGTCTCCTTTGTTGCTTCTAATGATCTTGACGTTGTATTGTACCGCCCCGCTTATTATTTCTTGGTGTATTTTGTTTTGTTTGGCTGCAAGCGAGGTTGTTAAATGAGGGAGAAAATGAGCAAAAGCATATCATTGTTTGTCTTATTGAGACATATATGGGTGTCCATATGCGTAGCCCCCTTCGGGCCCAAGCTCATTTGCATGAAACAGGATATGTGTGCTAGTACTCCAGCCCATTGACGACTTTCTAGGAACTGTTTTAATTTTTTGCGGTGTAGCATTTGACACTGTGAAACGATGAGTGAGTGCTAAAGAATAGAAGGGGGCGGGGTTTTAATGTAAAGACTGCATCAAACTGCCAACTGCCACTCCACTGTGGCGAGCAAAACAAGATCACTTTTATAGTGAAGGTGCTCATTATGAGCAGTTACTGAAGACCCCCGTGGCTGAATAGAGGCACTGTTGCTTCTGCAACTTTCTATTTAATTAACAAACGCATCAGTAAATCATCAGAGTGGAAATGCGTCATTATGTTGGAAAGCATTTCAAACACAAGGCCTTCAGCTGCCAAAGCAATACAAAGAATTTATCTACAAACAAATAGTCGTTGCATTAACAATCTGATGTCACTGTAACTGTCACCTCAGCTCATATCAACTGATGTATTTTTCAACACTCACAGTTTATATTAAAGCGCATAAATGAGCGCTTTACCGCTTGAAACTTAATGCATAAAAATATAGAGAATGTGGAGGATTAAAAAGTGAGTGTGTGTTTATTGTGTGCACATATTAATCTGTTTGTCTGAGTGAAACAGTGCCCAGAGGAGGGCACCACTGTACCAGACATTATTGCTCACACAGCACATTTTTGACCTTGTGTCACTGCTGCTTTTGATGGGCAAATATTTCGCTGTATCCTGTAATGATTATCTTTTGCAGGCCTAGAAAGAAGATGTAACATAGGCAGGTAGCGAATAGGACCCTACATTACACACTACTGAGATTTTTTTTTCTTTTCAGCTGTTTCTTTTTAACGACACGCTTCTGTGTTTCCATGTCAGGCAGATGAGCTGCAGGGGAGGTTACAGTATATAATTACAACAGTTTTGCTCGTACGATTTATAATAACTTGTGGATCCAATTATGTCAGACATGGAGCCAGTATACTTCAGGTTATCAGTTAGTCTACATAAACAAATCCCGGTGAAATGAACCCTGAATTGTTACCTGCAGCTAAATTATAGGAAAAAGGTTTAGCCCTGACCTGAGACACTCTTGAATTTATCTTCATCCTTGTTCTGCGGTCCTGAAGGTGTTGTTCAAGGGCAGTCTTCTGCCAAATCCACGGGTTTAGAGGCGGTCTCCCGGTGAGCGGACTTTCAGTCCCATGCACCTCTGCAGCAAATAAACACACAAAGCAAATGTAGTTAATGTGTAGCATATGTCCAAATAAACATTCAGACTTCATGGCTTTTTGGTTTCGATCCTCATGTAACATTCAATACTTGTTAGGTTCCTAGAAAACCTTATTTTGAGTCACTTGTTTGAGTATGAAAGTATTCTTGTGGTTTCTTTAGTTAACAAACAGATGTTGCACACACTAAAAATTGTGAGGCAATTTTTAGTGTGTGCAACATCTGTGCTTACTAAAATGCTCAAGACTCATCTATATTTATCTATTCAGTAATCAAAGCTATTATTAAAAGCAATTATTTATCTAATAACAGGCCCTTTGAAAAGTTGTCTTAATCCTAGAATTAAAGGACAAAGTCATTCTGTGTCCTCAAGCCATCCTGTGTCCCTCCTGCTTCATGTGACTAATTCTGTGCACCCAGCCGTTGTGTGGATCAAACCGTGCTAAGATGTTTTTTGTGAAATGGCCAAGTGCTACATCCAGCCCATTTAGGTTTAAAATGCTGAGCTCCACTGAGCAGTGGGGGTCTCTGTGAGAGCGGTTACTGCTGACTGTTATAGCAAAGTATGTTCATCATTTGGTGGCGACAGAAGAAACAAAGCACAAACAACAAAACAGTTCAGTGAGGTCATTCAGAGCAGATGCAGACAGTGAATTTAACGATGCTGATGACTGTAACTTTAAAACAGAACTACATCAGGGGGTTAAAACTGTATGGACTTTTATCAGCGTAGCAGTCAAAACAGTCATGAATTATAGTCCTGAGCTAGACTGGCAGTCACTGAAGGTGAGTCCAGACTCGTGAGGATGCACATCTGATGAAGGCTTTTCATGCTGAGTAAGGATTTTTTATGGCATCTAACTTTCCTGCCAGAGGCTTTGTGGGTGTGTGTGAGTGTGTATTTGTGTAAGACCGTGTGTGTCTGTAATTAGCACTGAAGCAGAAGAGGTTGTAAATCAAGCCTGAGAGGGAAGCCTTCCCCCAAATCTCGGGAGCTCCTTACACATGCCATGGCACTGTCTGAATGTGCCTGTGCTCATGTGTGCTGGTGCATGCTCTGCCAGGTGTGCAAAATGAGTAAGTCCGGCTTCTATGTTGCTAGAAACTTGTGTCATACAAACCCCTTTTTGGCAAAAAAAGATAAAAAATAAAAAATAAAAAAATAAAGTAATTTTTTTCTTCTGGAAAGAAAATTAAAGCAATTAAAGAAAAACACTAATGATTCATAACTAAAAAACAAAAGTGAATGATTTGACCAACAAATGTTTTCAACTCAATTACGCTAATTTTTATTTTAAGTATCATCAGTTTACATAAACACTTGCCTTAAGACACTTTGTACTCCACCTGTATTATAAAGTAAAGATCCTACTATATTAGAGTGATAACCCCAAATCAGTTAATCCCCTATGGAGAAGCAGTTGGCCAGAAAGTGGAAGAAGAGATGCTCAGTGCATCATGGGAAGTTCCCCAGTAGCATCAGCATAACTAAGGGATGGTTCAGGGTCACCTGATCCAGACTTAAGCTTTACCAGAAAGCAAAGCTTAAAGTATAAACCCTAGCCTTAAAAGTAGAGAGGGTGTCTGTCTCTCAAACCCAGACTGGGAGCTGTTTCCATGGGAAAGGGGTCTGATACCTGAAGGCGCTACTTTTAGAGCACAGTCTACTTTTAGAAACTCAAGGAACCACAAGTGAGCCTGAAGCCTGAGAGCAAAGTGTTAGGTTGGGTTAGTATCATACCATGCAGTCTTTGTGATAGGATAGAGCCTGATTATATGAGACTTTGGATGTAAGAAGCATTTAAAAAGGACCAACATTCAACATGTAAGAAACATGCTATCATAGAAATGTGTTCATAGTTTCCCAAATGACAGCGCTCTACCACCACTGTCTTCACTCCTACAATCACTGAACCTATAGTACTCCTTTGTATATCACACAATGATAAGTACTCATTGTGCTGTTTGGTGTCACTGTGTGAACCACAAGGGAACAGACACAACAGGACAATGGAAATAAAACAAGCTGTAATGGAATCTAATACCAACTTCCATGCAGCCTGACTTTCCAGTGAAAATCAGGTTTGCAGTATTACTAGAAATTTGAAGGTCAGTACCCATTCTCTCCAGATGTGTTCCTAGTAAAAAACTGACTCCAGGTTAATCAGGAAGATAGTCTGAGCAGTGGAAAAAGGACCAAGGAAAGGTTCAATAGGAACGTGGAAGCTAACCCCCGGGTTCATAGTACTACAGGGTCTTGTCAAATCATATGGTGCATCCTGAATGAAAGTGTCCTCCATGGAAGAAAATCCTTCTTTGGAAAGAAAACATTTTAAAGTTGATAGAAATTAGCAAAAATGTAAGATGACAAGTCACAATGCTTCTGGAAGTGTTTTTGTAAGACACATCTGCTCTTTGGTCACAGAGGAATGTATAATGAACCCCACCCCCACTATAAAACATGGAAGAGGCTCAGTTTGATGCATCTGGGACACAATGAAATGAGAACAATGAAATTAGATGATCTCCAAGACATTCTTCAGAGAAGCACTGTCCAGTGTCAAGGACCTGTTTTTTTTTTTTTTCCGAAAGGAAAAGGATACCAATAATTATGGCTAGTTTTTCATTTAGTTTTGTATATCATGTCAGTTAACAGAGTACATGAAGGCAAATGGTGGACGATGGCCATAGACCCTGCCAAGGCTGCCCTTTGTCAACAATTATGTTCATAACTTCTACGGACAGAATTTCTGAGAAAAGCCAAAGTGTTCAATTTTGTGGTTTGGGATAGTGCAGTGAGGCAGAGCTCAGTTGTTCAAGAGGGGCTGGAAGTAAAGCCTCTGATACTCTATATCAAAGGGAGCCAGCTGAGATGGTTTGGGAATCTCTCTATAGCGTGCTTCCAAAGTGAGATGTCCAACCAAGAGGAAACCCTGGGGAAGACCTTAGACCAGCAAAAACATCCCTTGGCTTGTAAACAAAAAGGAATAAGTGGATGGGTGGATGGATGGACCAAATTTCATTGTAATCCATCCAATCTTTAGTGATATATTTTTATTTGCAAGAGGACTGGACAGACTGATTGACCAGCGTTACTATCCCTCAAGCCAAAGTCGTCTTCTTATCGAGATTGGAAAGATTCACATGTGCGCTCCACATGGACAGACTGTGACCACAAATAAGTCCTTAAGTTTCAAGCGGTCAAATTAAATTCCCTACAATCTGTCAGTGTTGACTACATGTAAAAGCTTCCAACCTCCACTTCAGCATACAAACTCAGACTTTTGTTCCAAGTTTTGTTAAGATATTCATAAACTGCGAAGGAATCTTTGACTTGGGAAGGTTTTGCAGGGCACATCAAGCAAGGGGTTGCTTTTAAAAAGAAATCATATCTGCGGTCAGAAACACATAAAAGCATTTTATAGCTTCACAACATAAATGTTAGTGGAAGAAAATGGATGGATGGGTAATGTAAAGCATTATTTCCCCTTGGCAATGCAAAAGTGAACGTAGCAGGAATGCTGTGTTGTGGTTGAGTTAAATAAGGTAGATACTCAGCTTGTAAACAGTTTTCTGCGGTGTTTGAACTGCCTCTATAGACACTTATAGGAACTCATGACTGCATTTTCAAGCAGAAAAAACCCAAACTTGTCTTTAGCCAACAGCTGTCATCACAATACTGTGTTGTTGATTCTGTCTTCAGTGCCATAGAAACTACCTGTCTTGAGCTGTTTGCAGTGTTGGCTTTGGGTATTGCCTCTATGTGAAGCTTTCACAGTCCTCTCATAGCACAGAATGATTAATGTCTTTCCAGAGTTGCTTAGCATTAATGTATTTGTCCTGTTATCATATACAGCAAAGCTGGTCTCAAATACTTGACTGGGCTTTGACGTCCAAGAAAGTGGCCTCTCACTACTTTAAACCCACTGTCTGTGTAAATGGTTCCTCTTAAGCCCCAACCACTTCAAACACTTTACAGCTGGCAAATGTACAAAAAGAAACAGAATAATGAAGATCCCCTTCAGACCTTTTACAGTAAGCTCGCTCTTTCAACTCTTCTATGTGGCTGCATGTCATTTTAAGCAATGAAGCTGCCTTTGTAGTTGTTAACAGGAAAGTTTTGGTGCTTCTACGCTGATTGTCAGGCTTAAGAGGCAAAAAGGTCAAAGTCATTTATTTTTCAAAACAGGTTCTCGAGTGCTGATATCTTCAGTGTAAACCTACCCCCAGAATGTTGTTTATATGTGATTGCTTCAAGAATATTTATAATTTATATAAAATTTCATTTAAGAAATAACCTTAAAACTCATTTCAGTTGATGCCCAACTCTTCAGTTTCCCCCAGAGCTTTACTAAATATACTTGATGCCATTAATTAAGATGTATGACCTGCGGCTTCACTTTTTCACAGCTTCTCATTAACTCTGTTTAACGGTGGAAAAAAATCTGAGAAAACCCACCAGACAGCAGAGAAACAATGCAGGTGAGGAGGCGTGAGAGCATTTCGCTGCTAAAGAGACCGGTAACATGGAGGGTTTGGCAGATTTTTTTATGCAGTTGTGTTGCATGCATATGCTCGTGTGCAGGTGGTGTGATCCAATATATCTACTGGTCACTTCTGTTAAAGAGGTTTTAGCTCATTTCTTACCAATATGTATCTTGCAAAGGCCACAGCCATGTTATAGTCTTTATGCCAGTGTGACATGTTTTTTTATCTGTGACTTTACTAAATACAACTAATATCCCAAAAGATTAAGGCTAAAGATAAGTGTGTGATGAATAACTGCAGGCTTATATTCCATCCCTGAACTCTGAGCTGACAATACCAACACAACAAAATGCTTACAATTTCACCGAATCCAATGTATTCCAGAAGCAGCACTTCACTCTATCAAATGCACCATCTTATCAATCAAAATGGACCACACCAAGATGCACAGAGCAGATGAGCAAGGCAGGAAGTCAGACACAGGAATAATCACATTTCAAAATAAAAGACCCCACTATACATGAAACTTACCAAGCTCACAATGAGTAAGTTGCCTAAACTTAGTCATCTTAAGTATGCTGTACTTTTTTTTTTCCGAAGGCAACAAGTTTGCATCTTTTAAGTTCTGGGAACCAAATACATTTTACACTGAGAGTGATCTGAAGATGTGCGAATGCTCCTTATCAGAATTCTGTCTGTAATATTTTCTTGCAGTCAGTTATGCTCCCTCTAGGCGCAATCTTTGAGAAATACAATATCGCTTTTCACTGTTATGCTGATGATATACAGATCTACTTTGAACTAGTTGATGATCCTGCTCTGTCTCTCCACTGCTTTCAAGAGTGCATCTGTGAGGTTAAAGGATGGCTCTTAGGAAACTCTCTTATCTTAAATGATAAGAAAACTGAAATCATGGTATTTGATAGTAATATTCTTCACGGACAACTTCGTGATGCCTTTGGTTCCCTTGCCAGCTCCCTCTCTGACACTGTTAGCGATTTGGGCGTGTTGCTGGATAGCTCTTTTAAATTTGATAAACAAGTGTCTGCTGTAGTTAGATCTAGTTTCTACCAACTGCGTCTCAGTTCTAAGGCTAGGCATTATTCCGCATAAGGACCTGGAAAAGCTTGTTCACGCCTTTGTGACCTCTAGGCTGGATTACTGCAACTCCCTTTATTTCAGTCTTCATTCTGCCCTTCTTCATAGACTGCAAACTACTCAGTAGTAACTCAGTAGATCTACTCAGTTACTCCTGGTGCAGCCAAGATATCGTCTGAAGTCTAGAGGTGACCGTGCATTTGCCTTGGCTGCACCAGATTTATGGAATAACCTTCCTATTGCTATCAGCGTGTCTGATTCTATCCAATCATTTAAATCAAGGTTAAAAACCTATTTATTTAACCTTGCCTTTCCTGCTCGTTAATGCCTGTATCTGATCCCTAGACTTACTCTATTTTATCTTTTATACATATCTTTTATGGCTTTGTGCTTTTAACATGTTTTACTTGATATGCATTTATGCTATTCCTGTGTATTAGTGACACTGACCTGTTAGCATACTTGGTACTTTGCTATGGTCCTATAATATAATATTTAATATTTAATATTTATAATATTTATGTCTTATTTTCTGTCTTTTATGTGAAGCACTTTGGTATACCATTGTATTGTATTGTATTGTATTGCAATCCAAACACACACTTCTTGACTGTGCCATATTCTGCAGCAGCAGCACTTTCCCACAGCAGAGCAATGCAGAAAATCATGAAAAAGCACATGAAAAATACCCCAAGGCATTAACCTGGCCTCCCTGCTTCCAATCTGATGGAACAGCTACAGTATGCAGATTCATGGAGTCCCCACCCCAACCCCAACAAATAAACCATTTGTTGACAATGTTTTGGTGCAGAATACCTCCATAAACTCCAGAGGTGCGGTTCTCGATCCAATCGGTCAGAGTGGTTTTGGCAGCGTGAGAGGGACCGACAAAATATCAGGGATGAGATTTTAATTTTGTGGCTGATTTTTGTAAAACTACACTAACTCTCTACAGACTTAGGGGGGAAAAGTATCCCTCGCCTTGTTGTTCCATAGCCTGTGAGCTTAATGCAGTGTTTAAACAAGCAATTCAGTCAGTCAGTGTGGAAGCTGCACGTTACTGCTGTGGTAGGGCAAGGCGGAGAAGGTTCTCACTGATTTAACAAAAAACAGATCAAAAGAATGAACTTCGGACTTCTTTTTGCCTGGTGGTCAGAAGCAAATGTTAACATCACTCTGTGTGCCTCCACGCAAACACAGAGGCAACCTTTTGCAAACACTTCAGTTCAAAGTGCAGTATAATATATTGCTATAAAGGCAATGCTATGAGCATTAATTTGGAGGCAGAATGTTGCTGGTGAAGATGCATCTGTTGCATAGTTTAATCTAAAGACAAACAGAACATTATGTTTGACAAACTTTATATGTTTTCTCAATCTTAATCTGATAAGTAATGCAGTATGCAAGTTGCAACCTCTCAATGTGCTTTAAGATGTGAAAGAGAAGGAGAGAGGGCTATTTACACCTCAGGGGGAGTTTTCTCAGGTTTGCAGGCACCCACATGCAACTCCCACCCAAAGTGATCTGTTATAGCTTTAACTTTTCACACATTCTACTGTGTGCAGCACAAATCGACACAGAATAATTAAAGACCATAGAGTGTGAGTGAAGGAGAAGCAGCAAGTCTCAGCAGAGGAACCCCTTCAGGCCATAAAGGGTAGTCTAAGACCACCGACAGCACAAAGAAGAGAAGAGGAGAGAGAAATAAACAGAAGCACAAGGAAATGGCAAAATAGGTTTGTGCTTTGTGCAGTGGGGATTTTTCAGTTGACGACTGGCGGTCTGCGTGGTCTTATGAACGTCACTATTGGATGATTCTGTCCAACCCACCGATGTGTTGAATGATGGTTATGATAATAAAACAATGGTTAATTCATGGTTGTGATTAGGGAAAGGTTTTGGCTGCCAACCGGAGAGCTACACATAAGAACTCTGAAACTTTAAACTGGATGCCACAGCCTGATGAGGGAGACATGGAAATCAAAGATCAAAGTTAAATCAGAGTTTTGATTGAACAGGTATTCCTGCTGTTTGTTCTACACTCTACTGTGTTCTATGCGTGTCCTATCACCTGCAGTTCCAGCAGTGTAAAACTGACTCAGATTAGAATAAAGTATAACAACATTTGTATGTTTTTTTGCACCAAAATAATACAAGCACATTTCTGTACATAGCACTCTAGTAAAAAGATTCCAATCTCGTGAGTTTCTCTTCCTGGTTGAGTGCAGCTTAATCATTGCAAATTGGTGGTCATTTAAATATTTATTTTAACAAAAAGACATTGTGGACAGTATGGTGTTGGACATGTTAAATGGGACAAAAATCAAAAATGAAATGAGGAAGAGTAGAGGTGTCAAAGTGAGGAAACAATGGAGCCAGGCGTCTCCTATTGTCCTGACTGTATGCTCCCCCACCTGCTACAGTATAGTACTGCACCTTATAGACAGACCAGCAAGTAGAACACACATCACATCTATGAGCTTGATGTAATCACTTCCTGTATTTTTAAATAATATAATTTTATCCATTTTAATCATCTGTACTTTAATAATTTATTCTGAGTTTATGCATACATACATATATATGTATATATATATACATATATATATATATATATATATATAAATTGATAGACAGACAGACAGACAGACTCCCTGCCAGTGATCAGGTACCCTGCAGGGATAATAAGATGGCCAAAGGAAGAAATAGAAGCCACTGACATCAAGACAAGGAAGCCACTGTCCATGCATGGAGGGTTTCACCCCAAGTCCAAGCTCTAAGTACAAGATCTATAGAGGCTGGGGTCTGTCACACCAGGCAAGACCCCAGATGCAGGCTGTGTAAAGATGCCCCCAAGACAATCCAGCACATAACAGCAGGGTGCAAGATGCTAGAAAGCAGGGCATACTTGGAACACCATAACCATGTGGTCGGCATAGTATACAGAAACATCTGTGCCGGGTATGGCCTGGAAATCCGGAGGTCAAAATGGGACACGCCCGCTAGGGTGGTCGAGAATGACCGAGCTAAGATCCTGTAGGACTTCCAGATACAAAAGGACCCACCACAAACACATGACCCTATACTGTGTTCTCTGCATCTGTTCCATTTTTGCACTGATCATCACCTGCATTTATGTATATATCTATCTGCTTAGCACTTTTAATTTTAATTTCTATGTTTATTTAAGTGTTTGTGTTACAGTATGTTTCGCACTAAGTACCACGGCAATTTCCCAATGTTGTAAACCTGCTCAACATTTGGCAATAAAACCCTTTCTGACTCTGCCCCTTACCTTTTAATCCCTGGCTGTTTTATTTCTTCTTCAGTCAGGCTTCTTTTGCCTACACTGACTCACCTGCCACGTGTGACCTCAAACGTGGGAAGAAGGATTTAGATTTTGTACTGTCTTCAGAGAACTGTCTACTGTGAAGCAGCAGGCCTTATTCTCAGAAGACATGTTTGGCCCTGCACTGCAGGCTTACAAATTAGCTCTAATTAATGGGTGAATTTCATTTAGCTGCTCATCTCTGTGGTCCTCCCATTGTGCTTGAAGGAATTGCTGGGTTTCTCTACACAGTACTGTTAGGTCATAAAGTCATATCTAAAGAGTTTTCAATTGACTCATTCTCTGGGTTTACTGGAGCACTTAACCGGTACTTTATTTACCACTGCCAAGCAGAAAATGTGATTGGTTCAGTTATTTCCTCATCTGTAAATTTACTCTGTCTATCAAAGAGATAGCAAAAAGAAAGAGCAGGTACGCTGGTAGGAAGGCTAGCAGAAATCAAAAATTTAAATTCAGTATCCACCATACACACTGTTCAACTCCACTTTCCTCCCCTAGTAACTCTAGTATGTAAATGGAAATTAAATTTGTTTAAATGCAGATCATGCATCATTTTCTGGCCGGTTTTTTAAGCTGGATTCGATGCAGCCCACTCAGGCCAAGCCCAATCACTGATTGACTGGCCACTAGAGAAACTCTCCCTTGTACAATTCCCCAAACCGTTGGCAGCAGCAGACTTAAAATAATGTTGTGGAGTGTAAGCGCAGACTTTCAGCCTTTCAAGTAAGTCAAGCGAATTTGTTTTGAGCAAACATTCTGTGCTGCTCAACAGATCGTCCCTGCATAAATACAGTGGATGCTGAAATGTTAATGGCTAATCCAAATATTGCTGCATAATGATGTATCCATGTCTCTGACAGAGCTTCCACACCTGCCATAGACTTCAGCACTTCATCAGAGGCAGTGAATTCATTTCCTTTGTCCAGAATTTAAAGGAAGGGAATATTTGGTTTCATGTCAAGACTGGAGCTCACAATCATCACCAGACTAATACTAAAATACTCGGAGAGCCATTCCAACTGGACTGTCAAAAAAGCAATTCAGGTGGAAACACTCACAATCATTATATCTCCCTGCTTTTCAGACTGGAAGAATTAAAGGGGGATTTAAAATGCCATTGCAGCTGATTATTGTAAGCTTGTGGACATAGAAGCTGGAGAAGTGCAAAAATATTTCAAGTGACAAATGCCACTTTTTAAAGTCAGGTAGGCTCTGACAAATCAAGCTTCCAGATCTCATAGAAGCAATAACATAGCCTGTGGCTGCTGCACGTCTGTAAGCTGCTTTACAACCAACCTTTACTTCTCCTTTCTGACATCATCATCATCATGCCTGATATCTGTAAGCTCTGCTGTATTCTGGACGGGAATTTAGACGGTATGAAAGTATGAAGTTCTCTTCCGAAGCCTCTGCCACTGCCATCTCTCTTTTTTTTTCTTTTGGGTGGTGGGAGTGGGCTTAAAACTCCTCACTGATTGGCTAATTCCTCATTCAGTCATTAATGAGCATAGTCTGGTTAGACCGAGCCCACCGAGCCCATAAACTCATCAGGACAGTTTGTACAGAGGTGAGGGAAGACTGTGGTTTTCTCACAGACTTCTATGGATATGAAGTCTATGAGTCTTTTTGCAGCCATAGGAGATACCCTCCTGGTGGCCATTAAAGAGACGCTTTAAAGGCATGCTAAAGGCACTTCTGCACTGGCTTTAGTTTTCAAAATCCAAAGCTACATCCATATTTTGAGGTGTCTATGGCATGGGGTCTCACCAGTTTATGAGTCAGGAGGTTATGGTTTCCATCCAGTTGTGACCTTTGTTTTCCACATTTTTTTAACTTTGTGTTTCTTAGTCATTTTTAACTCTGCATTCACTCACTGGTTGGATTTAGGAACTGAAAGCTACTTTAGTTTGATTTAAAAAGGGATTGTGGTTCTGGTTAATGGACTTCCAGGGCTTCCACAGTGTAGTACAGGATATCTTGGCTGAGACTTCCTGTTCCATGCACCGGTTACTGTCTATCCATTTAGAAAACTTAATGAAAAGACAACACTTTGGCAAGCATGCTCCCATCTCACAGGGAGCGCCTACCTGGATGCAACCAAAGTGCTCAGTTGATTAATCAGTACTACTTGGACAACAAATTGAAACTTGGAAACTGAAAAATCTTGTCCCTAGCCGACACATTTGACATATTTATACACAGATGTTTGTCTGCTGAAAGCACCAAGTCTCAGCAAAGCTCAAGGAGGTTATGAACTTTAGACTGTTTACTCAGGCTGATGTGCTGCTCATTTCAGTGACCCAAAGGACCCATGTGAACCCAGAATCACATCAAATAAGCACAATATCCTAAAAAGCAACACTCTTCTTTTTTTTTTGAAAGTGTTGAACTGAAAAGTGAGAGTGTAAACTTCAGGATCTTTCCTGCAGTTAACGAAATGTGGATGTTGAAGGTTACAAAGAAAGACAGTCAAGCTTAACAGAGTGCAACCTGCCCTATAAAACAATGCTCATTTGTATTTTAACTGATCTGAATGCCAAAGATGATAAATCACAGCATAGAGCCCATCCTGAGTGCACTGCGCTCAGATAAAATCGCAGGACTGGAAATGGGTTTGTTTTCATTATCCCCTCCCATTTAAGTCTGTGGCCATGAGACGTAAGATAAACAAATAAGTATATATATATAAGCAGTTTATATAAACAGGTCACAGTTTGCACTGTGTTTAGAAGTGCTTGTACGAGTGGGTGTGAATGGGTGAATGAGGCATGTTGTATAGAGCGCTTTGAGTACTCCGGGAGAGTAGAAAAGCGCTATATAAGAATCAGTCCATTTACCATCCATTTACCTTCTTCTTCAGAGAAACTCTTTTCCAATAACAAACTGACACTGATGCTCACAACAGACACGGAGACTGTCATGATTGAATGCTAGTCTTAAAAGTCTCAATGTGTATTAAATTTCCTCCTTAATACAATAGCCAACATCAAAATAAGGCATTCCCAATACGAGAGCTTTGAGGCTACGTGGGTTACAGACATGTTAGAGTTCATCGGCGGGATACTGCTTGTTTGCGCTCACAGATGTGGGTCTGCCACTGCCTGCCAAACACATTGCATATGTCAACATTCATTTTCAGGAATCAATAGTGACCCTTTGTCCCTAATAACTGTAATGTGGGATAGCAAAGCTTAACATTTCTCTGTCCCAGCAGGATTTCTGGGTTGTTTCTTTTGGGATACTTACAAATATGTTTGATGTAAATGGTGGTTTTTCTGACATTAAAAGAGTTCTGTAGTGAAACTGTAGTCTCGAGTCTGCAAATTCTCAGTGAAGCTTTTCCTTCTCTGTTATAACTTCACACTCAGGTATTAGAGAATATAGGAGACGTCTCAATTAAAGCACAGTACAGAAGATACTTGACAGGGGACCAATCTTTGGATGTACAAAACAAATCTACATAGACCATCACATATAGCACTGTGTCAGTTTAAGCTGTGGTGATGCAGATGTAGATGATACAACATCATAGAGTAGATTTCCACTCCTAGGAAATTAAGATACTGCTCTGTGTTTTGGACCTTTTGAATCTTGTTAAATTCATTTTTGATTTTGTGATCATATTATCTGGATTTTATATTGTTTTGTTTTCTTGTTTAGTTCCTGTGACTAAATGGTAAAGCTTGGTAATCCCTGGTAATTTCCCTGCTGCATTATGAGTGGTGTCTATATTATTTTCAAGTTATTTAAGGGTTATCAGTTTATGTTCCCGCTCCCTTGGTCTGGTCTCTTTGTTTTCTACCTTGGGGTCCCTCCTGTCTGCCATGTCTCTCTCTCACTTGTCCTTGTATCTGTGCTCTGTCTCCATGTTCTTCTCCTTGTGTTTCGTCCTTTGTCACCCCCAGTCTCTTTGTTTATCCCCATCTTAGTGTCAAGCCTGCGTGTCCTACTCTCAGTTTTGGTGTGCATGCTACTTCCTGTTTTATTTTGACAGTCCCTTGTCTCATGTGCATTGTGTACAGCTTCACTTCTCCTGACTCATTATGCCTGATTAGTCCCTCCTATGTGCCTCCACTTTCCCTAATCATCCTCATGTGTATAAATTGTGTCAGTTCCCCTTTGTCCTCACTGGAATGTCAATTCACCTCCCTCCATGTGTCTTTCCGGGTTTCACAGTCTATGATCTTAGTGTTTAGCTTTGCCCAGTTTGGTTAGTAAAGTCTGAGTCTCCTTTTGTTTTGTATTCTTGTTTGGTTTTTCTCCCAGCCTAAATAAACTGCCCGCTTTTTGTTATGTCCATTCCTTTCTCCAACATGACAGACAGAAGAAAACCAGTCTGGATTCATGAGTACTTCTCAGTCAATCAAAGCTGCATGATGACTAATTGTGTTTTTGAAGGATCATCAGAGTTACACACCTAATTCTTTAAAGACACTATGTGATGACCTCCACTGTACCCTTAATCCCAGGTTTTGCCCCCTCAATATATAACAATATATCATGTACTGTATTTAAAAGATGGATATGACATCACCCTTGACTTGATCTTAGCCTTTAGTTTTGGATTCTGCATTTTGAAGTCTCAGCAACATTTTGGCTACCACTGTGTTGGCTTATTGGAGGAAGAAGTGAACATATTTGGATGACAGCGCTATCAGGCAAAGCTAGCAAATTTGGTTAATGAGCTGTGTTCATTAACTATACAGTTAAATTACACAAAGACGGAAACATTTAACAGACAAAACACTGAATGTACCTCACCAAAGCGCAAATTGCTGAGATGGTCTATCTAACAGATAATCTGTGGAACAATTTAGTTAAAATGTTCAAAAAGGCACCAACAGCAGAAAAAAGAAGTCCAGATTAGAGGCTCCCATTAGTGGAGGTGAAGCCCAGACAGTGATTGGCTGCAGCTGCCAGCTACCTGTCAAAGTAGCCATGGCCCTAACTTTAAGTCTTTACACTATGAATTTACTTTCTAAAAAGTAAAACCCCTACCCTGTACAATGGTTTGGAAGCAATCCATTATCCTCCAGGTCTAAAAAGTAAGGCCAATGTAGCCTTGGGGGATTATTCTCTCTTCAATTTATTCAATTTAAACATAAAAAGTGATTCAGTGATTAAAAACAACAACTACAGATTAATGCAGCTTAAATGCTCTTTCTTTATTCTACTACTTTGCAGCAGTTTTTTCATAAAAACCTACCATACCCCGGCGGGTTCAAATGTTCCCAGACATCCAGATCTATTCTTTGTCCACATCGTCCCAAACCCTGAATGAGCTGCTGTAAAGGGAAGACGGCGTCAATACTTGGGTAGCACCTCAGACCAGTGGAGCACCTCGGCAGATAAACCCCACAGAGCTCTCCCACCTGCCG
The DNA here is from genome assembly GCF_013358895.1 of Oreochromis aureus. NCBI lineage: Eukaryota > Metazoa > Chordata > Actinopteri > Cichliformes > Cichlidae > Oreochromis > Oreochromis aureus. Next base: position 6,013,026 of record NC_052957.1, on the reverse strand, counting down.
GGCACACACCGGACAGCAACCACAACCTGGCTCCCTCACGATCTCTGTACATAGTGGATCGACTTTGCTGCATGCCATCATATCCTCTGCGGTGCAGCTTGGGCATCGGAAAGCTAAATCTCCAAGTAAGAGTCCAGGCAGCCCAATGTATGCAAAAAGCAAACTGTATAAGAAGTACATGCCCATTATAACGCTTGCTAGGTTTGTTAGTGACCACTAAAGGTAAAATGACCCTACAGCATGAACCTCTGGATCCTCTGACAGTCCTCTGTGTTTGGGTAAACACTGTGGTCCCGCTGACAGGGTCCTATCTGCTCTCATATTACCAACTGACTGAGGAGAAAAAAGTCTTTTTTTTTCCCCTGAAGTATCAAAATATAAATCCTTGTTGATAAGAAGGTTCAGAAACTGAAACTGTTTCTTTCAGGTGCTATAATCTCACTCAGTACAAGATTACCAGAGAGGAAGACAGTCAACATTTTTGTTTTTCCATTTCACTCCAATTGCACCATCTACATGTCCTTACTAGCAAAGTCCAACCAGATGTTTCCTGGGAAATGTTAAAGTCAATGCGGTTTCTGTGATTTGGCTCCCTCACTTGCTGCGTGTCAGTTAGCACTGAGTTAAAGGTAAGACTAATGAGCCAAACGTGCTCTTTTCCCCCCCTCAGTAGCTCAACCATTTTACCTGCACACAGCACAGCTTGTTTTATTTTCATTGTGTGTGTGTCATCAGGGCAGAAAGCAGCCCTTCTGACATCTACTGGGGAATTACTCAAAGGATGTTATACGGCATGCCTGCACTTCTGTCATGTAGATAGCCTTTTTCCACGCACAGCCAAAAAACTACAGGTATGTAGCTAAAGTGGACACAGTCAGTGTGACACATTCCATTGGTCTACAACATCAGCTTTGAGCTGAATATGTTGAACGTTTTTGACAATGAAACCGAAGGACATCCCATGCTCATGAACTGCAAACAATACTCTCGCTTTAACCTCCTAGGACCTGGCATCCACATATGTGGACATCACATTTTGGGACGTCTAGACCTTATACTGCCACTGTTCTATCAAAATTTGAAACGAATGTCCTCATATGTGGACCTCATTTTTCTCAAAAACAAAAATTAGGTTAAAAAAAATCTAGTAATTCTTTGTTTTTAAATTCTTGGTCCCAATCAACCCAAATTGCAAAGAAAAATTAAAAATGCAAGAGTTCGTGTCTTAGGAGGTTAAAGTGTATCCTGCTTTTTTCTATGCATTTTAATGGGAACCATATTTTAAACAATTACCACCATGTTGGTGAGGGGAAAAAAAGGATTGTCTGAGTACAGACTTCAACTGTACTTCTTTAGGAATTTGAGGGGTCGCCCCCTGCTGACTGTAAAAAAACAAAAAAACAAAAAACACAGCTTTAAGAGTCTTAAACCTGGCTTCACTTTTTTTTAAAGCTATCTCTTATGTACACAAACCTTTGAGTCCTACTTGTGATTACTGTGTATTGGACAGCATGAGTAAGGACCACCCTTGTATTTTGTGTCTCCTCCCACAAATTCATATGAAAAGGGGCAAACCGCATGCACAGGTTCATAAAAGAGCTATTCCTTCAGTCAGAAGTCAGACCCTTCAAACAGAAGGGACACAGGTTAGGGAGGAGGTAAAGTCATCTTGCTGTCTTACAGACTCCAGAACTCCACCCAAACTCCACTTGAAGTCTAGTTGAACATTTTGAACATCACCATTTCTGATTTTTAAAGACATGACGAGCAAGCGGTAGAACTGATTCACTATAATGTACCTTCACTGAGTGATCAATTGAACAAATTACAATATATATAATATGTTAATCAGTTTATCTGAATGTATAAAGGTGTCCACTCCCCCCCATTATTACTTTCGCTGGGAAGAGATGGGAAGTGAAGCAAATGTTAGGATACTGAAAAGCACCGAAATATAGTCACCTTCCTTTTTCCACCCCCAGCAGATGGTGCTGAGGGTGTAACATACAGGTGGTTTTTAGAGCTTTTTTCCACAGAAAATATCCACCCCGTGCTTGGAAATGAGGCTGTTGTGAGTAGCAAATAACAGGGCTGTAAAAACTAATGCAGTTGGCTGAAAGCCAGCGAAATATCCTGTAGGACTACAAAGAATTACAGATTCAGGTGAAAATGATGTGTTATATGATTCCTTTTCACAAAGAATACTGATTTAAGCTGCGGATTGCATAATCTAAAAACGCAGTATTAAAGTAAACTTGAGCATTTGCAGTTTAAACAGGACAAGTCCTCTCCTATTGAAAGTAAAACTATCAGTGCAATTGTAGCACCACACCGGTCAGTGCCAGGTATTCACAGACAAGACTGGGACGCCATGCCAGGTGACCGCTGGACACTGGATTCATAATCAGTCCCAGATCTTCATGCGCAGCCACTGTTTGATAAAATTAAGGTTGAACAGAGTCCTGGGTTTTGCTTCGGGCCTATTTGGTGCTCTCTGGAGTAATCAAATAATAATCTGCTCCACAGATCTGCTGCCGAGCCTGCTTCTCCAAACCCACAGAGAGCATTGCAGATTATTTCATAAACCTTCACTTGAGATGATGTAGGTGTGTGTGTGTGTTGCTTCTAGAGATTTATGTGCAGAATATTAATACAGACACATTTTGTTGGATTTTTATGCTTTCTTTTTCTCAAACTAATTCTAAATTCTGCATTCTCATGAGCCTCGTGTGTATAGTTTTCTATCAGTAGCCTCCTTTTCAATTCTCTCCTTTGAATTTATCCATGGCTAAAGGAAATAACTGACTCTGGAAAATGTGACCACCTTCTGTGATATTCCATTTGTCTCAGCTAAATGACTCTTTGAGAGATGGATCTTTCAGGAGCCCAATTAAAATATCTCTCAGCGCCGCTACATCAGGTTGTTCCGCTTAAACGTAAAATTAGACGTCCCGACATTGTTCAGCCATTGCCCATTCATTCAGAGTTGCTAAGCAGCACATACACACAGAATATCATCGTATTGAGGAGTGGTCGTAAGAAAACATTTCCATTTCAGGAACAGTTTACAGAGCAAGCAGAGTACACAGCAGGTAGACACAGTTTAGTTAACGCTGTGCATCTTTTAAAGACGGCGCACGTGCTGTTTGGATAGCGTCTCTCATGAAACGGAGTGGAAAATGTTTTCACAGATAAACCCAGGAGAAGAATGATGATGAGAGAGGTGGGAGGGTTCGGGAGACAGAAGTTGACAAAACACTTTTTCCACACATTTGTTATGTACATAACCAACAGTCTTATATTTTTTTAAGGTTCTGTGACTAACTTGTATTTGTGTTAACTTGCTTTGAAAGCTGTATGGGAGGGAATGTGATGATTTACAGACACAGACAATGAAAAGGATATCATCACCCAAATGGTAAGTGCTGTAGGCAAAATATTGTACCATACAATGCACATTAAAGACCCATTTAGCAGTTTGCTATACTGTTATCACTTAACATTTACTTTTAAACAAATGTGACTCTTATTTTATTGGATAAATTCAAAGATTTATAATAGTAATCGAACCCTACAAGGCACACTGTAGAGTCCCCATTTACACTTACTGACACACATATTCATCCACAATTTATTCTGTGTTGTTTTTCGCCTGTCACATGTACATCTGATGGCTCCAATGGGGGCAATATCTTCCCTACAGACACGCCAACATACACGGATCAAACCACTGACCCTCCAGTTAGGTCACTCAGTAGATGATCTGCTCCTGAGCCACAGCCACATAGTAAGTGTTGTTATAAACTCATCAATCATTGTTACATCCATTCAGTGTGTGTTAATGCAAATATCTAATGAGCCAGTCAGATGGGAGCGACTGAATAGATTTAGGCATGTAGATGTGTTTAAGACCACCTGCTGAAGTTCAAACTGAGCAATGGCAAAGAAAGGTGATTTAAGTGACTTTAAATGTGGCCAGATGGAACGGTCAGAGTATTTCAGAAACTGTTGATCTGCTGGTAATTTCAAACACAACCACATTTAACATTTTCAGAGAGCGCTCTGAAAAAAAGAAAATACCACTGAGAGATATTTCTCTGGGTGAAATGACTTGTTGATGCCAGAAAAGTCATTTCACCCAGAAATCAAAAGAGATAGGAAGCATCTCGCAAAAAAACAGCAGCACTACCATCTTCTGATGGCTGCTTCCAGGATAATGCACCAAAGCTCAAACTGGTTGCTTGAACATGACAATGAGTTCACTGAACTCAAGTCATCTTCATTGTAACGAGTCCAACAGAGAACCTTTGGGATGTCGTGAAGTCGTGGAAAGTGTGGATTCAAATCATGGATGTGCAGCTTTAAGATATTTACTCAGATGTGCTTTAAAATTAATTAGAAAATATCAGTACTAAAATGTACCTGGACAGAGTGGCTGGTAATTTTAAACAAAAAATATTTGATATACCAGCTGTTTAGTGAAAGCTAGTACTTTTGCCACCATGCAGCACGCACCATCGTTGAGAAAGAAATTGCAAGACCCTTGTAATGCAAGTGGGGTGTGGTTGTCCCTCTTCATATTGTAATTCAGGCCATAAAATTGGAAATGTTCTCATCAGGGTTTCAGAGTAATTCCCTGCATTGTTTGCAATGAAGGTTCTGTTACATTACCTCAGAGGGGCTTCAAAGTAAAAGCTATCCCACACTTTGTGGCTTTAATCAAAAGCCAAACTATTTTATTACCAATCTTAGTATTAATATGAAGCTCAAATGTGTTTTACATACAAGCCGGTGATGACGTAGTGACATTGGGCTTTCTGTAACCTAGACACCAAAATATTTCAGTTTGATATTTCATATCTTATCTCTCGACTTACATGATCTATTTGACAGGCCAGTAGCATTTCTTTCAACCTCTGGTCCAACAGTGAATGCTTTGTTCCAGGATAGATGGCCCTGACAGACATTACTTCATACACCCAGACCAGCTAAGTTGAAGCGTGTTACACAAGGAGCGACACTGACGTCACGCTGGAGCTGCACTGCAGGCCTGGAAGCCCTAACTAGCATCCTTGGGTCAATCAAAGAAGAGGAAATATCTTCCTCATGTCATAGGCGAGAAATTTCCCGTGCCCCGTCTCCGAGAGGTGCAACACACGCTCCACACATGACAGTGTGTTAAGCCACCATTACATCATGTGTCACCGCAATAGGCATTCATACACTTTTGCTCCAGTACTGACAATAAAATCCTACAATCCTCCTTTTTCAATTATTCTAGCAAAGTTAAACATGTTAACATCATTTTTAATGATCTTTTTATGTGCTGCAAATTTTCATCAGCCAAAACCCTAATGTGTCGGGCCTTTTTGTGCTGCCAAAACGTCTCTGAGTTCTTCAGGTCATGGACCAGACCCAAGATCTCTGGGGGTGTCGCATGGTGTCGAGCACTGGGATGCTGGCAGTTGATCCTTTGGATTTAGTGGACTCTGTTTCGGGGCATTGTTATATTCCCCAGGCAGTCCTGGGAGAAGAAGGGAGAGACTGGGGTAAGTTGCTCCATGGGGCAAGATTAGCCATGCCTGCTAGCTGCCTCCTTCCAAGAGAAAGATGGTCACTGGCGCCACCTATGCCTTACCCTTGATCAGACTTAGAGGATTCTCTCATGAGCAACCAGAGTAGAATCCTCCAGGAGCAGGTAAAGGATTTGCCATACAGCTGAACTCTCCATAGCATCTAGTAGCCTGATAACAACAGTCTACTCAGGTAGTATCTAAATGAATTCTGCCAAAAATTAGGTCATGAAAAGTTGTTCTCAAAATATCAGATGATGACCACCATTCCACCCCTTCATTCCAAAAGTATTATTGACAAAATTACTACAATTTATTCTCATTATTGACACAATACTTATATTTCACTTTAAATATGATTGTTATATATGCAATACAATTTTCTGTTTAACTTTTGTACCACATTTATTGAATCCCACTAATCATGCATTTAACAATTTTTTGATTTATGGGGGTTTCTAGAGTCTAGAGCACCATGCAGCACAGAAGACCGAGTTCTGAGAGCAAAAGCAGCACAAAATTAGCTGCCACTGTCATTGTGATATTGTTGGTTATATGATACAACCAATATCTTTGTAAATGGACTGGTATTTATGAAGCATTTTTCACCATTACTAGGCACTCAAAGCCCAAAGCAAGGTACTTCATGCTGTTAATACCTTTTTTATTGATCGCTCGCTAATGGAAGCAGTGGATGCATATTGAATTTCACAATCTTACTCAATTAACTTTTATTTGTATACAAACAACCAAAATGACAGTAGCCTCAAGACCTTTTGACACGCAGGCTGCAGGATCCAGGGATCAAAGCTAACAGCCATCCTTGTATTTGGGAGAGAAGTAGCTATGTTTAAGACAGTCTGAGGAGCTTGGAAAGAAAAGCGTCTGGACTTCTTTAAGTTGCTTGAAGATGCTTCACCTCTCATCCGAGAAGCTTATTAGGTTCTAAGGTCAGATGGTGGAGAGTCCCAGATTTGATTTTAAAACAGGCCTCCAGTAAATGCTCTATATAAGTGAAGCCAAGTTTTTGGTTGCAACTGTGAAGATGTATGTCTTGCCAGTGCAGGGTTCTCATACTTCTTTTCCATTTAATCATTGCATGGTGTGCAGCCAGTTCTGTCTTGCTGCCTTTTGAGAACCAGCTTACATTTCGACAGGTTTGAGCTCTGAACACGTTACGTAGCATTATGCTGGAAAAGTTGGGGTAATTTTATGGGAAGAAAATAAAACAGAGACAGTGCAGGGATTAAGTTCACCTACTTTGAAGATGCCAAGGAGAGGAAAGTCTGAAGAGTTTAGAACACTTAGTGATATATAAAGCAGCGTTACTGTTTTACTGAAGCGTTTAGCATTGTGGCCTTCATCAGGGTCTTCATAAAAACATAATGTAGGCAGCATTTTGAAATAGGAGAGGTAAACTATAAGTTTGGCTGGTTGCTCTACATTGCTTAGAGCTGCCTTTAGATCCCCAGAGTTAAAACTAACAGATCTCAAGCATAAAGCTTGGGGTGTGTTGGAGTTGCAAATAACAAATTTCCTCTGATTGTGAGTCTCTCTCAGTTTGTGTGTGCTGACTTTGCACTGTAGCCCACCCCTTAATTCCCACCCCACCCCGTCTTCCACTGCTGTGAAGCTGGATAAGAATATGATTTCACACAAAGCATAAACACTTACGTTAAATATGTGTCTGTGGTGCCTGTGCGCTGGCTTCTTGACTCTTAGAGTTTTGCTAAAGTCTCTCTAGAGGGGCTCTGACTGGAACACGCCTTTGGGTAGCATGGGAACAGGCAGGCTTGGTCTGGGAAAGGGAGCAGGCTGTTCATTTCTGTTGCACAATCCAATTAGCTCAGAGTTCCACCGATAAGAAACCACACCAGATCACTACAGAAGCTTTGTGTGAGAAGTCGTGCATCTAATAGCTGGCTGGTAAACAATCAGCAGCATCTTCAACAGGTTTTGCTTTCACCAGGGATCTACGACGGCTGGATAAGAACAGAGGTACGTGACTGTAGAACTTTTTATCTGTATCAGTTTTGGGTTTCGTAAAATGATTTACAAGTGCTGGCTGGATGGATTGCTGCATAGGTTGTAAAACCAGCTGCAATATAAAAATTTGTGAATTTACATCACTGACAGTATATGTGGTTTTATAGAGGGACAAACATCGCATGTGCACATAAGAGAGGAAAATACAAAGAGAAGAAAATGCTTTTCAACATTCCATGGCAACATCTGTTTTCACTTTTTCCTCCCACGAGATAAATTCATTAGTTTGTGGGAATGTCCAGGAAGCAGATGGACATCATGTCTTTATACACATCCTTTTTCTTTCCTTTTTTTTAAAAGTGTATGCTCGTGATTGAAGTGAAAGTTGAAACCTTAAATGTTAAATGTATGTCTACCTTTTAAATGCAGACTAACAAAATAGGAAAGGGTCTCTTTTCTTTCTCTTTATTGTTGTGCATCATAACTAGAAAATACAAGAAATGTCAAATGTGGAAACCATTATGTGCATTTCAAGGAATTAACACTCCAGTGAGGGAAGGAAGCAGAGAAAACAAAACTGAATATTCAGCTGGAGAAAGTGTCATTTTGTAAAGCTCAACAAGACAAATTAACAGAATAAAAACAGAATGGAGAATTTAGGTTTGTACATAGGGAGCTGAGGAGTGATCTGACTATCCTTACTAGCAAAAACACACATGCACAGTAGGCACATTGTTACAAAATCCCCATTTGAAAACTATCTTGCATTACTAATGTAATATAGGGCTGCATGAAAAGTTATTTTAGCCTATCACTACTTTGTCAGCAGTCATTTCAACTGCATGAAGCAAATTGGTCCTAAAAAATAATCTTGTAAAAAACTTTGAAAAGGAAAACCCAGTCTGTTTGCACAGTTGCTGAATGGTGGGATTTATGGGACCGTGACCCCAAGGCCCTGACAGACAGCGGGGAGGAAAACAAAATGTGGGAGAGAGGAAATGGATCACTTATCAGAAGCAAACCACAACTAACAAGTGTAGATGACCCACCACCTAAAAAATGTCAAAACCACTGCAGTGTCAGGAACACTACCTGTCTTATGGCTGCTGTCAACAGCCCTTAAGCCACTGTGTGATCTTCAGAAGTTGCAAGTGAGCTACAGAGGAAGCGTGTAACCAAACACCCCTCCTGAGAACAACTTGGACTTCCTCAGGGGGCTCGATATGAGCCAGAGACAGCAAGACTGTTTGTTGGTCTGTGTAAAGGTGCCTGATAACGCGAAGGAGGTAAGGCGTAGTGGTCGGAGACTTTGCTGCAAAAAAAGTGAGAGGTGTCACAGTGGTGCAGATTGCTCCGTCAAGAAAGTTAAAAAACACCTGCACTCTGTGCACACTGAGGATGTAAACCAGTGGTTGTTTGATGTATTAATGAATTCTCATAACAATCTTTTAATAGATCATGCTGACTGCTTACCTGCTGCCAATCTTCTTCATCTGCGCAGGTAAGTGTGGCCTTCAGTGCAGTCAATCGCACAATCATTGCAGACCAAAAATGAGATCTTAAAAGGTATTTTTGGGTTAGAGGAATCTTTTTTTTTTTTTACGTTTTTATAGCTAAATGTATCAAGACAGACAAAACAGCAGTTATTCACCACAGGAAAGTGGGAGCGTTACCAGGGTTTTTTAAATGGGCCGGCAAAGGAGAACCTCGGGTGGGAGAGGGGGGCTGGGTTGGGGGTGGAGATGTCTCATGGGGACAAATAAAAGCATCTGGAAGTTCATTGAGTTATAATAATGTTAATATGCTCCACAAACATGCATTAAATGTAGTTGCTTGTAGCAATGTTGGAGTCACACTGAATTGCAAAGGGAGCTAATGAAGCTAATAATATATTTCAATTTTACTGCATGGTCTATCAACACATATTTGGCTACAGTTTGTAAAGTGAAGGAGTATAGGAGGCATAATTAAACCAGCAGCTTTCACTGCATGCAATAATTTTTATCATTATATTGCTATAGCAGTTGTACCTTTCGTTTTGTGTGATTTTCAACAAATTACACAACATATCAGAAAAGATTTTCAGCTTGAATATTTCATTCATTTCATCTGCATGCATATATTTGCATGATTCAGTGAAGACACAGAATTATTTTTCATATAAAAAAAGGGTGTAAATGAAGTTTCCTTTAAGGACACCACATGAACTATAAATATAATTTAAATAAATAAATATAAATATAGAGACCCTGAAAAGCTGAAGATGGAAGATTTTTACGTTTATGTTTTCAAATTGGGGAATTACAAGATATATCCAGGCCTGATACATCTTCTAATTCACAAGAACCCTTCATTACATTTAACTGAATCCAATTTATTACAATTATTACAATTAAGAATTAAGTCAGCAGTGCTGACTCTCGCTTATGCTGTGCAATGTCATTTTCTTCAGGAATCACTGCGGAAGCTGTTCCATGCAACGAGGACCTCTTTGACATCAATGTTGACAACTGCCTGTCGGACTTCAACAAAAGCATGGAGACAAGTGACTATCAGAACATGTGCCCGTGGCCTATGGTTAAAAGGTAAATGTTAGGCTCTTCTTTTTCTTTTGTTTATTTTTTAAATTTAGCTAATATAAAGTTGTTGTTTTTTCTGCGTGTTTATATAAGAGAGACAAATGAGTTTTATTTAACTGGACAAGAGGTTCCCATGAGTTTCCAAGACTTGAATGAGTGGTGTGTGATTAACCAAACATTAATGTATGAGTCTGTGCTGAGCTCAACATGAGTGAAAATACAGGAAGGCTGGATAAAGATCCAGCCTTCCTGTATTTTCACTCATTGAACTCTACAATGAAATACAGACACTTCTTTTTACTGCCTTTTCAGTAAAGACGTATAATAACCTTTAGTCATGGGAAATTCAGATGCTTTCTCGTCTCCTCATTACATTTGATGCCGGTTGAAGTTTTAATTACTCATATTTTAATGAAAACATGTGAGACCATTGCTCTTGGGCTCATATTTCCAGAGAGCAGTTGTTTCTGGAGACTTTAGTCTTTGCCGTGCTACCTGGAGTGGATGGCAGTGGACTTTAATTATGACTGTAATAATCCATATTTCACTGTCAGCATGATTTGGGAGATGAGGTAGTGTAGAGTTTAAATGGTGTGTTAGGGTGGAGTGTCCATCGTCACAAGGAGCCTTGCTTGTTGATCAGGCTTCTAGCTGTCAGGTTCAATTGAGCCTCGGTGGATGTTTTCCACACTAAAATTTTGCAGCGACATCTGGTTGCGAGATTTATGTTTGTTTAGAGAGGCTACGGTTGCTTCTCTGCCCCGAGGACGTGACAAATTAATACTTAAACTTGAAATGTAAGCTGCTGCCTAAACATTAGCGGGTGATTTCTCCATTTATAAAAATCTTGAAGACACTCAGGCTGTTGATGTTTTTGGCTTTGTGCGTCTATAAACAAGGCGCCTATAAGTGCAATGCAACTGTGTGACATGGATCTATGATTGTGCCAGGTGAACTGAGGCAAAAAGCATGGCTTCTATTCATCTGCTGTTTTTTGTTCATGCTACATCCTCCAGTCATATGTTCCCATTTTTTGAACCAGTGCACCTGTACATTTCACTGGCATCAGGATATTTTAATAGTGCATTTGCAAGAATATATTTATATTTATATTATTTGGTATCTTATGGCTGATTTTTCCCCTAATGATAAATGAAAATGTGATGATGACCCATTTAAAATGCATTAAGGGTGGGTGCCGAAAGAGGGTTGGTCTGTCCAAACACCTCATGATGCCAAATAAATAATTCATGCTTACTTGATCTTTTAATTTATTAATAAGTCTTTATTTAGTGATCCTCATGAAATGAAGGTCTGTTTGCAGACAGCTGGTTGTGTTGTGGTCCGTAGAACACACATAACAGCTCTGTTGCCTGGCAATACTGTTAGCTAAAGGGGAAACAGGAAGCTGAAATGTTAACGCCTCAGTCACCCAGGTGGAGAGACTGATCAGTGACCCTCTGACAACCACAATGTGTATTCCTCAACCAGTAGCGAGTGTTTGCTGCCAGTCGCTAGGTGAAAATGGTTGCAAAAATGCTACTGCACCAAAAACTTCACTCACTCACTTCACTCACTAGCAGATTGTTGCCATTGTCTGCCATTTGCATGGAAGACACAGACTTGTGTGCAAATACTTACCAACTACTGAGCAGCAGTGAACCTTTTTTATTAAAAGGTGGTGTGTTTTATGAAAGCTACAGGCAGCCGCAGCAATCTGCAATTGTGGAAAATAACTTTTTCCCTAGTGACCTGTGGTTTCCAAGGATTCACAGAGCAGTCTTTGGGACCATGGGACTAAGGCCCAAATCTTAAAGCTACATGTATGAATAATGCCGAATGTGCTGACGTGGAATCTGATTCTCAGCCTACAGATTCATGCTGTACATATTTCACACACCCTAAAAATGTTACAAGTGAAATTCTTGACTGCCTGAGTAATTTTGAGTCACCTTGACTTTTGCCTCGCTCTCTTTCTCTGCAGCAACTACATCAAATTGATGACATGTGTGGAAGACTGGGCTACGAAAACTTGGTGTAGGGGTTATGGATTTTTGGTAGATGAGATTTACTTGGAGGTCCACCAGACGTACTTTTCGCTCTGTGGATACATTCGTGACCCCCCACTCTTCACTCTCATCATGTTAATAGCACCGTGTATTATTGTCACACTTTTTCTGCCTCTTCTGTGTGCTCACATCGCCCCCAGGGGCACATAAATACCCAGCGAAGGAAAATTGGAATATTTTTCAGCCAGTGTTCTGACAGCGCTAACTGTGCTTGCTACCTCTGATGCAGAGATTCAGGAAATCCATCCTGGAAGAAGACACTTCAAGCTAATAAACAATCATTTTACATAAATCAGAAAATACATTTTCTATTCAATGCATTAGTAAAAACACCTGACTACTTAAGTTTGGTTGGATAAGTATCTTGGGCTGTTCACAAAGAACTTCATAATCCAAAAGTCTGCAACGGAGAGGACAACTGTACAACTGAGAGTCTTGGACCTAAATGTATTTATCTACGCAGACAAATTGCAGGGGAGCTTATAAACGGGTGTCGTACATCGAGCAACAATGACTGCAAATCCCCCAAACGTCATGTTTGGTGGAACATAGAGCTGGGCGATATAAGATTTTTTCATATCACGATATGTTTTTTTCATTTCAGGCGATAACGATATATATCACGATATAAGCCAAATAACTATATTTGTAAGATTTAAATGTGCCGTTGCTCACAAGTAAAATGTGAAATAATTAGCAGCTTGTTTTAATTAAAATATTTATTTTCCATAATAAGTTCAACAGGGCAGATGTACTTAAGGAACATGAGACTTCAGTTTCAGATAAATAAAGGCAAATATTGCAAACTACACAAAAGGCAGCCGCTAAAGCGTTTAAGTTTCAAAATAGAACAAACAAAACAGACTACTAAATTGTCAATTCCACTTAGAAACAAAATATTAATTCTAAAAATAAATCTTAGTTTGTTTTACAGAAGAACAGACAAAATTGACTAACTTTTGTCAATATCAAATAAACTGAGAACTAAAAGGAAATTCTCAATCTCTCCTTGTTGTATAGCTTAGCTTTTCAAACAGTTTTAACAGTTACTTTAGTCTGACAAAAGCCGAATGACGAATTAGCGCTTTCAGTCAGAGATTGAGCATGCAACGCTTTATTGTATTTCCAGACTTGCTTTCGGCACAATTTACAGTGCGCGCTACTCTGTTTTTTGTCAGACTTGAAATAGCTGAAATACCTTCACACTACGGAACTTCTGTGGCCCTTCCGTTCGACAAGCTCTCCGGCATTGGAACCATCATCTGTTTTTCTTGGTAACCTTCGCTCACGCTCTCGGTTGATTTTCTCTAGTCGGCAAACTCCTTTCCTTCATTACCCGGGCTGCACGGCTGCAAAAACAAATACACATGTGCGCCTTGGCGCTTGTGCTGTACGTAACAAGTCACGTGACGTGAAGCTGCGGCTGTGATTGGTTCGGCTCTGCGCTACTTAATTTGGATTGGCTGTTCTTTTTTTTTTTTTTTTTTAAGAGGACAAGAGAGATGAGGCCTATCGCAATAGTTTAATTTTTCTATCGAGAAAAAGTTATTTCGCAATACATATCATTATCGTTTTATTGCCCAGCTCTAGTGGAACAAAGCAAAAATCTCACTTGTTTTAAATTTTCCCGTCCCCTTCAGGATCTCTGTGCACCTCTGCACTAATTCCAGCGCTCCGGCTATTTTCCGATCTCTCTCTCTGGACTCCTCCTCTGACCACTTGTATGTCCTCCCTTTTGTCAAAACAACAACACTTCCAGCCTTAAATTTAATATTTGGAGAAGAAGAATGTCATAGAGAACAACATCTAGTGACAAGCAGAGATGGGCAGTAACGCGTTACTTGTAATGCGTTGCTGTAATCTGATTACTTTTTTCAAGTAACGAGTAATGTAAGGGATTACTATTACAAAAACGGTAATTAGATTACCGTTACTTTCCCGTAGGAACGCTGCGTTACTGCGTTACTAAAACCGTGATTTTTTGCGAGAATGTCTCATGACAGTGACGTAAGCGAGTGCGACGTTCATGACAACAGCTGTGTGCAGATCAACAATGGATAATATATGGAGTGCGGGAGAGAGTGTGAGCGTGCAACGTTTAAAGCGTGGAAGTACTGACCTTATTTTGAGTTTGATTCCATAAAAAGTGACAAAAACATTAGTGTCCGTTGTGCGTGGGAAGAAAACTTCTTTTTACAGCGAAAAAAACCCCTAAACTTCTAAGCAAGCAGCGAGTGCGCTACGACGTAATGTGAAACCATTTGTGAAACTCACAGAGAAACTCGCGGATTCTTCCACTGACCGCCGCGGCACACCTGCACCAGGGTAAACCTCCGCCTACCCCACTCCTGCTTTACAGGTGAAAATAGAGCAACAGGACCGCTAGTCTTTGATTTTATTTTCTGCTGTGTTTTACTTTCATCTATTTGAAAGAGTGAGTGTAAACACAAAAAAATATTTTATTTTATGTGCTGGAATGTGCAGAAAATAGGTTTAAATGTTAAACAAATTTCTTCCAGTCAGAGAATGTTGCATATAATTAAGTTTTTGCTTGATGCATAAAGTTAAAAGATTTAAAGTTTTAAAAAGAGACGTTTCCATTTGATTACATTTTGTATGATGGATTATGCAGAAAAAGTAGAATTGGGCTGAAAGATCTATTGCTTTACCTATTCAGGTTGTAAATTGTGTTTTTAAAAGTAACTAAGTAACTAATTACTTTTGAAAATAAGTAATCAGTAAAGTAACGGGATTACTTATTGGGGGAAGTAATCAGTAATTAGTAACTGATTACTTTTTTCAGGTAACTTGACCAACACTGGTGACTAGTAACTGACCTTATCTCCAGTCACCATCATAGTGTTGGTATGTGGCTTTCATAGTGTCAGCACAGAAAGCATCCACTACAGGTCGGGTCCTTTTTGACAAACGCTCTCATGAGAAACCTCAGATTTTAACAAAAGACACTCTTGACCTTATGTGCTGCCTCTGCACTTGGACAGTTTTTATTTTTTTTCACTAAAAATGTTTTTAAAATGTTTTTTCATTTTATGAATCATCATTATGACCTGTACAGAGTGAGCCAGACTTATCACTTATCAGTACTGGAAGCCGTCCCGAGGTACACACACAGGCAGTCTTGAGGGGGACATTGACTAAATCTACAAAGCTATGTTTTTTATGTTTGAGTTCCAAAACCATAATGCACAGAAAACAACAACATTTTACAGGATTTTGTCATCCAACTGTCAAATTATGGGATATATTTTGCTATTTAAAAAATAACATTGTTTTAAACATTACCCTCCATAAACAAATATGAACACAACTGGCTGAAATCCATGAAAATGTAACCTTTTTATTGTTGTAGTGATTTTTCTCTTCAAAGGTCAAACACTGTATTTCTCTGTGACTCGTTTGGTAAATGTACAGTATATATTTATCACATTATACAGTCTGTAAAATGAAAATACACTGAGCACTTACCTAATGAATGTCCTTCACTTCCATTATTTTGTCTTATGTGTGGCAGAAGTAATCTGGTTTATACTGTAATCGTTTTATGTTGACAGAAATAAAAACAATTCCATTTGTATTTGAAACACATAATAAATATTTATTTCAGACAAAAAAATAATGCTTTACAGTTTTTTGAAAACCTCTTTATAGCCATAGCAAGACAGACCTGCTATTAAAGTATTCACATGACCTAAGTGTCAGTCTACAAATGCAAACATACCGCATTTAATTATTTTTTCATCCAATTACTACTTAAAAGGACTGCTGTGCAGAGCTCATGCAGAAAACTGTGTCAGTAAAACAATGTAAAGGTCCATTAGGTGTTTTGAGGGATTTCAATACTTGAATAATTTTATAGTTACTTGTAATCTGCAAAGGATGCTCTCTTAATCTGACTGAGGATCAGTTGCCCAGCATAAAAACAGAAAGCAAGAGCCAAAGGGGACTTTTCTCAAGAATCGGTGGGTAAACTAGAGACTGTTCAGATCCAGGAGTCCCAATTGGGGATATTATGTCTAATAAGACTCTAGCATCATTTATGCACAAGGTGTTTTTTGGTATTTGTTACCTGATGCACCCGGTTAATTAAATAAGTGCCACTTCAAACTCCTTGTTCCCCAACATGCAGGTAAAGTTAACCAAGTAGCGCCTAACTCTAATGAGAAAATGTAAGCGAAAGAGTGGAAAACAAATAAGATTTGCTACTTGGCTGAGTTTTTAATTTCATGATTGAAAAAGAACATTAGCATCATGTCTTTCAGTGCTCTCTCTCTCCAACTTGCTAATGCGGGTCTCTAAAACGGGACCATTATTTGTCAGCAGGCAATCTTGCCACCAAAAGCACACCTTGTGCATAACAGGGAGTCCCAATTAACTGCTGACCCGTTGATCATGAGACACGGACTTGCTAGCTGTTGTGTGTTGTAGAGCTCTTTGGTCTGGATCTTATTAAAACCTTGCTTAATGCAGCTTACACTGTGCTGGGAGAAACGTATAGTAGTTTTGTTTTTTGTGGATCAGTCACACTAGAGTAAAAACAGTCCTTACGATTCATGGAATTTTGTTGCTGTCAAAGACCAAGTGCAACTACTTGTGTTGACCGACTGTTCACCCAGAGGTTGAGTGGGCGACGCCCTCAACCTCTGGGCAACCACTTTCAACTGGAAGGCAATTGCACAGGTTGCCAAGTGGAGGCAACTTATAGCCGAATAATCATGGTGAGACAGGGACTGACTGGAATCGCTCTCAGACAGGCAAAGGTTTTCAAATAATCATTGAAAACCTTTGAAAGAGTCGGTCTGTGCAGATGAGTGCAACTCGACTGCAACAACTCTTTGCAATACGGGACTCGACTCAAGTGGTTGCCAGCTGCTTGTATCCTGATTATATTCCTCTATTAAAAACAAGGTTGCAGAGTGCTTGCGTCATTTTCCACAGGTAAAAGCACTTCCTACTGACTCTGTCTTAGTGCTCTTTTATCACTGTCTGGACTCAGTAAATTTGCTTTGAAGAGTACAACTGACTGGGAGTGGTTGCAGACCTGGTCAGAGCTGCAACACGAATGCACAAGGTCACAATAGTTTTGTTCATTTTGTTTTCCCTGGTGTGACTTCAGCATAAACAAGTGGCATAGTCGTAAAAATCATAGGTGTTTCTTACTGAACTGAACTGAACACCTTCTATGTTCTATGAATAAAAAAATACTATCCACAAAAAAGAACATTAAAAAACGGATAATACTGGAGATAGCATTTAATTTACAGCAGGAGATGAGGAAAATCAGATACCAAAAACCAAAGACAGAAGAAAAAAAATAATGGCATTCCTCCAGCATCCATTATACTTCTGCTGCTCTTAGGAAAATATCAGTGTTACAGAATTTCCTTGCAGTAGTTAATCTTGTTTCAAATGTGTCTGATTTATAGTTATATATGGTCAAACCGAGTACACTATTCCATATGCTAAAAATCCAAGCTTGCCAGACGTCTTTACTCAAACTGATGACAGTGGATTAGCCTTGGTTCAAAAATAACAGAGCCAAGTCTTAGAATTGGGTGGGTGGCCTGGCCTGCTACCATGGAGGTATAAGGCGACGAAATGAGGTGACGTGAGAACGTTGACATGACAGAATTTTTTTAAGGGTCAAAAAGACCAGAACGATTTTTCTTTTCATCTCGTGTGTTCTGACATCCAACACCAGACAGGACCAAGAGGCAGCGCCACACCTTTTCTTATCTTAATAATACCCACAATTCCACTTTTTTTTTGTGTAAATACTGAAAGGATGTTTTGGTAAGACTGTTTGCTGGTTCTTTTTAGGCTGTGGCCTCCACAGACACAGCAGCTCGTGTCACACACACTTGTATCGGACATACACCTTGGGGCCTCTTTCACCATCACAGGTCGTATCAGCACAGCATTGTTGACAGTCAACAACTTTGGCTAAAAAAATGAACTATCAAAGCTTTCACTGCATATTTAGTTATTAATGGCATCAACAAGGCATTTTACTTTAATCTAAAAAATAAAATCTTTACCCCCCTTTTGATTCTCATGTTCTCAGCCACTCACAGCTGGCTGTACAGCATCAACTCTTAGTCTCTCATAGTATTGCACTTAGTGTTCTGTGTACAACTAACATTAGTGTGCGCTTTTATGTATGGAAGTTAAATAATGACAAAACTATTAGACATAGAACAAATGTAAGCTTTCAACAAACTATTAAACAATGTTAGTCTGCCTGAACAGATTTATAAATGCTTTTCATTTTCATTTTTTAAATAAAACTATATACTTACTGGTCACTTCATTAGGTACACCTTGCTATTAACAGGTTAGATTTTGCCTTCAGAGCTGGCCTAATCCTTCATTGCACAGATTCAATAAGGTGGTGGAAACATTCCACTGAGATTTTGGTTCAGACTAACATGATAGCATAGCTTTGCACAGTTACTGCAGATTTGTTGGCTGCACATCTACCATCTCCCAATACACTGCATCCCAAAGGTGCTCAATTGGAGCGATAGCTGAAGTCTAGTTTAAGATCACTTGAGCTTTGTGACATGGTGTGTTAGCCTGCTGGAAGAAGCCAGCGGAAGATTGGGACATTGGGGTCATAAAGAAATGGACATAGGAAGCAACAATTCTTAGGTTGGCCGTGGTGTTTAAAAATGGTTGTTACACATTGTTTTTGCCACAATAACATCCAAATGCTGCTTGCTAAATTTCTTTTGGACTCACAGACTACAACTAGCAAGTACAGCTTTCAGGGTGACAACTACAGTGGAAGGTAGTCCAGGTTATTTCAAATGAACTGTTGTCCTTGTAAATTAAATAAATACAAACTGAAAAAATTGTCTGTAAGGCAGAAAATATGAGGGATGCTTGCTTACTCAGGGCAATCTAGAGTTTCTCTTACACTTTTTAAATTCTAGATTAGAAAAAATACATAAATGTCACAAAAAATGAAGAGTTAAAAAAAACCCAAAAACATCAACAACAAAAATAGTTTTTTCATTTTTTTTGCAAAATTATTTGGCAGTGCACTTTCTAACATGGTGACCACTCATAGTTGTGTCATTAGTGAACTTCCATAAATCAAGTTCCTGCCCCTAAAAACACACTCAGTCAGAGGCAAACATTCAATAATGTCACGAATACGGTTGGGGTGGGTATAAAGAAGAAAATACCTCACTGTCTTTGCCCTCAGTTTGCCATTCCAGTCTCTTTAAACTACCGAAACATAAACACATGGTTGAAAAGGTCCATTAATAACGCAGCCCATTTTAAATGAAACTGCTACAGAGTGCTAATTCAAAGCACATTGTGTTACTCATTAACTCGGGGAGCTGCAGAATTAAATACAGACTGCAGCAGGTGTACGCTTCACATCAAAGAGGAACTTCAAGTGCAGGCCTACAGAGAACAATCTGGGGGGAAAGAGAGATTAATTTACCGTTAAACTTCTATGTCACTTCACTGGAGTAAACACAATTCTCTGCACTTGACCTCTTTTTCCTACATTGTACAACATAAAAGCCGGGACTGTAAGCCATAGATTTTTACATAGCAAGCGCCGGATTGCCTTGACCGCTTTATTTACACAAAGAGGCAACAAACTAAAGGCTGGGGAGCAATATTTACAGATCAAAGGTCAGTTTCCCCTGAGACTGAATCCTTGCATGGCTCATAATGTAGGGCATGGTTATGTGAAATAAGATACACATTTTTTTCATGTGCATGAATTACAGTACATTGCTGACCATTTAAAGTATGTTTATAGTGGGGTTTTGGCCTTTTTGCCAGCAATTTATAGAAACCTCTTCAGCTGCCAAGCAGTCCCTCTCTCTCCTAACTTACTATGCACTGTTTTCTTTTAAAAGGGTCATAGACTAAATGTTAGCAGTACATACTTTTTGGTAGTAACAGTGCAAAGAAACAGACTTTCATGTTGAATTAACTTTTTTGCCCAGCATCCCCCAGAGTCAGGAATTTGGGTTTGGGTTCAATCATCTCTGCTGTTCTTTTCCACTTTCACTGAATGTGATCAAAGAGTGTGCCATCAAGATATTGTAAGAAAAACAGCAGACAATTGCATTTGTGTGACTTTCTGCAGATATCCACCCAGTTAAAATCCCCAGGACTCAGCTGATGCTTCCCGAGTGTGTCAGTGATAAAAGCAAGGGAACCACCGAATGGAAACATGGAGAAAGACCAGAACCCAATGTGCTCACTTTTTTTGTTGCATTCAACAACTCCCGTCTGTTTTAAATCAATACGGATAAACTTTATAATCCTAATGTTTGGTGAACCAGACACTGAATATCCTCAAAACATCTAAATGTGAAGCTTCTTCATTTCAATTCCTAAGCTTTTAATTGTTGACCGTAAATGGACCATTGATCCAAATATAGTAAAATCACACCAATTTTTAACACTAATCAATAAATTAGTTTAAGCTTTTTTATTGTTTTATGTACAGCAGCTGTTATGTGTTTCTGTGTGGCAGAAAAAGTTAAGGCTTCTGAAAATGTGCATGTGTCAAAACTACACTTCATTAGGTACACCTTAGGTAGTACCATGCTGGACCCCCTTTTGAGATCTGGTGGAGGGCATTTGAGGTTTTTGATCTAGCATGCATCCTGCAGGAAAGAGCCATCAAAAGTGATGTACAGTGTGGTCTTCTGCTGCTGTAGCTTATCCAATTCAAATTTAATATGTTGTTCATTCAAAAATGCTCTTCTGCATACCTTGCTTGCAATGAGCAGTTAATTGAGTTACTGCTGCCTATCAGCTCAAAGCAGAATCTCCTCTGCCCTCTGGACCTCTGGCATCAACAATGCATTTTCAGACCATTCTGTATAAACCCTCGAGATGGTTTTGTGGGAAAATCCCAGCAAATCAGCAGTTTCTGAAATACTCAGACCAGACTGCCTATCATCGACTACCATGTCACATTTAAAGTTACTTAAAAACACCTTTCTTCCCAAATCTGATGCTTGGCCAAATTTAAAGAAGTCATCTTGACTATGTCTATATGCATACATACATTGCTGCAGTTGCTGCAGTATGATTGAATGATTAGATTTGCAATAACAAAGAGATGAACAGGTGTACCTAATGAAGCAGCAGGTGTTGGTTGCAATATAGGATAACTCTAAAAACAGATGGTAAATTACAATCCCAAGCTCACAGTCTTTCTGTGCAATGCAACCTTCATGCATCCTGCAAATGTTTAAATGCTCCCCAACATTTTCAGTACTATTGTGTCTGTGTTAGCCAAGTGTGTTATTCACGACATCTCTTAAAAAATATACCAAATCTCGCAAAAAACTGACAGATACTTTAAATAAAGACACATTTTTCTGTTTTTAACGTGTCACTCTACACAATGTTCTTTATATTTTACAGTAACTCTAACAGTAGCTTAAGCTATCCGAAATCTAAATACCACTAAGAACATGGTATAGCGTTAAGTCCAAAAGGTCACAAAATAAATAGATACAACAAAGTAGAAAAATAGGTTTAGACCATGTTAGCTATTTACTTATACATCCAAGGTCATAATAATGGGATCAGTGGAGGGCATTAATCACCTTAAAAAAGTACAGTGGCAGCCCATGAAGAGGCACAGTCTCTAGGGGATTTTGGCTTCATGGGAGACTACATTTAGAGATGAGGACTTGTGCCAGGGAGCTGGGTTGGCAGAGAGAAACATGACCTTTTTTTCTACAAGTCTGTACAGAAAGGAAAAGGACTGACTTAACTCCTCGTTTGCACACCATTGCAACCTATAGACAAAGGCAGTAATACAAAGGAAAAAGGCAGTTTAACAACAGAGGCAGTAAAACCCATTGAAGGCTTTACATTTAGAGAAAGTTCATTTGAAGAATTATTAAGTTTGATTGAAATCCTCTCCTCATTAAAGCAAATGTTTCCTTTCTCACAGATCAGTGCCAAAATAAGCCTGAATTAATCAAGCCTGCTGCAGTCCTAAAGGTCCCCATTATCATTGCACTTATGCCCAGAACCTGGAGACTAATTAAAGGGAGACATCAGGTAAAAAGAGTTCATGTAAGTTATGTTATGTTTCTAGATTTGTATAGTCCACTTCAGGTATGCATTCAGTGCTATTTCTGTCAGGGTTAAGACATTGACACCACCACAAAGATCTAACATTAGATGTGCTTGAAAAAAAAAACTGGATTAAATAAAGGTAAAAAGTGCTTATCCAGCTAAAGATTCTGTATATTTTACAAACACCATTGAAGAAGCTCCTCTTGCTATCCAGAGACAATGAGGTTTCCAAGATTTGCTTCCTCCGATTGGTCAGACCTGCAGGATGTAGGTGATTCTTTTAGCTGGTTCCAGCTTAAATTTATACAAGCATGTGGATCTCATTGTACTCATCTCGTCCGTCTTCATCAAAGTTGGGCGAATCTTCATCACAATCCAGCTGCAAAGGGTTGAAATACCTCATTATTTTTATTTAATGTTCATTCTGGACAAATTAAGCACAGTTTAGCTCTGCCAATTAAAACAATGCTGTGGAATAAACTAGCACACTGGCGCCATCATTGTTAATTCATAATTCAAATACAGCAATGCATGCATTTTGACTGAGCAGTACTCTGTTAATTATACACAGCAATTAGTGCTTCTAAGATCAACGCCTGAAAAAATAGGCTGCTTTTCGCGAACTAAGGCTTTAGCACAGAGCCCAAGAGACCAGCCGGCAACCATCTGCCAGTCATGTATTCTCTGACCACTTGGCGAGTGGTTTCTGAAGGTTGATGGCATTTGCTGCCGCTAGCTACTCTGCTAGCAATGGTGAAATTACGAAAAGTGTGACACAAACTGTTTTCTGGAAACAGAAAACATTAACCTTTAAAATAAAAGCTGCATCTTTTGATAATTGTTGGCTGCAGTGGCGTGGCACAACTTTTAATCTGAAGGTTTCTGTTTTTTTCAAGGTTTACCACTGCTCAGCTATTATTGACTTTTTAGCGAGTTCAAATAGCAACTGGCAGCAACTTAACCTAACTGAAACATAAAGACAGAAACAGATGGAAAAAGCTAGCCTGACTGTTTAAAAGTCACCAAATCTTGAACAAGCAGACTACAGTGATGTCATCGAATTTTCTTTGTTAATCTGCATTAGCCAACTTAGCATCACAGATGCAGGCTTTCAAATTATGTTTAAGATGTAGACAAAAGTAAGAAATTTCTTAAAACATCTGCTTTTAAAAAAATATAAAATTCTTTCTCTTTATATACAGTTTAGAACCGAGTTATAGCTTGTTATTGGAAAATGTGGTAACAAGAAGAACATTAGTGAAACAATTACAATCCCCAGTTCAAAAAACACATTGGAATGCTGTAATTTTAACTACATAGAGAATGCAATGATTTGCAAATCTCATAAACCCATATTTTGCGAACTATAGAACACAGAAAAAATACAAATGTTTAAATTGTAAAATGTACCATTTCAAGGTCATACGGTCATTTTGAGTTTGATGGCAGCAACATATCTCGAGAAAGTTGGGACAGGGCCATGTTTACCACTTTGTAGCATCTCATCTTCTTTTTACATCAGTTTGTAAATGAACTCAGGAGAGCAGATGCTGGACTTTTGGGAAAGGAATGTTGTCTCATTCTTGTCTGATAGAGGATTCTAGCTGCTTAACAGTCCTGGACCTGCTTTGTTGTATTTTTCATCATGTCCCAAATGTTTCAGAAAGGTCTTGTAAAGGTATGAAGTATGCACTTTAGCATTGTCTTGCTGAAATATGCAAGACCTTCTCAAAAAGACAATGTCTGGATGGGAGTGTAGTTGCTCTAAAAGTTGTATATACCCTATGGTGCCTTTCCAGATGTGCAAACTAAGGCACTCATACATCCCCCTAGTATCGGAAATGGAGGCTTTTGAATCGATAATAAGCCCGAGGTTCCCTCTCCACTTTAGTTCAGAGGATGCAGCGTCGATGTTGTCCAAAAAGAATTTCAAATCTTGATTTGTCTGACCGCAGAACAGTTTCCCACTTTGCCTCAGTCCATTTTAAATGAGCCTTGGCCCAGAGAAGCGCATTTCTGGATCATGTTTGCTTATGGCTTCACAATTTTACACTGAGGAATATTATTCTGAGAGCGTTCCACAATTCCCTTTTATCCAGTCATGTAACCGACCAGTTGCCAGTTAACCTAATTACTTACAAAATGTTCCTCCAGCTGTTTCTTTTTAGTGCCACTTACTTTCCCAGTCTTTTGTTGCCTTTGTCCCAGCGTTTTTGAGATGTGTCAGATTCAAACTGAGCTAGTATTTTTCTTGAAGCAAGAAAATGTAGCAATACAGGAAAATGTAAACCTTTATGTTTTATATATTCTCATGTGAAGAAAATATGGATTTATTTATGAGATCTGCAGATCACTGCATCCTGTTTTCATTTACATTTTACAAACCGTTTCCACTTTTTTGGGATTGAGGTTTTATTTTATGTAATTATTGTAGAAAATCATTGATGGCATGTGTCAATCTTGACTAGCAAAGGTCCAAATGTACTTGTATGTACTTAGTAGGTTTTTGTAACCAAATTAATTTGAATTTTTTATTTTTTTTTTAAAATTGCATTTCTCATACATGGATCATTAGAAGTTTTCCAGGAATGACTTTCCCACAGGTTCACATTATTTCATCCACTAATGTGAACATGAGACAAACCAGAGCTACAAGTCCATTTTCCCCCTTTGACTTTCTTTGGTTTACCAATTGTCTATAGTGCAGAAAAGCAAAGAAAAGAATGTGAAACAGGAACATTTATTATGGAGTTCATACAAGGGTGAAGGTTCGAGGGAGTGGAGGATTTGACGTCAAGGAGGTTCAGCTTTGGCAATTTTCAACTTTTGCCAGTCCTTTAGGTGGTTTGGGGCAATTCTGCAGCGCAGAGGGTTCATGAGAACACATCACAAACGGTGGTCATGTTAAGAATAAGCCTATTTTCTTGCTCTTAAAAAGCTGACATTTACGAAATGGAAGGTTTTAATTTGACAGTGATGACATGTATGGGTTTAGGCAGATCTGTCCAAGAAAACATGAAACCCAAAAGCAAAAAGCAATATCTGCGTATGTCTTGAAATTATTTGGATGAGAAAGCTGTCCATGATCACAGGGGGAAAAAAAAATCATCAGAACTGTCAGGGGTCAAGTTTGTTTCAAGCCCTGACACGTCAGTATTAGACCGATATAGAAACATGCCAACGTCCGCTGAATTTTAAAATTGCCGTATACAGTAAGTATCTCGAGGCTATGTGGGATCGGATGATTGTGGCAAACATTCTCGGAAAGCCTTTACAACCCAAACCTACCGCCTGGAGCTCACGCTCCTCGAAGATCCTGGAGAGGATGAGGCGTCGCAGTGGCACCGTCATGATGAGGACGAAGGGGAACGCCAGGGAGGCCGCAGTAGACTTCACTACCCACAGAGCCACGATGCATGCCAGCTGAATGATGGTAAACATGTTCATGCGCCATGTCTTCACCTGAAGAAACACACACGTATTGGTCAGAGGGTTAGAAACCAGGAAATTACAGCACAGACAGAGATACCCAAAGATGCACAAATCACATTTTTGGCTCCATCTAGTGGAAAATTCTGCATCTAATCATATGATTTAAACATGCATGAGGGTTCGATTTTCTGTTGCTCTTTTTTTAAGAAATTCACTCGGGAAAATTTTGAATTACAAAGCCATTAAGACTGGATTTTAAGACATGGGAATGGTTGTAATTTATTTACAGTCTCATAGGCTTTATTGTAAGTTATCACGATAAGCAGCTGCAAAGTTGCTCTGGCTGTGAATGGGAGACTTGTTAGCAGGGAGTGTTCCCTACATAACAAGATCTAAGTTCTTCTATGTGAGCAATTAGGTTGGAAACAGTGCTGTTTAAAAAAAAAGAGAGAGAGAGAAAGAGCATCTGCGCACTTGAGGACGTACTGTTTAAGTTTCTGGTAAGACATGAAATACAATCCTACTATGTAGTCCCATTGAGAGTGTGTGTTTTCAGGCACTGGTGCTGTGTGTAAATAAAGATCCCACTACATCCCAGTTATAACTGTTTTTTTAACATCTAGGTAGTCTGCTGCACATGTAAACACAGCAACTTTAGAAAAAGAAGTTATGTTTTTGATATGAAGGTGTTAAGTTGGTTTGGAGTGACGGGGATGGAGAAGATTAGAGATGTAATGGGACCTTTTTAAGTCTCTGCTTCTCCTCTGTATCAAGCTGACCTGACAATATGGAGCCTCTCTCCATGTAATCTTCCAGATATATCACATGTTGATGTACGAGTTATTTTTTTATTAGACAAACCTCTGAATGTATTCTGTGACCATGGCAGAGAGATAACCCGTCTCTATAAAGATGCAGGCTACTGTCACGGTGCCTGTGCTGTTTGACCGCTTAACAAAGGTAATGAAACTCATAAAGACAGCCTGGCTGTGTGCGCCTTAATTCATTTCAAATTTCAGCAACAATATATTGGGCAAAGGATGTTGAAGATGGAGCTTCATCCAGAGGTCCATGGATGTAGTGAAGGAGGACATGCAGAGGGTTGGTGTGACAGAGGATGATGTGTCTTTTTATAGAAGACTCTCTCGCAAAATTTACAAGGTTTTAGAATACGGCGCAACACGACATGACGTAACGCTAAAATCTCTTCAGATTTTTTTTGCTTTAATATTGTATTAAATGTTTTAATTTACAGAGGTAAATGGTTTGACACCAGTAATACAAAGAGTAGATAAAACTATGCTATAGTCTGACAGCTGCAAGTGAAATAAGAGGAATGGATGAATTAGTAACCAGATGGCCAGAAAATGAACTGTGCTTTTCCCTCAGCTGTTGAGGTTACTCTCAGATTGGGGTAAAAACTCCAGGAAAAAACTCTTTCAAAACCAGGACTTTAAACCAGAAATCTGGTGTGCATGGTTTTCATTGGGATCTGTCATTATCCACTGTGACGTTGTATTATGTCTCTGACTCTCAGCATCTAATCCTCTGTGTTTTTCTTTTGATTTAACTCAAACGCTGAGGACGGACGTCATTTTGGTCCCACAGTTGCTGCTCTGCTGGCTTTGGTTTCTCCATGTTACCACTCATAATAGAGCAGAGGGCATGTAAACATTGCTATTGCGTGTGCTACCTTGGTGACGTAGATGTGGTCCGGGTGGTGCTTGGCAGGCGTGACCATAAGCGTTATGCGTTCGTACAGCTGGATGCCCGTCAGAGAGGTGACCCCCATGTACAGGAAGATCCCGAAAAGCACAGCCAGAGGGATGAGGCGGAGAATATCTGTCATCACTATGGACATACCTGATGGGCAAACAGGGATTTAAAGGGGGACTTTTAACATGATTTTACTGCATGCATGCACAATAACTGGCAACTGTGGAGAAAATTATTCATTCAACAAGGGAACGGGAACGGCCCTTAAAAACAAACACGCTGTCGTGCCTTTTATTAGAAACACACTCCCTCTTCAGATGCCTTGGTTAAGATACTCTCAGGGCTAATCCAAACAGTCTTCTTCCTAATCCAAACAGCATTTCACTCAAACAAAAGCTCAACAATCATGATGACTCACCACGCCTGCATACCCAAACTGGATCAAACTAGACTTAAGATTGCTTCGGGAACCCTACCTTAATTGAAACAAGACTTTCAGTCGGCAAAACGCAATGAGTCAGTGGATGAAAAACAATGCTGCAATGTCGGGCACTGCATTTTCACTTTCACAAAATTTTCTACTTGTAGAACGACTGTCTCGGCTCATTTTGAAGACAAACAGAATGAAAAATCATTTTAAGCTGTTGTTGGGCTGAGTCATCCTTCATGAATGTCTAGACATGCAGGAGCTACAGAGCTGCCACTCTTCCAGCGTGTGTTTAATTACCTAGAAATAGCCACTGGTTCAGATTCTTGTTTTATTCCATCTTGAATATTGATCTGATGTAAATTCTGATCGTTACATTTTCCTTACATAGAATGATAAGAAGTATAATTCTGCCAGCCGATTACGTTGTCTCCCCTTTTTAATTCATTTTAGCTAGATTAAATAGGTTAATTTCTACGTTAATGTTGGCAAACTCTTAAAAAACAACCGGGTTTATATTTTTTTTCTGTAATTGGACAAAATAATTGCGTTTATTTTGACTTTGGAATTAATGTTGCTATACTTACTATGGCAGCAGCCACACAGTGTATGTACAATCATGTGAAAATGGACATTTTCACAGACTCTGTGCAATCCCCTGAAAGACCAAGTGCACCCCATTCAGTATCTTGTAGAGCCATCTTAACATTAAGTAACTTGAAGTAATCTTTTTCTGTCTCACTTTAGAAGAACTTTAGGGTGGATGTAGCTCATTAGGTATAGCAGGTCAACTATTTGAGGATTAATTTATGCACAGTTCTCCTTCCTTAATCTTTTCCTTTTTCAGCCACTCTCTTGTTGATTTATTGCTATAATTTGGATCATTGTTCTGTTGCAAGACCCAATTTCAGCCAGCCTTTAGTTTGGCTTTTGCCACATGTGGCACTGTGCATTATTACCAAACATTATGACTCTACTTCAGTCTCATATGTCCAAAGGACATTGTTCCAGAAGTCCTGTGGTTTGTTCAGATGCAAACTTTGCAAAGCTAAGCACACTATGTTCCTTCTTTTTACAGAAAAGAGGCTTTCTCCTAGCAACCCTTTCCAAACAAGCCATACTTGTTCAGTTTTTCTAATTGTGCTGTCATGCACTTTAATATTTATCATGCTAATTGAGACCTGTAGAGTCTGATATATAGCTTTTGGGTTTTCTAACAGTTTCTCTGTGCACTGAAAAATCTGAGATCTGGCTGAATATGCTGGTCCGTCCACTCCTGGCGAAAATGTGGCATTGTAGTAACACATCCGAATGCTCCAGACCAGAAAACTGACGGACTGCTGCTTTTATAGAACTGTCCAAACTTGCTAAAGATCAGTTAGTCAAGTGCATTTGATTAGCAGCATCTGGCTACTACTTATCCTCTTAACTCCTCTGAAAGAAGTAATGGTTTAATTAGTTTTTCACAGGACTGCACAGAGTGTTTCAAAAACGTTCATTTCATTTGACTTGGCCACTGGCTTCATTTTCAGACGTTGAGGCTCCATTCTTGTGTTAAAGTACCTTAAAACTGCATTCCTTTTAATGGCCTGCAGTGGGGAGAAAATAACCCAACTCCTCAGCAATTAGGACCTTTTCCTAATGAGTTTATGGACTTAATTGATTATTTGAAATCTTACATAACAGAGCATGATGGTCATTGAGAAAAATGAAATCCCAGTCAAAGTGCTGTAGACGTTCTAAACAACCATCTGTTTAGAAAGTCTGCAAATTGCAGTTTTCTTTACAATACAAAGCAAAGAAATACAAATTTTAATAGATTTCTGAGAAATGTATTCTTTAAAAATATATACAATGTATGCATATCTAAAACAACAGGCTTGATGTCAGGCCTGGCTAACTACAGTTGCTAAGCTATGATCCAAAAAGGAAGGGGGTGTGCTGCATAGTCATTTGGTACTCCCCACTCCCATCCTTGCCTCTCCTCTTACCAACAAGCACAGCCACAAGAAGTCCGGTGAGCCTCTGCTCTTTCACCTCCTGGATCATGGGCTTTTCTCCAGGAGCCGTGGCCTTGCTCATCACTGTGAGCGCATTAACATGAGTGACAGACCGCACAGTGGCTGCCGTGAGCCATGGCAAGCCAAAAAGGGGGCAGAGGGCACCCAGGATGACAATGAGCAGGAGATCCAGATGGAAGCCAGAGCCTTTAACCAGCCGACGCTCCTTCTTGCTGACTATTAATCTAAGATGTTGGAGGAACAAGACGAAAACAATACAATGTTTATTTTAGTAAACATATTTCATGCACATGTAGAGAATGCTTTGCAACTGTATATAATCATGGCGTGCGAACGTACGAAGTAATTTGAGTTTCCATGAAAATAAGAATGAACACAAGCAAGGCAGGAACAACAGACGCCCCCATCATCCAAGTAGGGAAGGGCTTCTTGTCACCAAAGGGGCTGATAAACCAACCTCTCTTGTCAGGAGACGTGACAGAAAAACCTGATGGCACATTGAGTTTCTAAAAGAGAGAAAAAAAATCTGATTTTAATACTGAAAAAAATGTATTAGAGCTTTTGAAAATGTCTGCACTTGCTGTGCAGGATTTCTGTGATTAGCAGTGACGCTACCTGTGTGTAAGTGTCAGTAATGGCATAATCCACCAGTACTGAAACTAAGATTGAGATCGGGATGCCAAAGTCACCGATAATCCTTCTGGCCTGGGGATATCAAAAAACCAAACATTAAATTAAAAGTGAAAATGCATCCCAGATCTCATAGAGAGAAACATCACTTGAGCGTTAAGTCAAAGATTATGAATAAAGAAGTCATGTAGAAGGGAACAACTTACTGTTGAGTGGAAAAATTATGATTTGAATTGCTTTTCATATGAATGAGTATAAATTATATGACTGATCTGCTCTTTTTTCATCAAAACAAACCACTTTAGCTATCAAGACTATCAAGACTACCCAGCAGCAGTTTGTCTGTAAAACAGAAGCTTAAAAACGTATTTGCATCACTGAATAATTGCACATAACTGTGCCAGTGTACAGACAAAGATATTTACGATCTGAAATCACACAGCTGAATAAAAATCCACAGCCTCCCTGCCTCCTCTCATCTTAAGCTATAGTTTACCTTCAAATATAAACTGTGAAGTCTTGATACATGCTCTGTCATCCAGGTACGGAAATGCCAAAAAGTTGATTTTGTTCATCTGGAACAAGTGAGTTATTCAGTCTTAGCTCACTGCAGGTTTTCTCAAACTTATAAATGGTACAGTTGCATAACAGTCATTATGCATTCAACTGAGAATGAAGAATACATTTGTATGACTGACAAAACATTTCTGTCCAGATGGACAGAATCAACCTTCTGACATAAACGCTGAAGTTTTCCACCACTAGGAGTGCTACAGAGCAATGTTTCATATATGGGCCCTGTTCTTTCACAGCATGTCACACATCCCTGCTAAGGTTTGGACACCTTTCCACAATATTTAGTGGTAACAGCATGCAGAAAAGCCACAGAGGATGAAGTTTAAACAATACCGGTTTTAACATATACAGTAAAATGTGTTTTTATTTAGAAAGTAAATGAAATTTAAATTTCAAGATGTTTCACCTCTCATTCAAGGGGTGTCTTCACTTCTAAAACCAAATGGAAGAGAGTTCCAGAGAGGTATTTAAACCTTAGTGAGGGTTGCTGACCTCACCTGAGTCAAGGTGTGAAAAAAGGTGTGGGTTCTTACCGTCACCAGATGTTTCGGCTGAAACCACTGTGACACCTTCCCTCACCCTATCATGAGCATTGTACTTTAGACCCAGCTGCAGCTTCAGACAAATACTGGTTTATCTCAAGGACAAAAGCTCCCAAACACAAGATAACAACACAGTGTATGCTGTGCAGAGCAGCACTGTACTGTAAACCCTCACCTAAAGGGTAAAGGTCACTCTTTCGACAATGTCAATGTTCATTTTGGACTGAGAAGAAAGAGGGCTTGACAGAAGAGTAAATGAAGCCATCTATGTGCCCTGTGTACAACCGTAATTAAACAGAGGCGGTAGGTTATGACACCAACTGTCAGCCACCTACAATGCAGTCTTGAGATCTCTTCCCAAGCGCCTCAACCCCGACTCACAACCTGTGTCAGCTGACCTTAATAGATCATATGATAGGGTGAGGGCAAGGTATCGCAGTGGTTTCACCCTCGTCTCCATGAAACTTAAAGAAGTCCATTCACTTTAGACTTAGACTAGATGTAATAAAAATGCTCTATTGAGTTCATTTATATTCTCATGAGAAGTATGATATGATTTGTTTGAAAGGGTTAAAGGAAGTTTATTACCTTGCCACCTAAAAACCGGCTGTTTCGAAACTTCCTGAGAAAGAATGCAACAAAGAAAGTACCCATCATGAGCACCAGAGATAGAAGAGCAGTGTTAGGCTGGTTGTATATGGGACCATCCAAATTTTGAGACCCACTGGCGTCAGTGGGATACACTGCCATCAGTGGATGTTCCTTAAAAACCTGAAAGAAAAAAAAAAAAAGAGTAAATCTATATAGTGTGACTGATTTTATTAGCGTTTGCAGGACTGATTACTGTTTAAATTCTTACCTTGATGAGCTTAGAGAAAGTTTCATAGATGAAGATGAGGGAGATGAGGAAAGCAAAAATCTCCTGTGTAAAAGGTGAGATGTAGCGGACAAGGAAGCTACCCTCTGCTGCCACAATCACCAGGACGATGAAGATGAGCCAGAAGCCGATCCACACTCGACCAGTCAGGTACTCAAAGTTGTAGACCTGACAGAACTGAGTGAGAGGACAGATTAATCACCTGACAAGAGAAAAAGTACATGGTATGATATGAAGAGGGAGGCTTTGTGTTGTCATTGTCTTGTTAAAAGTCACCTTATAGAAGGCCTCTTCAAACACCAGTAAGGGTCCAGAGAAGCCGGTGATGAGAAGGGGTTGTCCAGCAAACAGTGAGAATATAACTCCGATAGTTGCAGTGGAAACAATGAGTTCAGTCACTCCCATCATGCCCTCTGTTTTCTCTCCTGTATGCAGAAGTAGCCACACAGAGATAGACAAATTAGATGCAGTACATCAAAGAATATGGACTACATCTTTTAAGTAAGTTTTGATTACCCAGGAGGCCTCCAAAGGTAATAGTGGGTGACAGTGCGGCAAAATAGATGAAGATGACAGCAGCAATGCACTGCATGTCCAGGGCGTCTTTTAAGTCGCTCACATATTGCGGGTAACGCCTGCGGATGTCGTGGATCAAACCTCCAAACGGCATTCCTGAGCGCTTTAATGGATCCACTTCCTGTTCTCCCTCCTCCTCCTCCTCAGGACTCACCTCTGTGGGCATTCATACAGGCATCACAGCATGAACAAACATCCACGGACCATCCATGAGTAAAAACAATAAACCGCTGCAGTTCTTCAACTGGCCACTTAACGTTACCTCCAAAAAGGAGTCATTTCTTTTTGACCCTCATTTTAAAATGTCCAACTTTATAGTAGAAACAAACGTCTCCTTTATAACAGCTGTACAGGGGGTAAATTATGTGCTTTATCTTCCATCTTAAATTTTATTGCTGCTTTTTTTTTTTTTTTTACAAATATTAGTAGCATTACTGCTGTGACAGACCAGTGGGTGCTAAAATACGTAGCGATTGATGCTAGCTGTTTATGAGGCGTCACCTCTGCTAGTTACTGATGTGGACCTTTTGACCATATTTATGCTGCCAGTTGCTTTTGGAGAAGGCCATCCAAGAAGTCCAGCTTTTGTAAGCAAAATTCTAGTATTTTGTTTGGTTGTTAATTAGCTTGTATTGGTTTCTGTCTATATAGTCTATGCACATTCCTTGCTAACAAAGCTTTTTAGCATTTAGCTGATAACTTAACAATTCATTTGCTCTTCCAAATACAGGGTGGGCCATTTATATGGATACACCGTAATAACATGGGAATGGTTGGTGATATTAAAGTCCTGTTTGTGGCACATTAGTATATGTGAGGGGGCAAACTCCTCAAGATGGGTGGTGACCATGGTGGCCATTTAGAAGTCTGCCATCTTGGATACAACTTTTGTTTTTTCAATGGGAAGAGGGCCATGTGACACATCAAACTTATTGGTAATGTCACAAGAAAAACAATGGTGTGCTTGGTTTCGGCGTAACTGTATTCTTTCATGAGTTATTTACAAGTTTCTCTTTGTTCACAGCCATTGACATGTCGAAGAGGTTAACACGTGAGGAGCAGATCGAAATTGTGTTGATATCTGGTGAACGCAGTAACCGGGTCATTGCAGCAGATTTCAATGCAAGACACCCTACAAGACCACCCATCTCCCAAGCTACAGTTAGCAAACTGCTTGCTAAGTTTCGTGAAACTGGTTCAGTGTTGGATTTGCCAAAATGTGGACGCAAGAAAACTGTCACTAATGAAGAAACATCAGTGGCTGTCCTAGCTTCATTCAGCAAGTGCCCACAGCGTAGCACTCGCCGCATGTCACTCGAGAGTGGCATTAGTCGAACATCCCTTCAGCGGATATTAGCTACTCACAAATGGCACCCTTACAAACTCCAGCTACTGCAGCATCTCAACGAGGATGACCCAGATCAGTGCACAGAATTTGCAGAATGGGCAAAACAAAAATTGGAACAGGACCCTCAGTTCACGCAGAAGATTTTGTTCAGTGATGAGGCAAACTTTTATGTGAATGGTGAAGTTAACAAACAAAACCACCGCTATTGGTCTGACACTAACCCACATTGGATGGATCCCTCCAAGACTGTTGGAACAACAAAAGCGATGGTTTGGTGTGGTATATGGGGTACAATGATAGTGGGTCCATTCTTCATCATTGGAAACCTCAAGGCCACTGGATATTTGAAATTGCTACATGATTATGTGTTTCCCTCTTTATGCACTGAAGCTGGCACGTTCCCTGAGTTTTTCCAGCAAGATGGTGCACCACCACATTATGGGTGCCAGGTCCGAGCATTCCTAGATGAACGGTTTCCTGGAAAGTGGATTGGTCGTCGTGGGCCAGTTGAATGGCCCCCAAGGTCTCCTGATCTGACCCCCTTAGACTTTTATCTTTGGGGTCATCTGAAGGCAATTGTCTATGGTGTGAAGATACGAGATGTGCAGCACCTGAAACTACGGATATTGGATGCCTGTGCTGGCATTTCTCCTGCAGTGTTGCTATCCGTGTGTGAAGAGTGGGAGAAGAGGGTTGCATTGACAATCCAACACAATGGGCAGCACATTGAACACATTTTATAAGTGGTCAGAAACTTGTAAATAACTCATGAAAGAATAAAGTTACGTTGAAACCAAGCACACCATTGTTTTTCTTGTGACATTACCAATAAGTTTGAGGTGTCACATGGCCCTCTTCCTATTGGAAAAACAAAAGTTGTATCCAAGATGGCCGACTTCTAAATGGCCACCATGGTCACCACCCATCTTGAGGAGTTTGCCCCCTCACATATACTAATGTGCCACAAACAGGACTTTAATATCACCAACCATTCCCATGTTATTACGGCGTATCCATATAAATGGCCCACCCTGTATAATAATTTCTTCCTCCAAAAAACAAGGTAGTGAATGAATTTTATATTTTTTCTATTTACAATAGATTCTATGAAAACACCAGAACTTCCAGAAGAGAACAGACATGAGAATAGATTAGACATGTTTCTTCTGTTGATAGTCTCTGTTGATTTGAGCCCTAATACACAAGTCTCAAGTGTCCAAGGGTCTAGTTGTTCACTGAAGTTTCCCAGCCTTTTCTGAACCAGTGCTGACTGGAACAATTCAAGTACATTATTTTTTACCTTTGATTTCTGACTCTACTCCAATTAAGGAGCTGTGCTTCTTTAGCTCTCTTTCCTTTCTCTTCCGCAGCATCTGCTTCTGAAAGTCAGCCACTGTCTTCAGGAGGTCTTTTCCCTCCACGTCTGACGGTGGAATCACGATGCTGTAGTCCAGGAATTCATTGATGCCATTCAGGAGGTCTTGTCTGTCATCAGCAAAGTAGGCAACCTCATGGAAGTTCTAATCCAGAACAGAATTGGATAGCCGTGACAGAAAAGGCAGGATAATTAGAAATCTGTGTGACTTGTCCAATTTTAACCCCC
Source organism: Oreochromis aureus (assembly GCF_013358895.1). Lineage (NCBI taxonomy): Eukaryota > Metazoa > Chordata > Actinopteri > Cichliformes > Cichlidae > Oreochromis > Oreochromis aureus. The sequence goes on along the minus strand of NC_052957.1, from coordinate 5,976,976 downwards.
ACTTTCTATCACTGGAAAGATATTCTAGGATTCAAAACTATTTTGGTCTAGCAGATTATCATTATTAGTAAAAAAAATGACACACCTTAGAGCCTTAGAATGAGATTTGGAGGCTACCTTGTCTGACATGAGAGTGGAGAAAGAACGTCCAATTTCATGATAGTCCATGTTGGACTGACTGGGCCCGAGAAGGACGAAAATAAATCGAACAGGGACGGGAACCTCAAGCACGGACTCCAGAAGGACTGCCTCGCTCAGCCTGACAAAGGCCATAGCCGGCTGCTCCAGAAATTCAACACAACCTTACAGAAAAGGACAAAATAAAGAAATAAAAAACCTGCTTACTGATTTGATGTACATCACAAGAAAAATATTGAGAGTGGCAGTTTGTGAGGCACAGCCAAATCAAGAAATTAACATTATTCTCCCAGTGGTTTATAAAAACAGAGAAGAAAAACTCTGTCCCCAAAGCTTACCAACTAAAACAATGACAGCCTCAGCGTCTTTGGGAATCTTGGCGAGAAGTTTCATAGATCTGGCTGTGGCTGGATGAGTCTCCGGCAGAGGGTGGAGAGATTTCTTGGAGGAAGAACAGTACAAAGATTACCCACATTACTGGCTAGCCAGGGTGATGTGATATAACAGAGAACTGCGCTAATAATGTGACATTATTCTTACATTTGTGGGTATCAACAGTCACATCTCATTTCAAACCATTTTTTATGCCTGAAAAATATTTTTTTAATAGGCTGGTTTAAATTTGCCAACATTTTAAGCTGAGGGGGAACATTAAGTTTTCACAGCTAATATATCAAGATGCTTTAACCAGAAGCACCTGTAGGCTGACTAAGAACTTAACTCAACACATGTGGCGCAGGGAGGCCTGCGTTCTCCAACTTCAAGAACTACCTACATGACCTCTGACCTTGTTAAGAAGCATCTCAAATGCCAAAGTGAGAGCCAAGGGCCTCACATCAGGAATTTTGTGTAACCATGTTCAAAATCTGTGCTCACTGTGTGCTTCTTAGAACTTAATGCAAACTGTAAACTAAAACAAGACAGCTCAGCGTCCCTTTAATCTCCGTCCACTTAGATAGCTGAGTCCAATTACCCCGGTGGGATCTTGTCAGAGCTACTTAATCACTCACTTTGGCTTTGGTAGAGCCAATTTAACGCGCTGTCTGCCTGCACTGTTTCAACGACGTCACATTGTTTCATCGCCGAGACCCCATATTTCTCAGATCTCTGTCAGGAGCCTCTTAAAAATCAAATGAGCTGTGTAAATGACGTTAACTACAGAAACACTGACAAACGTGTAACACATTAAAAAGAGAGAGAAGAGAAAACTTACAAACAGGCTAACAAAAACGTCTTGTTTGGGATCGTACACGGGTCCTTTGTGTTCGTGGTGCTCATCGTGCTCTTCGGACACCAATGGCTGGTTGGTGTCGTGGACGTGGTTGTGGTTGAAGCTGCCATGAAGACTGCCCGATGAGTGGTGGCGATGAAAACGAGTTTTGTGATCGCTTAGATGGCTGCAAAAAACCAAAAAAAAATACAAAGTATAAAAAGTGAATTTCCAGTTATTCCTGCAGTATGAGTGCAGTGACACTTTCACTAAACTCCAAAAAATGTTAATGTGATTAAAGTTAACGTCACAATATTAAACAGCAATGAGCATCTTAACATGGAGGCTTTTGCAAATGAGCAGAACACACAAAAGCACAACCAAGGTTGTAAAGGAGATTAGGGTCACAGTTTATGAAGCAAAAGAGCAGATCCTAATGATGGTGTAAGCAACCAACACCTGTCCACTCATTTCATTTGAATCCCAAAAGTCCATCTCATGTGAGAGCCATAAAAAGGGCTAAGAGATCACCAAAGTTGTTGTCATATACATTCTTATTTTGAAATGCCAGTTGCAGTTGTTATCTCATCCATAGATATGGCCAGCAACTGCCATCCTATACTGCCTGCAAGGAAAAGTCTCCACAGTGATAGAAAACTGGAGGCCATGGACACAGAGACATTGACATGGGGATTTCAGGTCCGATCTCCAACACTTGAACTTATGCAGACTCATACTTGTGGTGGTAGATAATAGACTACTGGTGTACACCCAACCAAGTAACTTTTTAATGCCTAAATTTAACCAGACAGTAAATGAAAACAAAAGTCAGCGAGTTAAAGTGACTGGCCAAGAAAGTTACCATCAAAAGGAGGGGGTCGAACTCGAGATGAAGGTTATGGGATTATGCTACCGACAACTCACCCAACTGTGCTTACTTTTGTTGCTGCTTTAGAACGGAAACACATTTCTGTCAACAAGGCGGCACCTCCAAAATCAAATAAAGTGTTAACTGCCCGAGCCTGCTCGTAGCTGGAGACAGCCACCGACTGGCGAAACCAAATGATAAGGGTCATTCAGGGGAATAAGAACAACGAAAATAGTCTGAACCAAATTTGGTGCCAGTCCAGTCTTGTAAATGTCAACATTTTTCACCGGCTGAAGTCCACGACATTAATAAATACCTACGTGAACTTTCACAAGACCTGAAATTCCAGTGGGTGCTTCTGTAAGCAGTTTTTCAAAGGTAAGAATCAGAAATATAATCTTAACTCAAAGCCTCCAGAAGGTGCAGCTGCTTTTACTATTATTTTATAACTACTGTTTTCAAGGCCAAAAATATCCATGCTCAATTGCCTAATGCTAAGGACAGCTTAATCATTTTTAAGTGGGCTGCAGAATTACCTGGATTTTAGAAATGCTCAAAACAGCTGTGCTTCTTATTCACCTAATCCATCTTTTGTTCATTTAATGTGTTGACCATCTTTACCTCATGCGGCTGCAGTGGAGCTCATAAATTTTACAAAAGTCATCAGCAAAATCTTTCCAAATTTAAACCGTTTTGCAGGTCGAGCTAATCAGAAAGCGGTTTCAGGAAAATCTGAGCTGACACATTAACGTGATATTTGCATTACGGTATCAATACAAGAGCCAGAGACTGACCTTTGTAGCCCTTATTTTCTCTGCTTTCTTTGCGTGTGATGTTAAGCACATTTCACCCCACTTAAAGATGAGTTTTTAAGCATGTCAAACTGGCCAAGTTTCATTACATCACTGTTCAGTCCACTGGTGACATCACCTCACTCATTAGGCCCACATGGTCCAATAAGACTGCGCTTAAATTGGAAGAGACAGCGCCCCAAGACAAAAGAACGAAGTGTGACACTGAAGTCAATTGCACACAAAACGTTTCCAAAGGATCCTTAAAGTGGTCTGAGTAAGCGATGAGCTAAATCCTAGCAGCACCTCAGTGTGATTTTATTCCACGTCATAAATCTGATCTTTTAGCCTAGCGATGACTCTAATGACGGAGTGTTCTTTTCCCTGTGGAAGCAGCCAGTGACATGCTGGGAATTTATGTGAAAAGGCAGTGAAATATGGAACAAACACATGAAGGCCTGCTGCTAAGAACGTCCACTGGCCTGCTTCTTCTGAGTGCATCTGCTGTGGCTCTTTGTTAGCATGTGTGCAAAATATGTCCCTTGCACACGAGTGAAAAACAGTAAATGTTGCCACGGTTAAATTTATGATATTTTATTTTTCGCTATAATCCATGGTTCTAACCAAGGTCACCACACCACTATCCAGGAGAGATTGTTCTTCAAATCCAGACTGTACCATTCTGCCTTAAAAAAACAAGGGGAACCTGGCAGGACTGAGGTTCTATGCAGTCAGGAGAAAAAAGGGACATTCTGAGCTCCTTGTAAAGTATAACAATAACAGGCGTGAGGGGAAATTTATTCCTGACAGTTCTGTCAACACTAGTTGACAAAACTGTCTCACTCCAAGTTCAAAAGTTGTTCTGGACCGAGGCAGCGCTTGTCTTCCTTATCTTATTTTCTATACTACTTCCACCTAAGTACAAAAGCATCATTTTAGGAAAGCAAAAGTCACAGGAGCTCTTGAGTTAAATGTCATAAGCTGCAGAACAGAATTTAGAGTCGTTTCTATAAATATTAATCAGAGGCTTTGTGAGTAAGATGGTAACATTGTATGTACTTCTGACAGGCAGGGCTCATCTTTCCTCTGGTAATTTAGCCAACATTTATTCGACTTGTTTCCCGTCTCTAGTTATGTAACTGTAAAATGTAATGCGCTGTGTTATAGAGCGCTATTCGATTGGCCACGTGTATCATCTCAGTTTAGCTGTCGTGTCAATGCCAGGGCAAATCAATGAGTGGCAACTATCAGGGAGCAGTGGAGTCACAGTTACATGCTTTTATTTGTTTGACTTGGGTACAGGATGTAAGTAACTATAGCCTCATGTGTTTTGTGAATAGCTAGTTAAATGTTACTTTTTTGAATTCGGATTATGACAACTAAAAGCACGTTCTAGTGTACTATGATTACCACCACCTTCCCATATCTACTCATATACACTTCCGCTGGTTTAACAGCATCACACCCAATAATTTCCAACAACATCATCGATCCAGCAGTGGCTGGCTTAGACTTGTTAATGCAGAAAAAAACAAAGCGCTGAAAACTCCTCGGCTCAAATAACAGCTGAGCCAGCTAGAAAGAAACAGGAAACATTTGAAATGAAAACACATATAGTTTTTTAGGAAAAGAGTAAGCCTGGATTTATAAAGTGAATTTTGGGGACACATACATTTTACACTCTCCTTTTCACTCTCAGTGCGTAGCAATCAGCACCAGTCTTAAACAAAGGCAAAGATCAAACATCCAGGAAGGACCACACAATGAAGAGTCAAACGCTAAGTCTAACAGCACAGGCTTTAACACTCAGTACAGATACAGCCTAGTCTTGACATTTGCAGTTCAGTCAACCCGGGGGAAGTACACCAGTTGATGAGCCAAGTCTTGTTAAATGTCCCTTTTTGGAAATTCCCAGCTCAGTTCCCCTGAGTTGAATTTTTTTTCTCTCCTCTGTGGGATAATGATTAATGAGCAGGAAGGCTTGGATCTAATTCTTCATACGACCAAACCTACAATCCAGGGTCAGAATGTAAACAAAGCTGCATCCACAGTACCCTAAATTGACAGGTTGGTTAATACATGGGTAAAGAACCAACTAAATCTCACTGATTTTAGGGCATATCTCATGAAACAGGAGTCAAGGGATAAACAGGAAGCTTTTTTTCTCAAAGATCCAAAGATAAACATGTTAAGGAAGCACATTCTCATTAAGCTACTGTAAATCCAAACGCATAAAGAACACTTAAAGAACCTTTTCTTAAGATAAGTGTGTTACACGTTAATATGATCTTTACTCAGGGTCAGGCACAAAGTCAAAAAGAGCCTTAACCAGACTCCTTTCGAATATTTCAAGAAAGCTAAATGGTTTGTTCAGAACTTTCTTCTTTCTTTCTTCTGCGTCCCCTGACACAATGAGAACTTTTGGAAAAACATACACACCAAGTCACATCTTTTGTTCATCTTTTTTTTCTGCTCTCTATCTGTCAGAGCTGGTGCACACACTGGCACACACGCCTACAAACACAAAGCAGCAGCAGCGCACAGGATGACACCCTGTGTTACAAAAATCGAAGGTGGTGTTAGCACTTTAATTAGTCTTTATAATTAAACTGCTGCAAACCAATCGGGGAAAACAATCACTTTTATTTCTACGATTCACTGCTCTGCTTCCACCGCTGCCACTCCCTCCCTCACTTCATTCACTTTCTAGCTCGCTTCGCTGCCCCTGCTCACTTTCTCTGTCTTTCTTCATGCTCTCTGTATCTCCGATGGATAGTGTCTCAGGATTTCATCAGTGGCAAGAAAAAAAGCCTCGCAGATGAATTTCTGGCTTTTATTTTTCATCTCTTTTCCATGAACTTGAAACATCTTCTCCTTGAACTGCGGTTCTTCACTGTTTACCACCACAGGAAATAATGTTATGAAATGGAGATGCATTTAATCAGGCACAGCCTAATGCTAGTGTCAGCCTGGTTACTGACCTGTGTTTAAGAAGCAGGGCCCGAAGAACGTTGGGCCTATCCTCGGCTTTGATCTGATCGGAAATGATCATCGTCTCCACGACCAGGTGGGCGATGCCGGGCAGAGAGGTCTGTTCAAGGTCCAATAGGATGGCACCTAGAGAAGAAAGGCCAACCCAAACAAGTCGCTGCTGCAACTTTATTCAGTCTCAAGAAGAAGAAACAGTTTTAAGCAACTAGCTTGAAACAAAGCAGGAAACAATTTGCGGTTTTCTGCATATCTCAGTTATGTTTGTGAATTTCATTTCAGCTGCACATACGATAAACCGCATGACTGATAATCTGATGCTTGCTGCACACACGCAGGAGCTTTTTACCATGTGTGATGGTGCGGCGAAGCTCCAGCAAGCTGCGGAAGGACAGTGAGGCCACATGAGGTTTTCCCCAGCGGTCCGTCTCATCGTCCACATCCTCCTCGAACTTGATCCAGCGAGCGCGCTCCTTCCATCGCATTTCATGGTCCTTCTCCACAATCAGCTCGTTCAGCTCCACAAACAACTGGAGATAAAACAGGACAGAAACATAAGCGCTAAAGCACACACTTGACCCGTTACACGTACCTGTCTAAGATTACTTTTGGAATATGTTTGACAACTGTGTTATGAGGGTGTAACTCAGTGGGGAAAAACATGTCTATCACGTTGTTTATAATCCATGATCAAGTTCCTTGGAACACATTTAAAGCTGTGAAAATCCCCCCAACTTCTTTTCCAAGTTCCTATCTTCAATACAGTTTGTTTACCAAAACATACACGGAGAAAGAATAAAATAATGATTGAAGACAGACAGTGCACACAGCACACTCAACCAGCGAAGAGAAAGGCTGTGTGCATCATGTACTCGCTGTCTTTGGACAGAACTAAGAAGAATAAAGTGGTCTGGAGGGACAATCTGTTACATTTTTAAAAAGAATGACTTTTTCCTCAGAGCAACACAATTTTTGTTTTTGACTGTCAAACTCAAAAGAAACAAATATGCACTTTGTGCTTAAGCTACAGTAAGACTACACTTGGGACCTGTAATTAAAGCTCTACTGCTCAATACTTAAACTAATACTAACTAGGATTGTGTGTGAGAAAGGGGAAAAGCATACACAAAATTATCCCCCAACTCTGCAATTCCCCTGAGCATTGCTGATCTATTTTCGCCTTTTCAAGCTTTTAGTTTTGGTTCGTCTGCCTACAGCTTATATCTGCATGTTGGTTATTTCTCAATCCCCTCATCAAGCTTTTTTCAAACACAGACTGTAAATGGATAAAGCCATCGTGACACAACTTATTGCTTAGCAAAGGTTATTCTAGAAGCACCAGGTTTTTCATAGAGGAACCAGTCTGACCAAGAAACTGAAACACAAGAGACATTTAAATGATAGCAACTTGTCAACTGAAGATACCTGGATTTAATTTCTTTTTTGACTGTAATGAAGACCATTATTTACAAAAAGAACATCATGTTAAAATCAGCAAGACTTGAAACCATAAGCTCGCGAGGAAGGTGTTTACTGAGGTCACAGGTCACGAGACGAGGGCTGTTTTCCCATAGACTTCTATGGAAATTAATTTCATTATGTAGCTAGAGGAGATGCCCCCTGCTGGCCATTACAAACAATGCGGGTTAAAGGCACTTACACATTAAATGATCATTTCAGACACAGAAGCCACATCCATCTCTTATAATCACTAAGGTTTGGAGAGCAGCACGGCGTTGTTAATGGCAAAAAAGGTAAAGCCATTGTACAGTGTCTCCTTTTGTAACTTGCTAGCAGCCTTTGGATCACTTATTAGCTAAAGGACAAGACATTTCCTTATGGACACGTATTCCCTGCACCACCTTTATTACACAGTAAAAATGTCAGTAACAATCTCAGTTGTTGGCACTGTTTATCTCTGCCACTGTGCCAACATAAAATTATTTAACACTGTTTTAAAGGATAGAATTCGTAACAAAGCAAGCTATTCAAAGGAAGCTCACTCATGAAACAAAGAAGTTTCTTTATGGTGCCATCATAATAAAATCAAAGAGTCAGTCAAAGAAACAACTATCAGGAGGCTGTGAGCCCCAGCACATGTGCAAAAGTACTCACATCTGACTGTGTCCCTGCAACAGCATATGTTTCCAGGACCACATTTTGTCATGCTGACGCACAAAAAACAAATACTCTGACATGGTGAAAAGAGCACCAGCTATGCTACTGCATGTGATTAAAAAAATAAGCAAAACAAGACATGGCTGTCACTGCGCCGCAAACCTCGTGAGTTTTCTTTTCCGCAGCCCTCTTCTTCTTCTTCAGGCTGCACAGCGGCGTAGAACTGTTGCTGGTTCGGCTCATGTGACATCGGGACGACTTCTTCACCAGGTGCCGACGCACCCCGGGGTTATCCTCAAATCTGTGACCTGGTGTTGTCGAATCAGAATGTAAGAGGTCAGAATTGCTAAGTCGTGATGTCTGGATTATTAGTAAACAACCCGAATATGGACATTTAGTAAGAGGTAGGCCTAACTGCTTTTTTAAAGACTGTTAACACATCGAGTGTCCTTTTATTTAAAAAAAAGTGCTCCATACTGGAACGTCCAATAACATAAGGCACAGACTACACAGTATTGTGTGGAACAGGAAATTGTTACAGAAGAGGAGGTTTTACGCACAAACATTTGTCAGTTCATAAAAACTATATTCAAATTCAATTTCCTCGACCTGCCAATCACATGTTATTGAATTTTGGATAATGAGGCAGCCTTGGCAACGACTCTCCATTCAACAGAGGGGGAAGATTGGGTGGTCCCTAAATTTGAATAAAGGGAATGGAAATCTAAAGCTAACATAGCTTTTCCACATATGTAGAAATATGTTTAGAGAGAAATGATTTCAAGTTCTGATTATCATAATCTATTTACAATTCATTACAATTCAAAACTAAAGAAACACGGGCTGGTGGATCGGGTTTGTGTATGCCACAGTAATGGTGGACTGTACTGCTGCCGACCAGCCAGAGCGGCCAGTGCATGAAAATAATTTCTTCCCGAGTAAACACTGTCTTTTTTAATTTTTCTCCCTGAGCAGCTGGAGGCTGAGCGTTTGTGTGTGCACAAACTGCTGTTAGTGTTCCATCCTGCTGCGTCATGCCTTCCTTGGGGAAACAGAGAGAATGGAAATGAAAATGAAGTTAAGCTATATTTTATTTTGTACAGTCTCCCAGGCAAAAACCTCTGAAGGCTGGCCTTGTTTGAACTGCCTCAGCTGATCTGGATGAGCTGTTTTTTTCTCACTACAGGGCAGGGCAAAGAAAGGGCATTCCAGTGTAGGTGAAAAGGACATTCTGTCCATCTTCTTGAACTTGTTGAACCCATGTCAGACTTTCTCCTTCAAACTCGCAGAGAAACCGTGACTTAGATACCTGAACCACAGTAGGTTATAATCCAACACACTAGAGCAACAATTGTCCAGATATTTCTTGAATGTCTGATGAACTTTGAAGCATTTAGAAAAAAAAAAATCTTTGGAAGTACCAAGACCTGTAACCTTACATTTGCTCATAGAGCTTAATCTAATGAATGTAAATACTTATATTCACTCAAAGCCCACTTTTAGGTGTATATATAGGTACAGAGTGGGACTCTTTTTGCCTTCACAGCCACCTTAATCCTTCCTTAATCTGCTAAATAAAAAATACAGTTATATATTTCAGCCATTTGAGTTCAGTGAACTCGTTCAAGAAACTAGTTTGAAATGATTTAAGTTTGACATGAGACTTTATCCTTCAGGAAGCGGCCACCTGAAGATGGGTACACTGTGGTCATAAAGGGATGGTGTCTAAGTGTTGATCAGTTGGTCCCAGGTAGCCTAAAGTGTGCCAAGAACATATATCCAACACCACACCATTGTTTACAACAAATTCTGACCGTACCATCTGAATGTCACAGTAGAAATCAGGACTCATCAGACCAGGCAACGCTTTACAATCTTCCCTTGTCCACTGTTGGTGTGCACATGTGAATTGTAACCTCAGTATCCTGTTCTTAGATGCTATGAGTGGTACCTGGTAAGGTCCTCTGCTTCTTTAGCCCTTCTGCCTCAAGGATTTAACTACTGTGTTCAAAGATGCTCTTCTGCACTGGTTGTAAGGAGTGGTTATATTTAGTTTCTGAAAGTAGTGTAACCTTTCTCCTCTGACTCATCTGACATCAACAAGGCATTTTTATCCATAGTTTACTGTTTACTGGATTCTGTGTCAACCCTACACTTGGATTTATGGGAAAATTTTATTTCAATTTCTGAAATACTCAAACCACTGCCTGGCACTTGCAACTAAGCCTCATTCGGTACTTCACGCATCAACAGCAGTTGCTTCAAGGAGCTTTATATTGTAAGAATAATACAGAGAAAACTGAGAAACCCCCCAAAATCAGAGGACCTTCTATGAGCAAGCGACAGTGGGAATAAAATACTCCCCTTTAACAGGAAGAAACCTCCTTTTAACCTGCTGGGAGGCTCAAAAAAAAAAAAAAAAAAAAAAGTGAGTAAGAAGAAACAGTAATCATGGGAAGCCCACAACAGCCTAGGCTTATTGCTGCATGACTAAGAGGGGATTCAGGGTCACGTGTCACAGCCCTAACTACATAACTTTCCTCTAAAGGAAAGTTTAAAGTCTAATCTTAAAAGCAGCGTCTTTGTACAACAGAAAACGGGCCTGAAATCTGAAGGTTCTGGCTCCCACTCTAGATTTAAATACCACAGAAATCACAAGTAAAACAGCAGTCTGAGAGCAAAGTGCTCTAATGGGGTGGTATGAAGTCTTTAAGATAAAAGGGGGAATGATTATTTTACAAGTTTAAATTCAATTCTAGATTTAACAAGAAGCCAATGAAGAGAAGCCAGTATGGATGAAATATACTTTGTCTTTCTTGGTCCCGTTCAGCAGTCTTCCTGCAGCATTTTGGATCAAATGAAGGCTTTTCAGGGAGTTTTTAGGACATACTGATAATAGTGAAAAACAGTAGTCCAGCCTACAATTAATGAATGCACAAACTAGTTTTTTCAGCATCACTCTGGGACAGGATGTTTCTAATTTTAGAGATATTGTGCAAATGGAAGAAAGCTGTCCTACATACTTGTTTGATATACGCACTGAAGGACATATCCTGGTCAAAAATGACTCCAGGATTCCTCACAGTGTTACTGGAGGCCAAGCTAATGCCATCCAGAGTACGCATCAAGTTAGACACTGTATTTCTAAGATTTTAAAGGCCGAGTACAATTTGAATTTAGAAGCAGGAAATTAGAGGTCATCTAGGATTTTTTGCCTTCATGAATAGATAAAAGTGGACAAATGGGGGGAAAAAATTTTGTGTTTGTTTCTCTTTATTCTTATTCTTTGTGAAAGATTTATTAAAATAAAATGCTGACATGCAACATTTCAAATTACATGTTGTAAACTTGGCTTCATGTCAATTCAGCCTATAGGGGCACTACTCCAGTTATATAAACCCCCAGGCAGTAATAATTTTGATTTTTGTGAAATGTGGTCTTTATATAAAAAACACGATGAATTTGTGTATAAAATAATAAAAATAAATAACATAGATAAAACTATTGTACGCTAGCCGTTCAATGAGGCTATACTAGAAACAACAATGTACTGAGTTGCAGTGATGGCAGCGCTAAAATATGCATCACTCCACTGATTTAACCTGTTATACAACACACAGGGTCACAGGGGGCTGAAGTCTATCCCAGGTAACATAAGGTAAAAGGCCTGAAGCTAACAGCTGAGAGTGATGTAAATGACAGTCATTCAAATTTATTTCAGGAATTGGTTTGGGATGAGGAATGATTTTCATTTTATGGGGGTAAGGAATTAGTCTGAAAAAGTGAGACATCATCAGCCCATTGAACAGCTATTTTAGTTGTAATCACAAACGGGTAATGGCAACAGGTGTCTTAATTTACCTACTAGCAGTCTAGAAGATTCATTATCATCCCCTATAAAAAGCAGAAGGCTACGCAGATTATATGAACGAAAAAAAGTAAAAAATCAAAGGAAACCAGCCACTTAAGATGAAGTTAATCTAAAAGACAGCTCGTGAACTCCACCTTCATGGGTGAAAGGAATCCTGATATCTATACGAGTGATATCAAAAAATAACTGAGTGAGCCAGTACAAGAAGTTACATGAAGTTACTTCTCATTTTCAGATTCCAAGCATAAAAATTATTCATCTGTTATGACACCAACACTGCTTTGTCTGACTGTTCACTTTTCACTTTCTCTCTCTATACATTTTCATTGTTACTTAAAGTCACATGAAAATACTGGCCTTGGGTTAAAAAAAACATCATGGTTTGTGTTGAAATACACCTTATTGCCATCAACATGTCTAACCTCCTAGGACCTGTCGTCCACATATGGGCACATCACATTTTGGGTTGTCTAGACCACAACACTAAATTTTGCTCTTTCAAATGGCTTTTTAAATGAGCCATATTGCTCAAAGGGGCACAACTGTTGTTTCTCATTTTGTTTTTGTACTCAGGAAAAATTATACTGTGTTCAGACACCAAATAAAGAGTTTTGCACATCATTACTCAATTGTAATTCCAAATTGCAAAGAGAAATTAAAAATTAATTGCCATGAAAGAGTTCGGGTCTTAGGAGGTTTAAGGTTTCCCTTGTAAAGGAATCACTTTGGTTGGAATCATAATTTGACTCATCTGCTAAAACAGGTAATAAACAACTAAATGTATTTTATGACCCCAAAAAATAAACCCCAGTGGTTTCATCTGTCTTGGGAAAGGTAAAAAGAAGTCCACAAATGCACATTATAACCTAATAACCTAATTAAGGTTTTAACTTTAATCCTACACTCAGGCTGATCCCAAAATTTCTCATCCATGTGTTGGAACTTAGCATCATGACAGCACTAGTACGCCATGTTTCAAAGCCAACAGAGGGATTAAAAAAGCAGAACCACTCATGGTTTGTCAATGAAATGTCTTTCCGCTCTAGCTGTGGATGAGCCCAAAGCCAAATAGGTGCCACTGGATCAATAGAAAAGTAGGAAACAGCAGCAGTCGAGCACTGTGTCAATTCGTTCAATACCATGGACAACTCTGTTCAGTGTGTGGCCATGAATGAGCCTCTACTGCCAATAATCAAGCTAGCAGCAGGCTAAACGATCAATGGAAACAAGTGAGCTCCCTTCCATTGATTAATCATGTAAAAATAGAATAAAATGCTTGCCCATGTGAATTCCCCGATATGTTTACATCAGAGTTTCGGAAGCATGACGCAACTGTCACTCCTGTCAAATATCAATCATTTAAACAGATGAAATCCTACTCAGGAGTGGGGAACCTCCACAGAAAATACGCCCAACTTACGGATAGGCTCGAGGGGTGACCCCAGCTGGCTGTGGATTGACTCGAGCAAGTCATAATCATCAAAATCCAAAACAAACTCTTCAAAATCCTCAAATCCATCCACGATTGAAAATGAGCTGCGGTGTTCAAATTGGTGTTGCTTTGGGGTTCCAAAGCCTTTCTGGGTGCTGCAACGTCGTTCTGGTCCATGGTGCTTCTTGGTTCCTTGGTTCTCCTGTCCCTCAATGTCTGTCATCTCCACGGTCGGTACCTCCTCCTATCCACCTCCGTCCAAGGGGACACGCTGCTCATCCAACTCTTGAATGCCGTTGCTCTCCCTGGTCTACTGACCTGAAGAGTCTGGATGTAACTGCCTCTTTGTGTTGGTTGTGCAATAGCACCCAAGTCCAAGCTAACCGACTCTTGAGAGACAAAAAACAGTTGGTGGTCACAGTAGCAACTTTTGAAAAATAAGTTGCATGCATCAAAGTGGAACAAAAAAAAAATCTGGGTGATTGTCAATGAAAATATTCAATATTCCTTTCACTCCAAAAATATAAAAGTTAGTCACATGTGCAGATCCTCAGTGTCACAAAAATACACTTTTTTGCCTTAAGTCCGAACGCAAAGCTGGAGCAGCACCCTTAGGCAGTAAGCTCCTGCTAGATCCACCATCAGAGAGCTAAATAAAAGATTTTGACATCCACTTTAGCTGCAACTCCAAAATCACGTATTGATAAGGGATGGTCTACTTTAACAGACCATCAGCTGTCAGCTGAATGGAGGCACCGCCCTTTTCTAACAATGTCCACACGCTATTGATCATTGGGGTTACTGGTAAAGCATGAAAGAGCGGATCAGAGATCAGGAGTTGCCTTTTGTTTCCATAGCACCGCAATCACTTTCCAACCACGTGATGTGTAGAAGGGCCAAAGGTTGGGATCTCCACCTAAACTGAATTAAACTGAAAAAGCACACATACACAGCACAAAGAGAGATGCAAAAATACATACTGAGAAACAAACAATACACCAGCTGAAATTAAACCTATCTGATGAGAAGAACAGAATACCCGCCTCTGTATTGCACGGGTCTTTTGCTAGATTGGATCTGTCTGATCAAAACGGCGAATTCTCTTTAAAAAACAAATGATGCTATGCACAATAATCGGAGTCTAGCGGGTGAACCTCACACTGTAAGATTTCCATCAAGCATACCTTGTTTTTCCATTAAAGAATCTCATAAAGTGTTGCATTTTTTCGCTGTCTCACAAGACCGACAGCAGCACTTCAAGCTTTGTATGAAGTGCTGCTGCAAAAAACACTGATCTGACGAATGCCAGCAGCAACAGGCTTATCATTTGTAATGCAGCTCCACCAAAAATATTTGCAAAAATTATACTCTTCCTTTTTTTATGCCCCCTTTTTCCTCCATCTTATCTTGGAGTTTAAGTCCCAGTATTATTTAATTAATCACCATATTTAACAGTTGGCTTATAAAAGTCCCAACCTGAATATTAATGTCAAAGAGTGTCACATTGCTTTTAAACATCAGAAACACAGATTCGGATATTTTAAGCTTTAAATAATGATATTTAAAGAGGCAGACTAACATTACTGAGGTCATATTCTCATTCCGGTTAAGAAGTATCTTTTTGAATCCTGTTGAAGACGTTGTTGAAAAGCTATCAAGAAGACCTCAAGTTGATTTATTACCTTACAGCTGTCAACACAACTAGTGTTTCGCCAGATTTCCTCTTGGTCTATGCTAACACAAAACTTTTGTGCTA
Organism: Oreochromis aureus; assembly: GCF_013358895.1. Taxonomy (NCBI): domain Eukaryota; kingdom Metazoa; phylum Chordata; class Actinopteri; order Cichliformes; family Cichlidae; genus Oreochromis; species Oreochromis aureus. The sequence continues at coordinate 5,961,804 of NC_052957.1, read as the reverse complement.
TTAAATTAATAAATTAGTTAGTTATTAAATTAATCATACAGTACTAAGGATTACAGTATGCATCTTACTGCTGTTAGTCCACCATTTAACACCAAAAAACAACCAAAAAAAACTCCAACTCTAAGCTTTAACTCCACTGAGCCTAGAATGCCGGTGATAGCTGCTGCTAGGAGTGTTAATTTATTTGGAATGCCGGGGGGAGTTGTTAGCAGAATGAGCGTGTAATTGGTGTGGGTGGCTCGCTCAAAGCTGTGAGCATGGTGCCAAAGCTCTGGCTCTCTCGTAGAGTCCGCACCCTGAATTCTAAGAGTGAAGCCCCTCATAATTTTGGTCCTTAATACTTTTATTTTCAAGTAACAGTACATGGGCCATCGGTGTAACAATCAGCACAGTAGTCTAATATAGGCCATATGGTCTATTTGCAGAGTTCAGTCCATAATACAAAGAGAAAAAACGTTTAACTTACCAATCTGTGCACACACAGCTCAGCAACATCAAACACTAACTTTTGTGTATCTTTTAAGTGACATATTGAAATGTCAAAATACAACTGAAACATGATAGAATAATTGTTGTTCCTCACAGGTTCCTGTGAGTCTGATTCTTTCCTTTGACTTTAATGAGGGTATGGCTTTCATTTTTCCCTGCATGCTGTGAGAAACTGCAGGTTTTTATTAATGCATGTGACACATCAGCAATAACTTAGTTATTAGGATGCTAGTATGCAATTCCATCCAACAGTAAATAAAGTTTTGTGTTCTTCTTCTTCTGTATATCCCTACATCTGTTAACCAAATTTCAGGGTTATAAGGCAGACTTGTTTGTAAAAAAAACAACCCTTCTCTTGATAAATCCCACACTCTACCTGAGCTATCAGATTTTCCTGTCACAACCTCCAGGAAACCGCATAGTCCTTTTTTTCCCGTCCTTTTTTTATATTAGATTACATACTCTTTTCAGAGTACCTGTTTATTTGTGCTGCTCATGTCATTGTTGAAATAAACCGACTGTATCTGTATTAAAAAAACTGTGTTTTATGAATGACCTGCTGAGGTGTTCACTCCCATCTACACGTGGTTCTGTAAGTGTGACTTCTTGCAAACTTGTCCCACTTGATAAAAATCACATCACGGATTAAGACGTGTCAGTGTACTTGAAGTGTAAATTACCAAAACGTAACAGGGGAGCACACACTAATGATATACATGGCCATTCCATGTTCTAAGCATCACTCACTACAAATCCAATGCCCTGTTTTTCTGTTTCTAGATGGGCCCTAAACAGTCAATGATTGCTCTGCTCTGGGAAAGCAGGAAAAGCCAGGGGCAGGGTCGGCGTTGAAGGGGAATCGACTGCAGGCTTCTGTTAATTAAAGCCCCCTGATGCTCGGAGAGAGAGTATTTCTGTGGCCATACAAGCTTTTGCTTCCAAAAAAAAATCCTCTTTTTAGCATTTATTGTTTTATTATCACTTACAATTTCTTTCTGTTAATTCTGAGCATTTAAGCCTGGACCTTCCTAAAGTGCTGCTTTGTGCAGAATGTGGTAAAAAAAAAAAAGTCTCCCACAATTAAGACTAATCGTAACAAAATGAAGTATGGAGTGCAAAAATAAGTGTAGCTCATGTCTACTTCCATAACTGTGCTACATATTACAATATGAAGCCAACTAAGGGTGCAATATGTGTAAAGGATGGTGACATATAAGTGAATAAATACAAAGACTTTTTTACAGGAACAGCCTACATGTGCAAAAATTATGAGTCGATAATGTAATTCCTCCTTCCTCCATCTTTTGTTTTGGAAGGCTTATTTTTAACAGTGCATATGTGGGGCTGTGTGGGCTGGTTTCATGAGACAGGATGTGTGGGATGTTCATGATGGAGCCAAAACAGCAAAACCCGTCAATGTTGGGCCTCAGTGAAGAAATGGAGTCAATAAATGTTGCAAAGGCTTTCTAGGTTAAAAGAAGCACTGCTGAAACAAAATACACTTTGTAGAAGACTTTTTCCTATTTTTTTTTTTTTTTTTTTTTGCATCAAAAGCATTACTTAGCTCCAGTTATACTACAAATCTGGGACTAAAGTATTTTAAATCTGTGCAATGCTGTGCTTTTAAATGTAAGAATTTGACATTTAAAGATATTTAAATAAAAGGAACTGTTGAATGTGATTTTAATACATTAATATTCTTGTTATTTCAATCAATATTAAAATATCCAAAATTCAATTATTAAAAAAAAATTATAAAATCCAAATTTTTTATATATATATATATATATATAAAAAGGTGGAATGTTTCAATTGTGTAAGCATAGTGGACAGCTGTGCTGAAGTACTTTTCACAGCCAGCAGAGGGCGGCAAACCCAATCCACACATTACCATCATTATGTCATCAAAAATGTCCTGTTATTTCTGGATATATTTAGTCACTTAATGAGAGGGAAACAGGCTTCTATTTAATCATTTAATCTGTAGTCAAAGCAGCAGGCTTTATTATGTCTTCAACAACACTCAAGATAACATCGAGGGAAACGTATCCAGCTCTCTGTTAGGAATAATACACACTGACATTGACTTTCCTTTACTGCGAGGTGCACACAGCCAAGAGTCTGAAGTCATATCCACGTACAATCAGATCAGAGCACTGATCCGAGTAAAGGTCTTCATTTTTAACTCACTGAATTTACTTGGCATTTACATCAATAATACACTAACACACATAGTCCTTGGCTGATATATAACAATACAGGCAGCTCACAAAGACTCCCCTCCCTCCTCCACCGCCACACACATCACTGTTGTGGCGTGGGTGATAAGAAAAAATGAGTCATCTCAGAAGGTGCTTTCAGAGATGAAGACAACCATCTACCGTTGTCCTGCTCCAAAGCTTTTCCTCAACACCAGTGAGGAATTTAAAAGGCTATTTTTTTGTATTGTCCCCAATAATCACATAAAAACCCCTATTTGACTTGCATTTAGTAATAAAAACAATACCATAGCTACCTGAAAACAGACAGTTATTCAAGCATTTCAAACACACACAGGTTTCAACAGGTCTTTGCCTCAATTTGCTCTAAATCTCCTCTTACCTCCTCACTCGTTTTCTCATTGTTATGGCCATTGCCAACCCCGCCCTCCTGCTCCTGCTCCAGCAGCCTGCAGGCTGACTTACCTCAGCCAGCAGCACTCTTCCCTTACCCCTCTGCGCTATTACCAATTTCCTCTCCACCAGGTTTTATCTTCCTGCCCTAAGCCTCCCTCCAGTCCTTCTCTCTATTATTGCACTGTATGTCTCCACTCTATTAAAAGGAGTTTCTACACCTTCATCAACATGATGTGGGAGAAATGGTAATAAAATGACAATTTTATTACCGTTATTAACAGTGGCACAGAGCATCGCAGTCTGTGATGCTGTCCAGTAAAAAGTACTAAACACACCTATCGATTTATTCACAGCATTATTAGATCAAGTTGAATTCTATATTTTTTTCTAAATATGTACATGAAAATGTGTGAGTAATGGCTGTTTAAACACTGCCCCGCGATTATAAATCAAGCGCTTTGAGCCAACAGTTGCTGTGATTTGGCGCTATAAAAATAAAACGGAATTTAATTATTTTCATGTTGCTTTCAATAAAATATCTCCCTCTGCTGGTATTGCATCTCACTGCAACTTACTGCAACTTCTGCATTCATGTGCTTTTCACACTTTGAAGAGGCAAAGCGTGAAATGGACACAGTGGACCGCGTGTCTATTACATGTTTTTCTGCAATATTGGGTTGAACATAAACTGCTTTAAAAATGCAATGTAGTATTTTTCTTACTTTTCATGTCATCCAGATCAGCGCTGACCAACATTTGGGCTTCAGCCTCATCAGTGGGCACCTGCTGATAGACGGCAGTCTCCAGGGCAGTCATGCTGCCGATGCAGATCCGCTCCCGCAGGTCGTAGTTGCTTCGCTGGGTGCCCAGCAGACGGTGGTGGACAGGCTTCTTGCGGAACCAGCCATGAGGTGTGACTGAACTTGAGGGATCTGATCCTGAGGGAACACTGACAAAGAGCACAATAAGTTAAGCTCATGAAATTTTATAATTAATTCTTTGACATTAGGAAAGAACTTCAGTAGTTATTTATTTTATTATTTTCAAAAACAACATAGTCCACAAATCAACCATAAAGCATCACATTATAAAGTATTAACATACTTTATGTTAAAATCCTTTTTGTTAAATACTGTCTTGGCTCATGCACTGCCATTACTTTTCCAACAGAGGGCTTCACAACACAACAACAGGCCTGGATCTCCTCTCCAAGCCTCTGAGTCATCCTCAGCTGAGCTCACTCAAACACAGCAATGAAACGTTGCATGGCTCAGGCATGATGCTTGTTTCTGTGCTTTTATCCAGCAAGCCATTAGCAGAGACAAGGACTCGAATCGCCATGGCGCCCCTGACCTCCCAACAGCAAACTCCATGCATAATTCAAAGCATCACCAAATAATTCATATTCTGATGGTTATACTGTATATTTTAGCAAGCCAGATATGAATGATTCAGCTGGAACCATTAATGCATCATAACTGCCCTAAGAACTGCATGTATGGGTTATAAATGTTATTGGCTTCCGATGACAAGTATCACATATCTAAAAATACAGCTTACTTAGCCTATGCTCTCGCATGCACCAGCCTGTTTTATATGTTTTGCTGCATGCAAAAGTATCCACACAGTTAAAGGTTTCAAATTCAGAAAACAACAGAAAGCACTGAATATAAAGCAAAACGTATTTAATAAATTTGAACCTGATAAAATGCTAAATTATGACTGTTGTTAGGAAAATGTAACCAACAACATGCTCCTGTGATTGGCTTTATCACTACCAAATTCTGCCTTGTGAAACAGACAGCAGTCAGGGATAAACTGATAACAAAAGGCTGTTAAAGCTGCATAATTAAGTGGATGAAAGTTTAACAAAACACTTGTTGTAATGTGAAAGAATTTGCTCGCAATGATAATCCTAAAGCTAATCTCATCGCTGTATTTCCCCACAGTGTTTTAGCATCTTTTAGCATTGTATTTCAGTTTTATGGCCCACAGCTTTAATGCCCTCTCACTGCTTTAATCAGCTGTGTTTTCAGCTTCAGCAAGCAGCTGTTTCCAGCAATATAATCTTTAATGAACACACTGTTACCTGTCCAACATAACAGCCACACACAGACAACTTTAGCAGCTAGCTTGTGTAGATACTTGACCATTTAGCAGCTAAAAAAGGACACATTCATGGGTTGGTGGAGACCAAAATAGAGACGCACAGCTAAAAGTAGAGCAGTTTATGAGGTGACTGTAAATGTTTGTGTATGAAAGTATGCGTGTCCTCCTTTCAATGCATCCATGAACCTCTGAGGTCTCCCACTTTTCTCCTGCCTGGCAGCTCCACATTCAACATCCTTTGTCCAGCACATATCCACTACTCCTCCTCTGCACATGTGCAAACCACCTCAGCCTCTCCTCTCAGCTTTACTTTACACAGCTCAACCTGAGCCGTCCCTCTGATGTACTCATTTCAAATCCTGTCTATTCTGGCCTCTCCCAAAATCTTTGCATTTTTAGTTTTGCTTCTACTGACTTTCATTCCTCTTCTTTCCACAGCATACCAAAACACCTCTACGCTCTCTTCCACATGCTGCCTACTCTCACAAAAATGTCATCTGCAAACATCATAGTCCACGGACACTCCTGTCTGACCTCATCTGTCAGCCTGTCCATCACCACTGTAAACAAGAAGACGATCAGAGCAGATACCTGATGTAATCCCACACCCAACTTAAACCCATCTGTCTTTCCAACTGAACACCTCTCCCCTGTTCTCATACATCTCCTGCATTAGCCTCACACACTTCTCCACTACTCCTGACTTCCTCATGTAGTAACACAGGTCCTCTCTTTGCACCATCATATGCACTACAACCATTTTAGCGTCAAACAGGGCTAATGTGGGGAACATAATTATTAGCTCTCATCCTATGCATGCAGGTCAGAGCTCATCACGGTGAGGGACGACACAAACAGTGGAAACTTTAAGGGCTGACTGACAACAAAAATCAATAGTACTGGGTGTGTGTTACTCCATATTTGTTCTTCAGCACAATTAACCTCAGTTAGCATTCTGCTAGCAGTTTACCTATGCTGCATTTCTGATACAGCTAAATTCTCAGTAAATCTGTTGTCAAGTAATATTGTTCTATTCCTGCTGTGAAACAATAAAACGCCCATGAAACACTGATATATGTGCACTGCATGACCACAGTGGAGGTTAATTAAGCTGTCCTGCACTTCTAAAATCCAGATTTTTGTAATTGTGATGCTGTCTGACAAACTCAATGTTCAAAACAAGAGCTGTGCCAAGAACTCGGCTACATTTACAAGCAAAGCTATCATTCGGAGAGAAAGTCAGAAGCCACTGAGTGACTTATTCAGGTCTGCATTGGCAGAAAGTAAACGGAAACACATGTGCTGCTCTTATTGGCTGCTTCTCTCTGTCACTCACAGACTTCTTCCTGAAAGGGGTGGGTTCAGCAGCCATACTAGTTTGATTTAAAGTTACCAATACTGAAACTCATTATTACAGAGTCAGAGTGCAAGTGTGCACATTTACGACTGGAATTTAAAATACACTTTCTGGATGTAATATTACAGATTTGCCATCTTTGTGTTGTGCAGTGCTGCAGATTTTTTAGATGATGTGCCACTAATGCATTTTCACATTTTACAAATGTTTACTAGGACAGTGGAGAGGACTCAGATGTTGTGAAACCACACCTGTTGCATGCTGCTTCTCCTCCATCCATGTCATCGTTCTGTCCAGTAATAGTTATTCCCCCATTATGAGCCGCCTCCTTTATCAGAGTCAGCGCGGTTGTTTTCCTCGACAAAGGTTGTTCTTCGTTTTCCGTGTGGACGATAGTGTGTTGAAGGGGTTCCCCCAAGTCCTCTTGGCTCCCCAAACTAAACTGAGAGAAAGAGGAGGATCAGTGAGGGGGAGGCATATGCAAATCTGGCTATATGTAGTAAAACAATGATCAAAACCACAGATAATTCTCTTTTGTTAAAGTATTAATGCCACAATCATCTTATCAGCAGCTCAGGTACATGAGTGGATTTTGCAAAAGTTACACTGTATAAGTCACATTTTACCTGTGGCTGGACTTCAGGCAGCTCTGTGGGAGTGGCAGCCACCCCTTGCCCTTCGGTCTCCGACTCTGCCTCTTCCTCGTCTACCTCGTGTATGGTGGGCGTAACGTCAGAAGGCGGCAGCGAGGTCTTTTTTTTTCTCCGCTTCTTTTTGCGCCTCTTCTCCATGCTGTGTACCCTCTTCCGTAAACGCTGGGGCACAGGCAGGTGAGTGGACAAGGGGTGGTGCATATGGTGAAATGTGTGTCTGTGATCTGTGTCAAAGAGAGGCCATGACATCAGATGGTTTATTCACATCAGCTGACTGAGCAGCTCATTCCATATCATGTGAAATGCTTTTTCTTTGGTGATGTATACAGACTTCCCAGATGCACATCCATGACATCAATCGCTCACTCCAACAGCTTAAAGGGGCTTTATTGGATTGCAAGCTGATGAATGTGGAGGCCATTTGAGTAAAATGAACTCACCGTCATGATCAAGAAACCAGACAGAAATAATTTGAGCTTTGTGATACATTATTCTTCACAAAGCAGCCATCAGAAGATGGGTACACTGTGGTCATAACTGGATGGGAATAATCAACAACAACAGGAAGGTTGTGGTGTTCAAATAATTGCCAGTTGATAATAAGGTTTTCAAGGTATTCCTAGAGAACATCCCCCACAGCATTACACCACCAAAGCAGCCTGAACTTCTAGGATGGATCCATGATCAAATTCACTCACACTACAATCCAAATGTTGTAGCAGAAATCAAGATTCATCAGGCAACATTTTTCCAGTCATCTGTTGCCCAATTTTAGCAAACCCATGTGAATAGTAGCCTCAGCTACCAGGAGCGGCATCCAGTGCGGTCTTCTGCTGCTTTAGCCCATCTTCTTCAAGGTGCAATATGTTGTGCATTTATGATGATATTCTGCATACTGTGGTGGTGACAAGTGGTTATCTGAGTTACTTTTGCCTTCCTATAAGCAGCAGTCTGACCAATTCTCCTCTGACAATTTCCAGTGTAAATTAATTCTGCACATGTTAAAGTCATTGGTCCTCCACAGAATGACAGCGGTACCATGAGGGGAGGTTTTTATTCTTAGCTACCTCACACATTTCAGCCTGTCTGAAAAACTCCTATACTTATTATCAACTTCTCCCCAAACAATTTCCAACTGGGAGTCAGCTCAGCAGAATGCAGAACAGTTTGAAGAATACTGGGATGGGACTTCTTGTAGTTTGTATTTGGCTAAAATGGTAAATGGCCTGTATTTATATAGCGCTTTTCTAGTCCCTAAGGACCCCAAAGCGCTTTACATATCCAGTCATTCACCCATTCACACACACATTCACACACTGGTGATGGCAAGCTACGCTGTAGCCACAGCCACCCTGGGGCGCACTGACAGAGGCAAGGCTGCCTGACACTGGCGCCACCGGGCCCTCTGACCACCACCAGTAGGCAACGGGTGAAGTGTCTTGCCCAAGGACACAATGACCGAGCTATACTAAAGGGTGTATACAGTATATGAATTTTTTTTTACCTTTTCTAGCCATTTACAGTGATAGATATCACAGAAAGTCATAAAAATAAAATGCAGACATTATTCTTTTTCTGAAAAATTATCGTCGCCAAACGTGTTGCAAAAACTTTCACTAAAATCACTAATTAGCATTATATTTGCATTTTTCCTCGTTTCAGGATGTGTGAGCCCTTTATATTCGTTGTTTCTCTCCTACTCTCTGTGCCCACACAGGCTGCAGCCTATATTTTAATACAGCCAACAGACATATTGTTCCGTTTCTTTTCAGACAATGAAAAGTTGCCGACTGAAACTGCACTTCTAATCAGCAATCGCTTCCAAGTAATTTCCAAGTGGCAGCGGTGTGCTGATGTGAGCTGTGAGCTTCTGTTGTTAAAGAAGTTGGAAACTTTGAGGACTCAGAACAAGCTGGGCGAGGGTTGCACACAGTTAAAGAGGAAGAGTGATGACAGGGGTCTGTGGCCAGTCTTAGAGAAGAGATGGAAACGCTGGCAAGCTATAAGGAATAATGGGTTATGTAAAACCTCCTTTGAAAATATATGGATATACTTAAAAAAAGCTGATATACCAGCCAGCCTTAAGACTACTTATTGTTTGCTTATGCCAAGACTTTGAATTCCTTTGAATATCAAACACGCAGTGTAAAAACAGTGCAATTTTCAGTTGAAAGACTCTTCCTCTATTTCCTAAGACACTAGAAAGACATAATGAAAACACTCTTTAACAAACACCAAAGGAAAGCAGCTCCATCTTTACCAATATTATCTCCTGTCAGGTGGTGGCCATCAGCTAATCTCTTGAAAGCTAATCCAGCCTTTTACTCAACATACCCAATATATGGTGCCCTGCTTTCATCTAATCTCTTACCACAACGGACAGGGTCAGGATCAGCTGGGATACCTATGTATTTACAGTACAGGATATTTCAGCACTGATGATTGTGATGATGCCAATGCTGCCCAGCTAGCAACGATAAAAGATTTTTTTAAAGCACTGCAGAAAAATCAACATCATGTGCATTGTCACATAATGTGGCATTGTCTCATTTTGTATAGTTGTATACATGTATATTTTTTCATTTTTATTTTTACTGTTTGCACCTTTGATCCTGGAGGATGATATTTCGTCCCACTGTATACTTGAGTGCATATTGTTGGGTTGACAATAAAACTCGACTTGACTTGACATTGTTTCATTTCAGTGTGTCTTAAATTGTAGTCTTCAGTGTACAGAGTGTATAGGTACCAACAGCAGTGGCTGCAGTGACTCCAGCCATGCTCCCAAAAGTATAGGACAAATGTGTCTATCATATGGACACATGCCGTACGTCCAGAGGGGGACACATTAAGCACTTTTAAGTTTTGTTTGTAAAATTTCATATTCAGTCATGTATTTTAAGATTTACAATAAGCTTCTATGTCCATTACTTAAAAAAATACAGCTTTTTGAAATTCTTACGGATACATCCTGTAATTTGTTTGGACAGAGTTTCAACTTTTCCTCTGTAAAATATTTTGTGATTGTTTCCCTGTCTTGAAAAGCTCTATATAAATACATTTTACTCGCTTGCTTACTTTGTTCACAAAATCTAGTAAATAGTTCAAATAAGTGTGCAGTGCTCAATTCTAAGATAACTGTACATGGTAGAAATTCATACATAGTGTACAGAATGCACTGCAGAAAAAGCTGATGGATACCACATGACAGGAGTACTGCAACATGGCTGCTGGTGCCAGACGGTCTAGTCTCAGTATTTCAGTAACTGCTGATCTGCTGGGATTTTCCCACACAACCATCTCTGGGGTTTACAGCATCAGCTCTCTGGGTGAAAGGGCCTTGTTGATTCTTGCTGATAGGAAGACAACAGTAACTAAAAAAAACCCCACTTGTTATAACCAAAGGATGCAGAAGAGCATCTCTGAATGAACAACACATTGCAGATGGGCTACAGCAGCAGAAGACAACACCAGGTGTCAGTCCTGTGAGCTGAGAAGAGTGAACTAAGGCTACAGTTCGCAAAGGCTCACGGTAAATGAACAGCAGAAGATTGAAAAAATGTTGCCTGATCTGATGAGTAGCCCTAAAACAAAATAAAATAAATACAGAAATGCCAATGAAAATGAGTTTTGGCCAGTAATATAAGAACAAATCCAAAATATCAAATGTCAAATTCGACATTTGACTGCATTCTTCTCCCAGTGGCTTCTTTTGTTTGTGCAAGTGAAGCTATACTATCACGTGTGCATGGCAGCTTTGCTTACACTCAAAGTCTTTCTCAGTGTAGTGTCGCCCCATCCTGTCTCCACTGGTAGAAGCAGAGTCACTGATGATGTCTGCAAAGCGCTCCACAGACAGAGCTTTCTCCCAGTTCTCTTCCTCCTCTTCTTCCTCCTGGTCCTCCACGCATCCATCCTCATCTTCCTCTTCCACCCTTACCTGGACGACAGTACAAATACTTTCAGTAAAGACAAAAAAGGATGATTGACTGCATGGCAATAACCGTAACTCATATATCCAAAGGCCACTCTTGCCCCCTGACAGTGAACCTCGGCTTTAACAAGAAGTCTTTCCAGTTTGCTATAAAATCTATAGGTGATACATGAAATGTGTTACCCTGATTACTGTATTGTATATGCTAGCAAAGTGAGAAATCTAACCGGACAGTTCTTTAGCATGGCACACCTTGACTCATCAGAAACAGCAGCCACATGAGGGGAACATTCATGCTACATGAAAGTGTAATGCTAATTTGGGATGAATGTAGAACAAATAATTATTTTTGCTACTATTTTATATGGAAATTAGCTCTGCTGCTTTCTATTTCCAGACATGATTTGCACTCAAGCCAAAGATTTTTTTTTTTGCTGTTAAAAAACAAAACAAAACATGTGATTGTATTTTAAAATAATTCTGCATCATCACAATAGGAACACAGCGACTGTATATTCTCCGTTACATGCACAGAGGACATCAAATCAATACAACAAAGTGCTAAGCAGCAAAGAACTAATGCACTAGAGAGCCCCTGGAGACAGTGAAGACTGATGGGAGTGTCCTGCCTCAGCTATTTGGTGCTTGTGATAGGTCAGCATCACTGGCACATGCTGTTTCCTCTGCTTCAGATTGGTGCTGGCACAGTGCGTACTTTGGCTACCGTTCAGTGGTCTCAGATTGCTCTGTGCCAGGGCTCCATTACTTCCTAATTACCAGCAGGATGAAGGGACAGGATGCATTTAATGATCCAAGCTACCTATCTACACAAGGCCGAGGCAGATGTAGCTAGGCAGAATAAAAGAAAGGTTGTTTTTTTTTAAAGTGAGTGAGCAGTGAACGCCTTGTTTTTACTGCATGTCCAGCTCAATTTTGTTCATGGTTTAATGTGCTCTGTGTTCCAATGAGTCAATTTCCCCATTCGCTTCCTCATTTCCTTCACCTGATCTGGTGAGGGCTATTAGTCAGTGTAAGACCCCGAATTTAATAGTCCCGACATATTGCAACAGGGAACAATATTCTAGGGAGAGTTTACTACAGACAAGGGGCCTAACTCTTTCATGTTAGCTTTGAAGTGAGACGAGGTGGAAGGACACAGGAGGTGGGCAACCCCAGCACAGGTGGTGACGGCGTGATACGTACAGGAATAGAATCACACACAATGGCTTACAGTGATTTGAAATATTGTATACTTTAAGTACCGTATGCCCAAATGAAAATCAGACTCACTCATGGTGGACATAGATGGCTTCTTTCACTCCTCTAAAGGACAAAGGTCACTCTTTCCAGGATGCCAATGTTCACATTTTGGACAGAGAAGACAGATGGTTTGAAAGAGGAGTGAAGGAAGCTATCTTAGAGATCTTAAAACAAAAATATAAAATCTCATCCATCCATCCATCCATCCATCCATCCATAATGGACATGCTTAAAGCAGCACGCCTATTACATGTCCATTAGAAACCTGATCTGATGCCAGAACTATCTTAACTGTCCCCTTTTAACAGCTGTACTCAGAGCCCTTGTTGAATGACCAAACTCTTCATCCAAAGTACATAAGTACTTCTGTCTTTGAGGTGATGTACTGCAATAGTTCATTCAAGTAACTTATATAAGTTTTTAAATGCAAACAGAGATCGCAGCGTGCACTGTTTGACTGTCACAACTATACAAGGAAAAACAGCATGCATGATGGGAACTTTCTGTGTCTTTAATGCACGTTAAATTGGATCTTCCTTGTTTCTTCTCACAGTAATGAAAACTAAGTTAACCATGATGAAGCTTCATATTAAATTAGCGTCCTACCATTGTACATGTATTATCTAATGAAGTCATAGAGAGTAGCAGGTTCACAGGCTGTATTTCTAACATTTTTTTTAAAATAAAATAAAAAAGGAGGTCCCATTAGTTGTATCAAAATATATGTTTACGTGAAAGAAAATAAAGATGAGTTGAATAAATTAGCAAATGTGAGACGAATGAGTACACATCAGCTACCAAAGCAACCATCAAAGAAACAAAGGCTTTGAATAAACTCTGGTTTTGGCTTATAAAAGTTGTAGCCAGGCCTTGCTTATACAACATTTAGGATACTGGAAAACACCATTGGACACTAAATTTAAAATATAAAATGAACCTTTTACTAATTAAAACATAGGCGGATAAAAATATTTAGATCTTTAAAATTCTTCTCTTTGTGTTTCCTCGCAGAGTGCTCCTCTTTCTGTTGCTTCCTCCTCCTTTTATTTGGCGTGCCGTGTTTAAAGCGGTTTCCCTCTCGCTTAAAGCCGGGCCTCTTTGATTTAAGGAGCTGGCACGCTTCCCAGAAAAACAAATCACAACTAGCATAAATATCAGTATCAGTGTTTTGCTTTTCTTTTCACTGCACAGCTGATGTTTATGAGCAATTATTTCAAACTGAACCGTTTGCATAAATATGATGTTCTGAAATAAAATGAGGGATGGTGAGCTCTCCTCAAATATGGTTCAATTATTGCATGCACCCATAAGCCTTATGAGCCTAATTACTTCTGTTAACTTCTATAGAGTCCCTGTAGAAAACATTAGCGCTTTGTCTTCAGTAAATTAGCCCATTTATGCCTGCAACATGCTATCAAATAGAAATATTCAACATACGTTGCGTTATCTTATACATATGCCCATGTTGCAGTATAGAATTGAAGTTTTTGAACAATACGATACCACACAGTATCAGTTTTAAGTTGAAGGTATACTTGGAACGCTTTTGGTGAAACCTTCAATTAAAGTTTACTACAGAGAGGACAAACTGACAGCACTGCAACCAAGTCAGTGATCCTTTTACGTAATAAGCACTTAAAATAAGAACTTCAAATAACTGAAGACCAAGCAAATAAAGACATACCACTGATTTGTCAATTTAACATTTAAATGCAATACATCTGATTACCAAAGCTGGATACCTGTTTTCCTGGGGCTGTCAAAGAGTACCATGAAAACATAAAGACAAAAGGAAAATGTCTGCAACAAGTCATCATGTTTTTTTAATGTAGAAGTTTAAAAAAATGTGGCAAATAAAAATTATAGAATTTAACCAGGTTTTTCCATGCTGCACCACATATGAAACATCACCGTTAGCACTGAGAAAAAACACTTAGGTACATAAGCAAAAGGTGCAATGCAAATATATGAAACACAATAAATTACAGGAGTGCAGCATCCCACAATACCACCATATGATGATCAGTGCTGTTAGCAGTTATGTGCATTGCCCCATCAACATGCAGTGCAGAGGTGATCGGGCCTTTGCAACCGTAGTACCTAGACTCTGGAATAACCTCCCTGCTCATATTCGTACCTCCGAGTCTATCCAGTCCTTTAAGTTGTGTCTTAAAACTTATTTTTTTACTTTGGCTTTTAATTCAAAACTAGTTGGCTATTATCTGGCTTGTTGTGTTGTCACTTATATTGTTTCTTGCCCTGTTCCTTCTTAACAGTTTTGTTCTCATTGTCTCATGCTATTGCTCTGTCTGACTGTGAAGCACTTTGGTCAACTCCGTTGTTATTAATATGTGTTATAGAAATACATTTTGATTGATTTGATTGATGTCCCTTAAATTGCAAGAAACAAAAATGCTTGATTAATAGTAGTTGTGGTCCACTGACAACCACTTTACTTTATAAACCAGGACCTATGCTGTGTTGTTTCAGCCAGTTCACACCTCCAATGAACATGTCAAAGTGTCTTCCAGTAACCCTAAACCACACCTGCTTCAATTGGAGAGTGAGTGTGTATGTGGTGGTTAGAAAGTGTTTAAAGGTATAGAATAAAATACTGTAAAAATGTATGTGTGAATGGGTGAATGTGGCTTACAGTAAAAAGCGCCTTGAGTGCTCACTAAGTGTAGAAAAGCCTGGTATAAATACCAGTCCATTTACCATTCACGTTAAAGAGCAACACCAGTGGTCTCTGTGGCAACGGAGACCATTGGGCTTTGCTTTCATATGATTCATACACACATGCCCTCACACTAAACCACAAAAACAAAGTCTCGACTAGCAGAATCAATCAGACTATAGGAGACTAAAACCTGTGCAGAGAAGCCGCTCCGTCTCACTGCAGAGGCTCCGTCTGTGTATTTGAACGCAGAGCTGACAAGTGATTGAAGGTAGAAAAGAGTCTACTCTTTGCAGCCAATCATTTAGCCTGTTATTTCCATCAAACTAAAATATGTTACATGCACTTTGGAGGACACGATTCCCGCTGTGCATAATGACACATCACCTACTTAGATGATAGAACTGTTTTTCCCTGAGATCACCGGCTATTCTGTTTCGCTTGAAGCAAAGCTACAAAGCATTGTGGAAAGCAGGACATGAGCATTTTCCACAGACCCGAGGGTGACTCATCACTGCTTGGAGAAATTGGAAGTAACAATTTAGTCTTCAAGACATTTCAGTGCTCTTTTCACTCCAGATAATCGTCTTGCTATTGTGTAAGGAAATGCTATCGCTCAAAATATGAGCAAGGATGTACACCGAGCCACACCAGAGTCTAAACAGCAGGATTTTATGACCAAAGTCAACTCATTAATTGAATCTCTGCAATTTGCTCAACTTCAATGAACTCTGATATGCAAATATGGTCTGATCATTATCCATTCCTGACCTTGGATTGAACAGTTTTGAGAATTTAAACAGAGAAGGCAACTGAGCTTATTATCAGTTTTGCACGATCCACTTAATTTCCTCTGCCAAACTATAAACTGCTCCACCAAAAGTAATTGTAGACCACTATAAGAGCAGATGGTGCAAATATGTCTCCTGAGTACAATGGGTCTTGTGCTGGCATGTTTCTGGCTGGCTAGTACGAACGATAGCAGTTAGTTTACCAATGGACTGTCAGCTAGTCCTGTAACATTGGTGCATGCGGCCGAGCTTATGTTAATTTAAAATGTTATTGCTTGTTGCCATATGGCGAAAATATAAACAATGCCTTTGGAAATATTGGAAACAAGCCCTTTGTTTTCGGTACACATGGTGCTTCAAAGGGCAACATTAGCCTGAGGATGACAGAACAGTAATGGCCAAATGCTTCCGACTGAAGTAACAGATCCAAGTAGAAAATATTCAAAACAACAACAAATATTATGTTTTATTGCCTACTGTACACCATTATGGATATAGGAATATCTGCAGGCATTGCTCTCTGGTCGAAACAAGTGTTCTGGCAGCTAACTGGTGTGAAAGTGTGAACTGAGTGCTGGAGATGTTGCAGCTAAGAACTGACTTAACACTGACTCAAACAAATCATTTCATGGCTATCTGTCAAACAATCATGTGAAGGCTTGTTTTCTCACTTAGCTTTCCGATCTCAAGCCGCTCTCGCTAACAGCACCGAAGTCTCTGGAGACCTCCTCCTGTAGCTTTAAATGAGCACGACTCCATTGTACAAGCTGCTATAATAACATCTGCCACACAACACTTTTCTTATTCTGCATATCAAACTCTATTTCATTAAGACCAATTTGCTTCACTGGAATGTATTTCCTTTATTCTCCAATGTAAACTAACATTCCAGGTTTAAAAGAGCCAATTATACCAATCAGGCATCACATTGTGACCATTGATATCTGAAGTGAATGACACTGATTATCTCTGCATCATGGCAGATGTTACTGGGTGGGATATTTTAGGCCAAGGTAATGCCATCCAGAGTAATAGAGTAAGTAGCTGGTTAGACACCATGTTTCTTCAAGGATTGACCTCAATTCTATCTGAATTTAGAAGCAGGAAATTAGAGGTCATGCAGGCCTTTATGTATTTAAGACATTTATGCAGTTTAATTGATGTGTGTCATCTGACCTTGTGGATAGATGAAGCTGGTTATCAGATGCATAGCAACGAAAATGTACACTATGTCTTGTAATAATACTGCCTAAGTATAAGGACAAAAGACGATTATTTCTAACCTTCACTTTCTGTATTGTAATGAATTCTGTATCCTGACTAAAACTCTTCAATTAAACCATTCCTCTGGAGATGCTCAGTTAGCGGTTTTACAACTACTCTTTCAATAATATTTAAAATAAAAGCAAAGTTGGAGATTTATCTATAAATAGCTAAGACAGCTAGGTCAAGGTATGTCTATTTTTGAGTAATGGTTTCATTACCATCATTTTAAAGACCTATTCTACTAACCCACTGATAAATGTTAGGACTTCTTTGAGCAATATTGTAGGAAAGGGGTCTAACAGGTGGCTGTAGCTCAGGAAGTGGAGCAGGTCATACTAAACGGAAGGTTGGTGGTTGGATCCCGGGCAGTTCCAGTCTCCATTTGGCAAGATATTAACCCCAAGTTGCTCTCCAATGCATGCGTCAGAATATGAATGTTAGATAGAAAGCACCAAAGCGTATGAATGGGTTAATGTGGTTGTATAAAGTGCTTCGGGGCTCCAGGACAGTAGAAAAGTGCAATATAGGAATCAGTCCATTTAATAGACACGTTGAGGGTTTGTAGAACGTATGTATTGACGTTAACACCAAAACTCAAGCACTTCTGATTTAAGGCTTTTTTTTTTCAGTGGAGCTAAAGTATCCAAGGTCATACGCAGTGAGGATGTAAGACTGTTAACAAGATAACAGACCTCTGTGGGAGTAGAGTTCAGGTAGCTGCTCTGCACTGTGTTGGCACATGGCATTGGAAAAGATCAAAGTAAATAAATGGCATCCTTGAAGTTTCAGAAAGACATCTACTGTAATGAAATTCATTAACCACTCCTGTGCAATCCATTATAATATTATTAAGCTAACTATCGTTATGTTTATTTTTATAAGAACAGGTTCAGTTTAAGAAAACAATAACTCTTACCTGCTGTAGGTTTATTAACACATCTATGTCAGGGGCATGACCTCCTGTAGCCATGGGGCCCGCCAAGCAGCCAGAGGGTAGAGCAGACCTCTAAAACGAGCAGGGTCCCGCAGGGAAGTTGACTAGTGTGGCTGGAATGAGGGGAGACTGGCTATGGAATTGCTGTGGGGAAGATGATGCGGTGGATGTGACTGGTCCAAGAGGTGGGTGACAAAGGTCAAAGTGTTTGGGGGTTGGGGTCAGGTAGGGTTTGTATCTTTGGGAGAGGGGAATAAGCAGGACAGAGAAGGAGGGAAAGAAGGGCTGCACGGCAGGAACCTGGAGGAGGACGGGATCAGCCCTTCTCTTTCACTGCTGGGGATCCAGGAAGCCTTTGGGGTGGCATAACCTGCTGGAGAATGAACAGGGTAGGAAAGGTTAGCATTCAGATATGATGTATAGTTTCTCCAGTGACCAAGCACATGTAAGGTTATGCAAATATTGTACCTAATCACCATATGCTGATGGATATACACCCCAAAAAACAGTTATATATAACCACAAATTACACACAGTAAACTAAAAGTCCACAGACAAATCTGAAAACAAAATGTGAATCAGAAAATCTAATTTTACATTTTTTCCTTTTTTAAAAATTTTGAGGGTTTTTTTCCAGCTATAGGTAGCTTAGCATAATTACAGGAAGCCATCCAAATTAAACAATGTTCTGTAAAAACATAACAAAATCCACCTATAAGCAAGTCTAAAATTTGCTATTACTGACTATAAAGCGCTTTGAGTGCTAAGAGTAGAAAAGCTTTATATAAGAATGAGTACAACAAAAAGATGTTGGTGTTTGCTTGCAGATTGTACTACCTTGTACAAAGGCAGGGTAGCTGCTTTGATCAAGCTGGTTGGCTTGTACATTATTATTTATGTAAAAGTATATTCAGGTGGTGGTAATGTAATTGACATTGACGTAGCTTTTGCTTTTGCTGGAAAAATAAAGCTATATGAATTTTACTTGAATGTCACTAGATGGCGATAGCTGTGGTTAGAAAAAAAATACTTAAGCCTGTGCTGTTCTGGTGGGTTTATGACTTCACTTTTTTTCTTTTTTTGTAAATCATGATCACTAGCCAATGAGCAAGCGGTTATGCTGCCTATGTGACAAAAAATTGTTAAACTGAAAAAAAGTCTGAGGGTTTGGTCACTGTCTGCTTGGCTTTTTATGTCATAATTGAAAATATGGCCAATAAAAGTATATATCTGAGTGATGGTAATAACATTTAATATGTAAAATGGCATTACAGTAGAAGCCATTATTTGTCTTTGGTGTAGTGTGACCTAGATAAGTTAGTACAGCTATTTATTACAGTAAGTCAGGTAAAGTAATTATATATTGGAAACAGCTATTTCCCTGCTTCTCACCTAGCTGACATTGGCAGGGAAACAGGGGAATCTAGAGCTCTGTACAAGAAAATACCAAACTGATGCAAAAACCAGCTCACTGTGAGCCTCCGTGGGACGGTTACCATTATGTTAAAATTAAATTTCCAGATGAAATGAGCATCTTACTAGCTCAGTGACTGTTAAGATATCTTCACAGGTCATTACTGCTGGTGCTCCACGAATTAAATGATTACAAGTCTTTAGATCAGTTTCATAATTTGAAAACCCCAGTAGCACACATATACAAAGAGCAGACAGCTGAATCATCCTGAAAATGTCAAAAATAAATGCTAGTGATTGGACTGGTCTTAACATGATGGAAAACAGGTGCTTCTCTTCCATGTAAACATGCCAGTTGTTGGTCTGTAATTATATTATTCTGGGCAGAGCAGGAGGGGACGGGGCAGCAGAAAGAGCTGCCATTTAAAATCCACCAACTCCTCCAAAGACTGAGTCTGTGCTGTCTATAATTTTGGTGTGCCTACATTGCTTTGCCAGACCAGACAGAGAAGGAAATACCAGAATACGCTAATCCGAAAATCCTTCTGTCATGCGCAGGCTTTACTTTGAATAACTCATATTTTTGAATTATTGAGCTAATAATATCCCTTGGTTTTTATAAGGCTTAGCTGCAGTATAAACAAGAAGGACGCAAAACAGAAAATATTAGACTAAATTAAGCAAATAATAAGTAAGAATGTACTGCCAACATAAAATAGTCATGGGAATTAATGAAACCCAATTAAATCAACCCTGAGTGACCAGTTGTGTTTGGTGTTGCCATTTTCCCACGGTCACAATATGAGGCTCCACATCTGTCTCAGTTTTATTCAGCTGACTCACTTGCTCCCTTTGAGACATTTACATTTGGCTCACAGCTCACATTATACACAAGGCACTGCACAAATAGAAGTACTGTAGGCTGCTGAGATCTACAGCAGTTTGAGGTTATGTCTTTAACAGTGAGGTACTATGCACATGCACTCCATAGTACTCCATTAACAGTTCAGTATACAGCAGATGCATGTACCTCCCCTGCATAACCACAGGCTAACCCATTGTGAGTAACTCTCAGTGTTTTAAAGCACAGCTTTATGGATATGCAATGAAAATATACATCAAGCAACGTGAATATTGAGTGGTAATGGGGTGAACATGGAGTAGGTAGTCACACCGCAAAGCTGACCCATATCTTGCCCTGCCTACCACCACTCAGACCAGTGCCCAGTGATATCAAATGTCTCACCCCCTTGACACAGCCATGTAATCAGAGAGCTCTGAATGGTTCTGCCTTTGAATGTGTGAAAGGATTGATATATTAGTGATTGTGTTACAGACACTGGCGGCGGAAGCAGCTGAGGAACGTCAACATAAAAAAGGAAAACAAAAGGCCTGGTAAACATCCAGTCTGTAATACAAAGAATCAGGGTGACTGGTCAGGGTGTGATCCTACCAAGAAAAGTAAAGATGAGATAACGGTAAAATATACTGATCTGTTAAACATCAGCAACTGAGCAAGAAAGAAAAAACATATTTATATGACGATGCAATGATTGCATAACGAATGTGAGAAAGAAATCCTTGTCATATCACAAGTACATAGCAGGTTGGTAGATATGCCAAAAAATGTGTTTACAGACATGCATTTCATTTGCTCAGATTACTATGTAAAGTGGATGCTTAACCTTGCAATTGACTTTATAAATACTGCCATTCTGGGACCCCTCTACTTGACAGCCACCTTGTTTAAACTGTTACCTGTTTCAAGAGATCAGCATAAAATATCAACTGCCAAAAGTAATTTCGATCACAAGGTCTAGAAGTTAGAAACAAGCTGTAAAAAAGTACCAGAAGAATTCTCAAGACTAGGAGTTTTAAGGATTAGTCACGGAGTTAATGGAATTAAATAACCATACCAATTCTGAATGTACACTAATACTGATGTCAATAGTTGGGCCTATTGGGGGCTAGTACTATACATTACAACACATATACTATTGTAGATTTACAAGACATCTGATGACTTTATCAGAAGTTCTGAGTAAACATGGTATTTACTAACATTTGATAGACCAATTAATACATGATTTATTAATAAAGAAATGTAATAACATATTAAATGATAAAGAAAATAACTGCAACCCCACTTAATTTAAATTTGCCTATGTGTTTTTTTATTACCTCTATAAAGTAGAAAGTCAAGCCCAGCCCTACTCTCATATGATGCATAGAATTTAAGCTGTTTTCCAGTTTACAGTCCCTATACCTGTGCAAGCTGCTTTGCAACCCAGCTCCATTACATCTCCTTCTGCCCATGCTGTTTTAGAAAAACTTTGTGTTCAAAAACTGGTTTCAATCATTTTTTTTTATCTATTAGAACAAAAGGACATTTAAAAAAAAAATCTTATGCCGACACATAAATAGCATAAAAGTGATGTTTGTAATTTAAAAAAAAAAAAAAAAAAAAAAAAAAAAATCACAGGCTCCAGGCGTACTAGCCTATGTGCATGGAATGGCTGTTATGCAGCCATCTGTTCATAACCATTTCATAAACACATTAGTTGTTGTATTAAACGGCAAAGACATATATTTAATTTATTGACTGCATTAATGTGATTAATAATTCTTGCCTTGTGAGCATCTGCAGTGCACTTTTGACCAAGGAGGGTTACAGTCACTCTTTCTACCATGTTTGCTGGGTATAACCGCATTTTGAGAATTTAAAGTAACATACCACTAGTTCCAAACTTTGCAAAGAAAAACCACCGTATATGTCTCAGTTAATCCAAGTGATAGAGTATTTTCAGGGGTATTCAGTTTGATTTATATAAGAAGAAGAAGCTAATTTGTTTTTGTGTCTGACTGCAAACTTTTTGTTTATCATGCATAAATTAGCAGAGTGTAATGTGCACAGAGGCAGAAAGCCACAGATGCTTGTAGAGTTACTGTTCAACAGCTTGGTGTTTGTGACACATCATTTAATCAAGGTAATCGCAGCGGATCAATACATCTAATGGAGCTATCTTTTGGTGCAGCCATTCGCAAATTAGGTGTTGTAGCCCCCAGATGGCTGCAGGGACTCAACTAACAGCACTTTAAAAAGACTTTTAATCTAATGTGGCATAACAGCACCACATGGCACATATTCAAGTTAAATAACGTTGAACAAAAATAAAGGTATGTAGTATTTTAAAGAATCTTAAAACCGATATTGATATTTGATGATTTTAAAAATCTGATATTCCAGTATATCGGCCAATATAGTTTTTTGTTTCCGACACATATAGCATCAACAGATTTTCTTAATATTTTTTAAGCTATTTATTTACTCGTTTACACTTTGCCCGACTCAGGATCAGCCTGTTGTTGTATTTCGGTGTTGTCAACAGGGAAGTTGAAAAATGCCCTCTGGTGGCCAAACTATGCAACACCAACACTCACAACATGGCCTAAGGGTGTTTCTGACTTGTCCTCTTTACTTTTTTAAATGTTCATTTATCAAACAAGTGCCAATACTTGTAGATCCACAAATAGCTAATATAGGGTTTATTGTATTACTTGCTTTTGTCTTGTAGCCTTTTACGTATTATGGGATGTGAGACAGTATATTTTAGAGCCTTAACCACAAAGAAAAACACAACATTTTCAGAAGTATTAATTTAGTCAGTTAATTGTGGTGTGACATTGTTAAACTGGTAAGCATCGCCCACATTAGTGTTCTGTACTGGCAGCTACTGCAGCTCTTTATAGGATGTCAAGAAACTGTCATTAAAAATTGAATTTTTGTATGTAAGAGACAAGATTCAAGACTTGTTAGAAGCTTGTATAACTAAATTGTAGATTAAGTCTTTTTATGCTACTCAGAAAAAATGCTAATGACATAAGTAAAAAAGGGTGGAATAAATAAGCCTGTGGCTGGAATGTGGCATCTTATTAACTTTAATTTTTGACTGATAAAAAAATGTTAATGCAAACAGCTTCCCCTCAGGTAACAGAAAAGTCCATTTAGTTTCTAAATCAAGTGTAGCATGAAGCCCATGATTGAATTTTAAATTTAAGGTAAACCTTGAAATGTTTACCTGGTGTCCCTGAGATTTTGCTGCTCCATCATACTAAGCAGTTGTAATGAAAGACAAAGAAACCAAAGAAAGAGAGAGTGGTCGAGTTTGACAAAGAATTAGTCTTGGCATCAGTGTAGAGACATCTTGCAGACTTTCACAGTGCACACTGACAAACATGGACAGGACCTCACATACAGTGCAGAGGGAGAGTGTAAGATCGTGACTTGCTGTTAACCACATTTAACCTGTTAAATCACATGTATCAGCCTGAATACTGCTAAAAACCTCATGTGAATATAATCTGTGCAGACCACTGCTGCACACAAACTCATCTACTGGTCTCAAAGACTGCAGTAACAACCACTTCTCCAACTCCAGGCCAGATCGGGGCACTTCAGACACAGCATTGAGCTATTTCTTCATGTATAGATCTAAATTTAGAGATAAGTGGGCAGCAAACTCAGAGACATGATGGCTCATAATTCTACAAAGCCTCAAACTTGAACACAATGATGCTACAGACTTAGAGTGCAATATTTTGAGCTTGACGACCAAAAAGTATAAACCTCTTTTCATAACGACAGTCATCAGTTTTGTGTATTCATATTGTGAGACTGGAATGACAATGATAAATTATTTATTCAATCTGATTTAATTCAGACACTGAATTTATCATTAATCCATTTCTAATTATTATCTCAGACGCCATAAACAATTTATATCACAAAATCAATGTTAATAAAACCAAATGGAGAAAAGATTAATGTGTTTATGTAAAGCTCTTTTTTGAATTCAAACAAGTGATAATAAATTAAATTTCATTGGTGCTGTTAACAGCAGTTATACATAACATTTTAAATAATTCAACAACAGAAACAAGGTCACTGTGACTCTAAACTATCTACAAAGTTTTTATTGCAACCATAAGCAGACAAAATGAAAAGAGCTACTAGGTTATTCTCCCAAACTAAAACTAGGTTTGATTAATCATTTTCATTTTCATCTGAAAATATTACCTGACTAACTAAAATGACTGAATACACAGAGAAAGTGTATTTAGTTTTATTCTTTGTCAGTACAATTGGACAACACACATCTATTGAGATCTCTAAATGACTGAGAATAAGGGGTATTAAAAACATTTTGTCTTTGTACTATAACAACATTGTTGATTTTCCTAAATCTAGTCTCGGACAAACACCATCCACAATCCATATTATAGTCATTTTAAAAAATAAAACTACCAATGTCTTTTTTCAGGGGAAAAAACTAAACTAAAATAAAAATAAAGTTTCAAAACAATATAAAAATGAAAAAGTAATTCGTAAATACAAAATTATAATAACTGAAGCAGATTTCTGTCTCGTCTTCACCCTCACCCCCAACCAGTCACCAGATGGCCACCTGAGCCTGGTTCTGCTGGAGGTTTCTGCCTGTTGAAAGAGAGTTTTTCCTTCTCACTGTCACCAAAGCACTTGGTCATAGGGGGTCATATGTTGGGGTTTCCACTGTTTTCCTTGTATTATTCTTTTGTATACAATATAAACCACTGTGAGGCAACTGTTGTTGTGATTTGGTGATACATAAATAAAACTGAATTGAATTAAAAAGATTTGGCACAGAAATGGTGATCTTCTTTTCAAGAAGATAGACACCTGCTGTTCAACTTTTAGCAATAATGTAAGTATGATGGGCGAATCAACAACTTTCAACCAGAGTGAAGTGTCTCAGCAAACTACTCAAAGAATTCTTACAGTACAGACTTCTGATTCTCAGTACTGTGAATCTAAATATCCACCTGTTGCTATCATCAGATCAAAATGATTTTGGTTTACTACCAAGTTAGTTGCCTATTTTATGCTTGTTTCTACTTGGCTTTTGTTATAATAACTTGTTTTGGCAGTGACACCTGGTAAGTTGTTCCAGTAATAAAAGTACTTTTTGCAGTAATATATTATGTAAGGTATTACAAGTCAGATTTTCAGTTTTTCCCATTAAGTCCATTATGTTTTTGCATGTTTTTCACTTAATTTTACTGACGTACCTGTTTTTCAATTACTAATCAATCTTTCTAACTACACCAGCTTTAACCAAACTAAACCAACAAACTAGCTCATTAGTGCGAACAGTCTAATAAAATTACTTCCTCACCAAAACAGAGGAACAAACTTCTTGACAGGTCAGTTTTCCGACTGGTCAGTTTCAGTTTTCTCTAATATTCCTTTTTCAATCCTTAACATTTTAGCAGCTTTTTGGCTGCTACAACATTTGGCTTTAAGCCCCAAAAGTGACCATATTGGGAAGAGAGGATAAGGGTTAAGTCAACAGCTATGGCTACAAGCTGAAAGCGTCCACTGAATGAGTGCAAAACACAGATACATAAAGCAGCTAATTAGTATAAAGTAACAGACTAATGAAATACTCAGATGTGCTACACCACACAGCAGCCCATATTACATGTCAGATAATGTCATTAACTTCTCCAACAGCACAAACATAGTCAAGAGGTCCAATTCAGTGACTTGAATTGGTGAATGTGAGGCTTACCAGACACCAGCTAGCTACAGCTACCAATGCTGGCACACCTGCCAGTTATGCAGTCGTAACCTTAACTTAAAGCCTCGAACAAATCCAAACTGGTGCACTTTTGTTTACTGTGCTGTTCGTTTCAGCTGAACTGTCACAAGGGAGTCTATTAAAACTGACCGGCCTTTACATCAATTGTTCAAATGACCAAATAAGCCGACCTCAAGTTGTCACTAGAGGAATTTTATGGCACTTTTTCAATGGCTTCACATTTCAGCCCTGGAGGTTGCAGCTTGGCTTTGCCATCAGCTGTTAACTGCCCCATACGGACCTCTGAAATATTGTCACATCTGGTTCAAATGACGGAAATGACCAAAACTATAGTCTGCAAACCAGTAGGTAAAGAAATGGTAGCTATGTTCGTTTTTATATAAGCTACCAGAGGTGTCAAACTCAATGTCACTACAGGTTACACTGCCAATTTTCAGGCATATCAAGAACCACGCATGCTTTAATAAATTCCAAAATGGTCTTAGATTGTATTGTTGCATGTCCTGTATATTATTCAAAATTTCAACCAAAAATTCAATAAGGTGCCTAGTCATCATACATTTTTTCACATATTCAGTTTGTGAACAAATCAGTGGGGAGATTTCAACCAAACTGAAAACTAACACCAAACTAACTGCAGTTTTCCAGATCTTAAACTGTTTGGCAAGCAGGAATAAAAATTTGCAAAGTGCCTGATATGGTGCACGAGCATATTAACAATACTAATACTATCAAAATCAGTGCCTTGCACTTGGATGGAGGCAGAAATAAGAGCAAGATAACTTAAACACGAGGCAATTCTTCACTCTACTACAGACAGAGAGGAAATGATTCTCACAGGGTAACCTGAGCCTCTACACATTATGGCAAATCGTTCATGCTTTATTATAAAATGTGAGTGTTTATGTAATGTAAACTGAATTATGCTGCCATAAAATGCAAACAGGGAGTGAGATGAAACCTCCGAAAGGCTTCTTGTTTATTTATGATAGCTGAACAGCCCTTCTGGAGGACATATTGTCAGCTGAAATCCCACTCAGCTCCTTCTGGCTCAGACATAAGTGGCTCGATGATCAATACTCGCACTCAATTCTGAAATTCCTTATTTATAAAAACAGAGAAGCACAAAGGTGCCAGGTTACCTCCACTCCGCTGGTTTCCACGGGAACAAACAGGCAGCTTCTTTAAACCTTCAGTTCCTGGAAATCCTCCAAAAACAGCCCGAGTTTACTCTCCTCAGCAGACGACGGTTGCTGAGTCATTACTATGTGACCTTACCGCCACCTCCAGCTACTGTTTGAACTTGAACGTCGGACTATTTCACACAATCCAGAGCCACTGATCTTCTGCGAGCGACAACTAGAGCTACTTTCTGCGATAAACCAACAATATCGACTATCAGCGTACTACAATGAGCACAACGCCACCGCCTCCGACTCGGAGGAGCGCTGCTCCACCTGCACAATGAGTAATGAAGACGTATCTGCCTCTCCAGCAGCCCCTGCACCCACAGACAGCGCTCCACCTGCGAGGACTCACTCTGCAGCCTTCCTTTGCAAGCTGGCGTGTCTCAGTTTGAGCGAAAGCATTAAATCCGCAGCATTAGGCAGCCATTTACTTTGCCAAAGCACATGCATGTCTTTGTTGCACGGCAAGTATCCACGCAGCATCACGCTGATGCCACGGTGCGTAGTTGCCCACTCAAAACTCAAGGCTGTAACGCTTGCATGGATCATTTCGCGGACTTACCTGCGTTTTCACAGAGCAGTCTGCACAGAGGAGAAGAAGCTACAAGCGGGAGATGAGGCGACTATAGGAAGCAGCAGCGGGGCTCGTTCACTCAGTAACCTTTACTGGAGACACGCGAGGCAGCCTGCTGGATCTGCCAAAGGATGCTCAGGCTGACCACGTGACTGGGGAGGACAACCTGCCTATCTCAAGTTACCGATGGACACAAAATCTAGAGCTTAATCTCAGAAGAGTCAGAGGAGCAGACAAAAGCAACAAAAAACACACAAAAATGTCTTCAGTAAACAATTCTTACAAAACAGATGACCAGCTTTTTAAAATATATATATATATAAGTGGAAGTATAACAATATGCCTCAACACATGTGGATTAATCATGCTGGCATAACTACACCGGGAATAGAATTCTCAGAAAAACTGGAGGAGCAGTTCATAGTTTTACACTATGCCAAGTCATCCCCGAACCTTATGTGTGGCACCCGTGACCTGAACAGTTTGTGTTTTTCAGGTCTGCACTTATGAACTTTGCATCATCAATATTATTTTTGTTTATTATTGTTGTTGTTGTTATTTCCAAAAATAAAAATAAAATCAATACAGAAAAGAAGGAAAAAGGGCAAAAGAATTATAACTTATGAAACCAAACCATATCAAGAAAAATAAGGGGGAATTTCAGATAGATTGGACACTATATATATATATAGATATATATCTATATCTATATATATATTATGTATAATTCAGTTTCTCTGTGCATGTATAAACATAACACCTGTGTCATCCTTTTATGTTTATAAAACTAGAATTTTTAAAAAAGTGATTTTACTAAGGTGTTTGTAATTTCACGCACATCCTTCATCATCCTCATTTTGTGCATCAGTTTTCTACAAATTGTACTTGTGGGGTTTTTTCTAATTATTTTTCTAATGAAATCTGTTTGTTTTTTTTCTCCACCCTTTTGTTATTTTTAATTATGGTGTTATTTTCAAAAATCCTGATCTTGACTCTACTCTTCAGGTCTTAACTGTGGTCTTAAGAATTCCAAAAAGTTGATTCTGTTCATCTGGACGTAGCATTTTCAGTTCAACGTTTTGTCACTCATCCAAGTGACTTCTTCAGTCTCAGCTGACTGCAGGTTTCCCCAACCTTATAAACAGTACATTTGCACAATAACTGAAACCAGCCCACCAAATGAACAATGGGCTGTGAGGTCAGTTCCTTGATCATTGATATACAAATTGTCAAGACCATTGATCAAAGGCCATGAGTACCATTCACAGAGAGTTGGGGAACGGTTGCAATCACAGCATTGTAAGATGTGGTCTTAAGAACTTATAGTCTTGATTGTGGACTCTGGATCTGCTAGCCCTAAACTAAAACCACCATTACTGCCTCTACAAGTATGGCATGGCCTACTTAATGAACATAACCTTAAATTCTGTAGCTGCTTTTACATATAACCTTAGACATAAGAATAGCCAAGTACATACACACCTAACAGAAAAAGTCCCAGCCTTTTGATCTATGACAGATGATTTGTGTTAAATTATTAACAATGACTAATGCAGAATATGAAAAATTAATAGAAGAAAATAGAAACAGTAGAATAAAAGACCACAATCAGATTAAGTGTAAAAGAGCACATCACTTCATCATTAACAAGATTACAGCTTTGTCACTAAGTATTGAATTGACTGAAGTCCACTTACTGTAATAAGTGTTAGGACCCCCACAGGCCCCAAGAGTCACTAATTCATTGTGATTCACTTGGTCTGTGCTACTTCCAATAAGCATTATTGTTGCTGCATACTGCCCTCTGGCTTGTTTAGGGGCCCAGGTTTTTAAAGTCTGCTGCTGAGATATTGGTATGGTATGAGCTCTTTCTAATCTGCAATGGCTGGTAATACCCCTTACATTTATGTGCCCACCACAGACATAAACAAAACAAAATCCTATGCTTTCATACTAATGCTCAGTTTCTTCTAATTTTGGACAACTTGACAAGAAGTAAATAATTGAAGGTTCTTTGGCTGCTTGGATTCCACCATTTAAGCCATTATCCAAGTCATTATTATAGCTCAGTTTCTCTCTCTGTGCTGCTTGTGTTTCCAACGTGACCTCGCGTGGTTTGGCTGAGTTACATTTTGCTACCATTCAAGATAATGCTACTTTTTACAGGTTTATCAAGTCTGATTTAAGAACTGTTACTTTCCTGCCTTTTTTAAGAAAAATATGAGGTATGGTTTGGTGCATGATTTTATTAAATATTTCTCTTATTTTAAATCATACCAATATATTTTAACAGCTATTTCTAGGATTAAACACTCTGAATCTATAGCAGAATATGTTTATTCCAAAGACCAAAACCTGTTCCTGAATCTGCCTCATACACTCGTTCAAAAGTCAGATTTTCTGCAAGCTATGCACCAAATGGGTTCTGCCAGTTATGACAGTCCACACTGCCAATGCTCACAAGCTCTGAGCTCTGTCCAGTGTAGGATAAATCCAGTTATAAAAATGTTTGCTATAGTGTGTGGTCTACATTAGAGTAGTTTGGATTTTCTTCTTCATTGTGCTTGTAGTTTTATTTTTTCAATACTTTCAGAGAAAAACACAGGCATGATGTTTTATTAGAGCCTTTATGTCCTTTCTTATTTCCTTTCATATAATATATTAACGGTCACAATAATGGATGCTCATAACAACAAAATTTCAAATAATGAGTGTATGCACAAGTAACCCCTGTGAACCAAAAGCTCAGGCTTCAGTGCTCGTAAAAAGATCAGCTAAAATTATTTATTTTTATTACACCAAAGTTCAGTACAAGATTAAAAATGAAGATTATTTTGAACTGTGAGTCCAACGACAAAAAATGGATCTGGAAATTAGCATAAAAAGCCCCTTTAAAAATATTTGCTATAAATTCTGTGAAGATTAACAGCACGTGTTTCCCTCTACTGGTCTACAGGGTGCATAGCACTTGTGATGACCTGACCTAAAAAAATGCCCAAACACACGTTCAAAAATATAAAATAAATAAATAGATAAATCAAAGTGTTGCTATAAGGACTTATAAGGCAAAAGGGTATATTTTACTCCAGTCTAGAAATGAATAGCAACAAAAACTGACACAGAAACACAGCTAACTTTATACCTGTAACATCACGTTTTAGAGTAACCAGTCTAAGATGGTATACTGTATATATTTTGCATGTTTGTGCGATTTGTTAGATATGAAAAAATAGCAGCTGGCTAGAAAAGCTGCATATAGTCAGTTGTCCACATGTCGAAATGCATGGATCAGCAGCTGGTTTAAACACAGATGCAGTCTGACTGAAGGAGAGAGGAAGCAGTGTTTATAGCGACGGCCTCAGCATCTCTAGATGGCATCCACTGTTGTCAGTTGCAGTTATACAGTGAAGCAATAAAACAGCTGGACACTTAAATTCAACAGTACAGCTACATGGACGCATTTATGTGTAATATGCAGTGGTGCAGTTCAGCATGAGGACACTGGAGTATCTCTAGTAGCAATCAAGATTTTCTCAGTTGCAGTAAAATAAAAGCTGAAGATGCTTTTTCAGCTTCTTGGGTGGAAGAGGAAAAGTAATGACATATTACAGTTCATAAACTATTAAATCTCAAATTTCACCTCCCATAACAACGAATGTCATACAAAATAATCACGACAAATAAAATTAAAAAAAAAAAAAATGAACGAGCGAGCTTTGTGAGGCTGCTATATGGGATCAGTCCACTAGAGGGGGGCCTAACTTTAATTATACAAACAGTTGTACTTGAGCATGATGTGCTTTAACCCCAATGCAGTTACTAAAAGTTTCTTAAAGCTTATGAGCCATACAAATAAATAAAGAAGGAAACAATTATTATTAAGATGAATTTGTGGCAATTGGTTATCAAGGCATTGGTTACCCTGTCGAGATGGGAAGTTGGATGAAAGGCTCTTTTATGAGTGTCAGGACACTCTGTTAATGTTTGAAGTTCAAAGATGTTTAAGTCTGTAAGACAGACGCTTCACAGCTGGCTCATCGAGTGGAACCGTTTCCATTGTTTGTTAAACGGAGAGGGGAAAAGAAGAAAAAAGGTGCCTTTTTCTATTGCAATATGGATGTGCCGGACTTCCCGCTGTGAATTCCTTTAGTTTGATGAGGAAAATGATTTTACACATTAAGAAAAGAGAACATCTAAGAATTGTTAGATGTTATACATTAAAGCAGAGTTAAAAGTTCAGATTAGCTCCTGCTTCTGGATCAGTAGAAAGAGACCCTTCACGCAGCAGATGTGGGGACCGTACAGGGGATGTAAT
Source organism: Oreochromis aureus (assembly GCF_013358895.1). Classification (NCBI taxonomy): domain Eukaryota; kingdom Metazoa; phylum Chordata; class Actinopteri; order Cichliformes; family Cichlidae; genus Oreochromis; species Oreochromis aureus. The sequence continues at coordinate 5,929,592 of NC_052957.1, read as the reverse complement.
CACTCGCTTTGAGGCCATTTTCCTAATGTTGCCTCAAACTGACTTCCTCGGGCGCTCTTGAAGGATGTTTCATTGTCTCGTCAGTACCCGAGGCTTGGATCTCTCGGCTGTTTGTCGAGTGATTACACGCCTTCCAAAGGGAAATGACACTTCAAGGCCACCAGTCATTTATCTGACTCTGTTCAAACACTGTTTTTTTTGACACACAGTAACAGCTGTACCCCACCACTGCAAACCAAAGCCTGCTCTGCCTTATCTGAAATATGTTGGACACGTTTGTCAAGTGGCCAGCAACATGACTCTAAATCAGGGGTGGGCAATTGAATAGCTAGAAAGAGAGAGCATATTTCTCCAGTATTGGCTTCTCTTCATTGGCTCCCTGGTAAATCCAGAATTGAATTCAAAATCCTGCCCCTCACATACAAGGTCTTAAATAATCAGTGCCCATCTTATGTATATAGAATATGTATACATTTTGGTGCATACATATTGGATAAAATTGAGCTAATGTTTTGTTGTGCATTCTTAAGCTTAAGTAACTAGTAACACTCTCTCTTCTAATGTAATGAAGCATGAATGCCCTCATGTGTGCTGAAGTGTCCATAATCTCTTAAAAAGTCACTTTGTTACTCACTCTCATGCTTCCCTGCTTTATTTGGAGTTTAATTGAGGCTATTAATCTCATTTGCATACAGATTTCCTGCCTGATAACCAAGTCACAGCTCGCTTCTCTGCTTTTCTCAGAGCCAGCTGCCAAATTGCATCTTTATACTCTACGCAGCTAATCTGTCAGAAAAGCCAAGGGCTGAACTGTTAGAGCTTTAGAGACGCCATCCTTCACTCTACCTTTGCTCCCTCGCTCTAAAGATTCAGGTCGCCTAATGTAATCGTCCTGCATATGCATCAGATATTCATGAGACACGCTGAATGTTCCCTTCAACAGCAAAGCATTCTCCAATTTACATAAGCTGTAAATTATCATTAGTGAAGTCAGGACATGCCTATGCTGTAAGTGACATCCAGGAAAGCCAAAGCAGACATTTTGAAAGGAAGCTGGCAGGACTGGAAGTACAAATATGATAAAAAGCATGGCCCTCGGGAGCCTGGTTCACCAGAGATGAACTTCTTAAAGGAACAGCCCAACATTACAGATGAATTGCGATATATGCGAGTCAAAATTATTATTTATATACCGTGAGTTATACAGTGATCTTAAGTTGGAAAGAATATACCATTAAATCATACCAGCCCACTTGAAAAACTAATGGAAGCAAAGTGGAAACTCTGTAACACATCCCACAACAGACAGAGGACGACCCCCCTTGAGATTTAAGAGAATGCTGTGGTGATTCACACAGTGCAGGGAGTAGAACAGCAGAAGAGCTTTAATAGAACTTACCACTAGGCAAACAACATCTGTGGTGTTTCTCTCCCATAAAGACACCAACAACAAAACAACTGACTGGTCTGTTAAATTATCTTCCTTCATTAGTGAAGCCAGTCTAAGGACTTATGTAACTCCCACATTTCCAAGAAGCCACAAAACAATTTCAAAATCAGATTTTACATCATATTAGAATTTATGAGTAACAAAATTTTTGAACTTGTCCAGCAACAAGTGTAAGGTTTACGTCACAGCTGCCCTGTATTGTTAAAATAACTCAGTATGTCTCTGTAATGGTTGATCTACCAGTATGCACAATCTCTTTATTCAAAATATTTTTCATGCTGAAATATTGAAACACAGTCCTGATCAAAAGTTTAAGACCACTTGAAAAATGGCAAAAAATCATATTTTGCATGATTGAATCTTAACAAGGTTCCAAGTAGAGCTTCAACATGCAAAAGGAGAAGTGAGAATGAGATGAAAAAATATTTTTGAGCATGCAATTTATTGATAACAACACTTAAACTTAAACAAGCTGTTTTACAGCTGATCAAAAGTTTAGGACCACACCTCCAAAAAACCCATAAACCACTCCAAAACAGAAATCAGTAGCTTCACTGTTATTGTTGATCACTTCAAAAGTTCGTTGTGGCATGCTTGATGCAAGCGTTTCCATGAGGTGAGTGGGAACATTTCTCCAAGTGGTGAAGATGGCCACATGAAGGGCTTCTACTATCGGGAACTGTTGTCCATTTTTGTAAACTTCCCTTGCCATCCATCCCCAAAATACGTTTTTTTGCCATTTTTCAAGTGGTCTTAAACTTTCCATTGTGACTGCATTGTTGTTGTCCATCCCCACAAAGGACAAAGGACAAAGGACCCCTGGTGATCCTCTTAGAGGATCACCAGGGGGTCCTTTGTCCCTCCTTGGGGGGATACCCCCACTGGGTTTAAATCTGGGACTCTCGGCCATTTGACCTTAGAACTGAAGAAGCTTCTCGGATGAGAGGTGAAACGTCTTCAAGCAACTTAAAGAAGTCCAGACGCTTTTCTTTGCAAACTCCTTCGACTTTATGTGAGCCATACATCAGAAGTGTCAGCTGGATTTTTACATGTTTTATTGGAATCTCAGCATAAAGGACCAGCTCCTGTATAAACACAAACCCACACATCTATGTAGATGAAAGCACAGCCTGCTGTTTCAGAGGAACTGCACCAACATTGTCAAACTACTGCCTTCCCCCAAATAATGCTGAGCATAGTGTGGCACAGAGGCGTTGAATTACTTCCTGATAGGCAGCTTCAAAACTATGGAAAGTGTAAACTCTCAGAGGAATCATAAGAAAGTGCTAATGGTGAGAATAAAGAAACAGAGCCAGTCAGACACTGGACAGGAACAGATTGACAGTGGGCTAGTGGAAAAAAGGATGAAAGGCATATGATGGTGGACATAGGTCAGATGTTGGAAGTAAGCTACACACTGTCCTTAACACGTGCAGCACATGTTGTAGAAGTACCCAGGTTTTAAAATCACCTACCGAGGGCATTGTGACTCAGCAGTTCATCTCCGCTTTATGGGGGGGAAAGTGATTCAGCCTTCACCAGATGGGGAAAGTTCCAGGAAATAAGGGTGATTGGCTGAGCCTTCCCAGTCTAATGTGGCAAACAGAGATGAGCACTGAGGTTACTGTTCAGTGTTCTTCTTGAAATGATCACTTCCTTCAACTTCTTGTGGAAACTCAAATTACCTTCCATGCAAAATTGACTGCTTCACAGCCTTTGAACTTAGAGACTCTAAAGAACCCAGTTTGAACAAGGTGTACAGGCATTACAGCCATTTGTAAGGTTAAAAGTGGACTCACTGAGTTACACTGTTTTACACATTTCCTTTTTTCCAATCCTGCTCTGCTAAAAGTTGTTTAGAAAATGCAAGCTCACTTGAAAAAGTTACCAGAGACCAACGTGGGAACCATATCAAGTGATTGTGCTGTGAGTGTGCTCCCATTGGCTGCTCTGTGCTGTAACTCACAGAGCTTCTTGAATGGGGCACGGGCAGCACCAAAGGCACGTAAATGATCTGTGTGGTCTCTTGAGGTGAAATTTAAAACACACAGCCTTACATAAATAATGTGGGACCTTTCAGTCTTATCTGCAGTCACACTTTGTAGGCACAACAACAGAAAGACTCCTGAGGGCATTTTTAAACAGTAGCAGCACCATCATGTATACATGTTATATGCTAAAAGGCTTTCCGAGTACACAGATTAAACTGATATGGTGCCAAGCGTGGTGAGTAAAAAGTGCATGAAAACAAAAACAAAATAAAATGCACCGCATCAGCTTAGGGTTAAATTTCTGTTTTTGCTGGCAGACTATGTGTAGACTGTAGTATAACACAGCCCAGCTCCTGTTTTGAAAGGAGAAACCACAGAAAAAACACATGTTTAGGTGTTTGAAGATGGAAGTCTTGTTCACTCTGACTCTGAGAGGATAAAATGAAACACGGAAATGGGACACATCACGGGAAAACAATCCCAGCATACCCAAAAAAGGCAGATGCTCTCATATTACTCTCTAATTGGATTAAGAGAGGAGTGGACACGTGAAAGGGAAGCTTTAAGATATGATGAAATGCTCATATTGAACTGTGAAGAGGCAAATAAAGATTTTTCCAGTGTAAGAGCCAGCAGTAAACCACTAACAATCTGTTAATTCCTGAGTTGTGATTTTAATATGTATGCTACATCATGTGAGCCACAGTGACCCAATCTCAGTATTTACTATTATATCAGCTACAAAACAGAGAGTATTTGACTTTATTTATCCAACTTATCCAAATTTGAAAGTTAAAGCCTGTAATTTTTTATTTTGAGAGGTTTTGTTCTGTCTGTCAATTCTGTATAAATTGACTCTAAGGATCTCTGTGAATATATTTTCCACTATGTAAATATAGTGGAAAACGACATACAGACTGTAAATCCAGTCTGCATGTCGCTTACGCATATTTTCCCAAATTTCAGCTTGGAAACTTTGGGGAATAATAAAGTTAATAAAGTTCTGTGGGTCTGAACAATTGCTGGCTGCACATGACTTGCTTGCTCCCAGCACAGTGCGGATTAAACAGGATGGGGTAAATTTACATTTTTACATGTATTTTGAGTTTTAGTGAATAGCTTGTACCACATGTATGTGGTATAAATGTAAATCTGTAGATAGACTTAAGTGTGGACCCGAGGAAATACTGTAAGCTCTTTTATTATTATCAATATGGTAAATGGTCTGTATTTATATAGCGCTTTACTAGTCCCTAAGGACCCCAAAGCGCTTTACATATCCAGTCATTCACCCATTCACACACTGGTGATGGCAAGCTACGTTGTAGCCACAGCCACCCTGGGGCGCACTGACATAGGCGAGGCTGCCGGACACTGGCGCCACCGGGCCCTCTGACCACCACCAGTAGGCAACGGGTGAAGTGTCTTGCCCAAGGACACAACGACCAAGACTGTCCGAGCCGGGGCTTGAACCGGTAACCTTCCGATTACAAGGCGAACTCCCAACTCTTGAGCCACGATCGCCCCATATTTAATGGTTAACAGGACCAGAGTGATCATGGTGGGTAGATGAATGAGTGATCTATGGGGTTATATAGTGAGTTGATTAATAATACATAATCATAATAAACTTTATTTATGTAGCACCTTTAAAACACATGTTACAAAGTACTCCCCAAGACAAGAAGGGAAACAAACAGCAAAACATTTAAGAACAGATAAAAGTGAAACGACATTAAATGTGGGAACACAGAAAACACAAAGAGATTAAAAATAATGAAAAGGAAAATAAAAGATGGGAACAAGGTCATTTAAAAGCAAATGGAAAATAATTTTAAAAATGATTATTAGTGAAAGATGATAAAACAAGACAACATAGAAATCACATAAAAATAACTGTGGAGGCGCTGAAAATTTCCACTTCCCACTTTTAGAGGGAATTAAATGATGATAGCCAATCTGATCTCCTCAGGGAGATTGTTCCAAGGAATCGGAGCCCTGACATAAAAGGCTCGATCACGCTTGGTTCTCAGCCAGCAAAGCCTTGGCTGACGATTTTGGATTACGACCAGGCAATTACAGTGTCAGAAAATCTAAACTGTATTTTGGTGTGATTTCAGAGTGGGCTTTAAAAGTCAACAATGAAATCATAAGTCAATTCTAAAGTTAATAGGTACCCAATGGGATGAAGCTAAAATAAGAGTGACATGTTCTCTATTTTGGACCAGCTGTATCTTTCGCAACCTTTGTTGGTTGAACCAAATGCATAAAGAGTTGAAATAATCTAACTTGGAGGAGATTAAAAAAAATCATGACTATTTTTAGATTAACTTAGAAACACTGTAGAACAAGATTGGACAACTGGAGTCACATGCCCGTTCAGGTTAGATTGTCAAAAATGATGCTGAGGTTTTTACAGCTCTGGCAAAACTTTACAAACACTGAGCTCAGGTGTGTTGTGTTACATGCATCAAGGCCATTCTATCTTATCCATATTTAGCTGCAGGAAGTTCTGTGCTAAATAGCAAAACAGTCATTCGCTGCATTTAATTTAGAATTAGAGGGGTTGAAAGAGATGAATAAAGAAAACTGGGGAGGTCCAAGGACAGACCTTTGAGGTACCCCACAGTGACTTGCCAATGACAACACTGAAAAAGCTCCTATAAGTAAGAATAACACATCTTAAAACATAAACCAGAGATGCCAAGCAAGTGTTGGAAACAGTTCAAGAAAATACAGTGATCCATGGTATCAAATGCAGCGCTCATGTCTAATAAAACTAAAACAGAGGATTTAGCACCAGAGGCTCATTCATCACTCTGAGGAGTGCTGTCTTTGTGCTATGATTTGCTCTAAGACCCGGCTGGAATGTTTCAAAGAGTTCATTTCTGTTTAAGAAAGCAATCAATTGTTCAGTGACAATCTTTTCTAAAATCTTGGCGAGAAAGAGAAGTTTGGAAATACGTTTAAACTTATTCAGGAAATTAGGTTCCACGGGGAAAGAATCAGTGAAAAGTGAAGAATTAATTATAGATCAAATATGAAAGATTCGGAAACTTCCCTTAGGAATCTGACAGACAGGATATCTGGGATGCATGATGACAGTTTAATTTTATTAATTATCTCAGTCTCTATAGAAAAGACTCAAAGTGAATAGAGGTTCTGGGAGATTCTATTGTAGCATGAGAAAAAAATGGATATTATACTGTGTTAGTTTAAGTGTTGATTTACTGGATATTTTGTTAAACAGAACCATCTGGTAAGTCATGTTTGAAAAGCATGGAAAGGGCAAACACCTAAAAAGTATGTGTTACCACAAGTAATGGTTCACTCACACCAGAGTAAAAATGTCCCTGCAAATAGGAAAGGTTGGTGGATGCCAGGTGATTGACTGATTTTTTTATATCACTGACAGCAAGCAGTTGCAGTGACTAACAGGTTATTCAGAGGTTGAGCATGCAACACCATCAGTTTGTAGGTGGCCACTTTCCATCACCAGGTGACTGCAACTATTCTCCTAACATAGTCTGTCTTTGGGGCTGATTGGCAAAGGGTTGCAAATAACTGCCATCTAACAAAAAGAGCATGTTAATATTTTTTAATCTGTCTGACTTAAATGTCCAACATGTGCAACTTGTCTGCAATGCATCTCTTAGCAGTAAGGAACAACTGAACTGGTTCCCAACTGTTTGTATTCTGGTTAAAATCTCTATATTAAAGCAAGATTGTTAAATTAATTCCTGTATAGACGGCAACAGATTTTCAATTTTCACCTATTTGTCATAGTTAATCTCTATATTGTCTCAAACAGACTGCATTTAATTGTCTGCTTGACCCCATTCAATTATAAACAGATAGACTGATTCCGCTCTTTTGCTGTTTTAGTTACTCGCACTCAGTGGTCGCAGACCTGTTCTCCATCATTTTAAGCTGACGAGAACACAAGTTCATTGCACACAGCTGCAAGAATTTTGATCATGCAACCAGTGTTTCCCTAGTATGATGTTGCATAACCAATCAACGGGGCAGAGACATTTGGTAAATCAGTCAATTGTGGAAGCAGTACGAAGACAAACAAAAACATCTTTTCCATTGTGGCCATGCGTGCATAGACTTAAGCCTGGCAAGATGTACTCTTCTATGATGCACATGTACCATGAGAATCCAGCTAGCTAACAAAGCAGATTACCACATACTGCACGATGTCTTACATTCAAGTTACTGTTACGCAACTATCTGTAAATGTAGTCATGCAAAATTAAAAGGGGATTTGCAGGCATGGTGGTGAAATCTCAGCAATCAGAAGAACATGCTTCGCTTCAGTTCATTCAAGGAGAACTCTCAAATGTGATCATTCTGATGCTCAATACAAAATGACACTGAAAGTGTTTTTGGTAAAAAAGATTCATGCATTCAAACATTTCTCAGTAACTTAATATAAATACATTTAATCTTCTAAAGCTCACTGATATGCATATGAAATAAAACAAACCAGGCTTCTCTCGCTCTCTCTTTAGAAGTTTCACAAGTCAGTACAAGATGAGGAAGCTGTACTCCATGAATTATTGGCAAGAAAACTAACACATCACCAGTGCCTTGCAGTTAAAAAAGAAGAAAAGATGACAACAGACACACACAGATGACTCCAGGCAGGGCTGAGCACCACTGTGAAACAACCCTACGAACTGCAGTCCGACATGGCTGAATAAATAAGTTTTTTTGAAGAGCTGTCATTACTCACCTATCAGCTATTTGTAACCTTACCTGCCTCAGGTAAGGTTTCCTTCACTTAGCTCTGCAGAGGAGGCAATTCATTCTGCTCTGAGGCTTCTGTATACATTATTGGGAGTCTGCACAGGCATGCAGCAGGCGTGTTGCAAAGAATACTTGTAGGCAAACAGATACTGTTGTCACTGGAGTCAAGGGAGGTTGAGGTGATAACCTCTGTGCTATCTTTTATAGCTATCTCTGTTTTTTGCATCCATTGTTTACTAGCAGAGCGTACATTGGAAGTACGTTTAAGTCTCTATTTTACTTGCTACTGTTCATAGCAAGTCACAGTGCTGTTTCTGTGCTGCTGGAAATTTCTGTTGCACAAAAGTAGTGTTGTAACTTTTCATTTCACATACACTTCCTAAAGCATGGGCCCCTTTTTTTCTGAGGGAATTATACATCTTTTTCCTCTTGACTCACGGATCTCAGAGTGATAAATTGCTCTGGTACATTCCAGTTTGGGCTGGAGGAGACCCCCACTCACCAGACAAGGGTGGTTTACCCATCTGTGGAAGCAACTGGAATATGAGGGCCATGATTTTTTTCCCTCCCCCTCGGCTGTGGAAAGAAAAGGCTCACATCCTAATAAAAGTGTGACATCACCACAGTGCATTCATTTGCTTTATACCCAGTGATTATCTCTCTGGTGTAGACTGTGATTTTCATGTAAGAAAATAAATAGTTTGTTTCCTTTGACTGCAGCTAGGAATGCCGTCATTACATAGGTTAATAGACTATATGTTAAAACTTAACAATACATTTTCAGAGAAACTCCCATATTCATATTCCCAGGGATTATGGAGTTCATTTGACCTCATCACTGGTGCATGGTAAGGGGAGATGGCTTTATTACTCAAGCTCCACGAGGCCTGGACATTTTCTGCCTCCGTATGCAGAATCGTTCCCCAGCCTGTGGTCACATTGGTTTGGATGAATTCTACTTTTGCTATTATACCAAATACTCCTAATTGGCCCAGTGTTCTCTACATAGTATGGTTTAAAATAGAAGTCTCAGACTGAAGAACAAATGAAGATTCAGACAGCTAAGAGTAAATTAAATGTTTGATTATGTACAGCCAATCCTCTTTGTTTAATGTCATGGTTTAATGACTTAAACTCAGTGATCCTACAGTGAGCAGTGAACAGTGAACTGTAGGAGGCACATTTTTCTATAGCTTTCCTGCTAGAGCTTACAGTTATGCATTACTAATTGTGTGGCCTCTTTGAGTGAAAGGTATACATTTAGTGGTTAGCCAACATATACCTTGTCATATCATCTCATATAAATGTATTTGTATAGCGCTTTACTAGTCCCTAAGGACCCCAAAGCGCTTTACACATCCAGTCATTCACCCATTCACACACTGGTGATGGCAAGCTACGTTGTAGCCACAGCCACCCTGGGGCGTACTGACATAGGCGAGGCTGCCGGACACTGGCGCCACCGGGCCCTCTGACCACCACCAGTAGGCAACGGGTGAAGTGTCTTGCCCAAGGACACAACGACCGAGACTGTCCAAGCCGGGGCTCGAACCGGCAATCTTCCGATTACAAGGCGAGCTCCTAACTCTTGAGCCACGATCGCCCCCATATATTACTATGATTTGAGATAGAGAGGCTGCACCTTTCTGTCCAAACAGGCTAGATAGACTATCTGATCATTTCCCATCTCTAATTTTTCCATATATGTCCAATTTCAAAAATCCAAAAATGGCAAAAGCCAAAACACAAAACACGAAGCTTTAACAAATGATTCCATTTAATGGTCTACGTATTCTGAGTAATGATTTATGTGTGTTGAACATGATTTCTATCCATCCATCCGTCCATCCATTGATCTATCAGTATATCAGCACCTTTTTCCAGTTATTTCTGGGGATCCCGAGACATTTCTGTCCACATATCCACATTAATTATGTAGTCTGTCTGGTGAGCTCCAGATCTAACCAAGGTATTCTTTAGAGTTGGGGAAGCCAAGGAGGCATGCAAAGTAAAAAACAAATAAAATCCTATCTCAGATTGTCCAAGTTCCTCACCCCTTTTCTAAGGTTGAGCCCAGCCAACTTTTGGAGAAAACTCATGCATTAAGTTACTTATTGACGAGAGGCAATAGGCAATATGCTATAACTTGTAAATATGAGTGCAACAAACAGACCAGAGATTTCTGACAAAACTTCCCCATTTTTAAGGTGCACAGAGAAGAGAATAATGTTGAAGACGTTAAAGCTCCAGCAACACCTAATTCCTTTACCAACACATTTTGGCGCGTGGGCTTCATCAGAGTCTCGGAAAAGTAACGGGGTTCTGCCACAGCTATGTAGAGATGAGGTAAGCAAAGTAACCAGAGGTGAGCATAATACATCAATGGTCATGTAAGGCGTGGAGCCACTCTGAATTTGAAAGGCGACCTACAACATACCGAACACATTAAAAACCTTGACAAGCAGGTATCTGTCTTGTGTGATTCTACAAATGCCTCTTAAATGGAGAATAGGGATATGAAGAAGTTCTTTGTTGCAAAGTGAAGTCACGGACTTTCCCTGATTGACGTGCATGTTCACATGTTGTTGTTTAAACTGGCTAATCCCCCCCATGCCTCTGGATATAATGTCGGATTAGGCTGAAAAAGTATGAAGTCAAGTATTTCTTCATCTTTTCAAGTCAAGTCTGGACCCCCATCTAACATCACAAGATTCAAACAGTCTGCCAGTTTCTAAATAGACTGACATCCATGCTGCAAATTCTTTCTCAGCCCAGAATGTTAACCAAACCTCATGTGAAAAAGAAATACAGAAAATGAAAAAATACTAATTAAAGTACAAACACAATGCACTCTCCTGTTAAAGAGGCTCTAGATTTACTTCACAACAATCCCAACTCCCCTTCTTCTCATTTAATGTATCTCAGACAAAAAGGTTTAAACTAAAGTAGCAATATCACTGTGAAGGAGAACAGAACTGTTCAATCAAGTATCTACACCATAGTAACAGGACAGGAGCACAAAGTTAGTTTAATTATGTTGTCAGAGTCGGAGCAAAGAGGTTGAGGTGGATGCATGGGTAAACATAACATCACAGAAACGTCTTTTTCATTTCTTATTTCAAACAAACATAAGGTCAAAGTCAAGCAGCGTACTATTTCCAACAGTCTGTACACAGTTACAAATTCTGTTGTTAAAGGGAAGTCATTCGTGGGCTCAGCCTAGATAGTGGCAACATAACATGATGTCTTTCCAACTCATTAAAATTAACACAAATTTACAGGTAGAATAATTATTATGGCTAAGGCCTCAGTCAAGCAGGTCTAGATACTGGATGGTGACCATCCAGCAACCACAGGTTACTAAGGAAAAATGAGTAATCCCCAATTGGTTGATGAGTGGTTGCTGACAAGTGTCCTTGACACAAACCATAAACTGAGAATGTTTGAAGTAAAATGTATGCCGTACTATGGCAACCAACATATTTACTTCAAAGGCCAATGGTCTCTGTTTCCATTTTCATTGTACTTTTCACAATTTTGCTGCTACTTGGCAAGTAGTTGGTGAGTCTTTGCAGACAAGTCGGTTTCTTCCATGCAAACAACAGGTGACCATGGCAATTGCAAGGTTTTTCAATGGACCACCCCCTTTGCAACTAATTGTACTTAGTAATTGCAGCAACTATTTGCCAATGGGCCAGGGAATACACATTTTTCTCTACTGCCTGCCAGAAGGTCCTAAATTGGTCTCTAGACCCATATGACTGAGATTTAATGACTGACAATGCAAATTCAGCATTTGGTCGGATGCTAGGTCATATGTCACATCTCAGCTCAAAAGAGTATGACAAATAAGGGAGAGAAAAAAAGAGATTCTTAGCAAACCTGTCTTGACGAACAGTTTTTCACACATCAATAAAGTAATTCTGATTATGATCAGTGTCTTTTTAAGCATGTATTGAACTTCCTTAATTTTCCCATTTCTTCAGAGTCTCTGTAGAATTTTTGATGACTCTGGTTTGAATCACCTAGAGTTATTTTTGAAGCTGTGCCCCATGCAAACATGGATAACCTTTAGTCAATGTGACCAATTCAGTCAGTCAGCTTACAGCAGTCCTCAAAGTCCTCACTAAAGCAATCATAATTTCCCAGTCTCTAGGAAGATTGCCTGACTAATCGTGATGTCATGGTTGTGTTTGCTCATAAAGTCAAAGAATAAGGCCTTTTGAGCTGTTCTAAATAATACCTTTGAGAAATAAATGTTAACTATGTCAGGTTTGGGTTATATTATCCATCTAGAAAACTTGACTTAAGTGCAAAGCTGTCATAAGCCAAATAAAGCATATTTATGTTAGCTCATTTTCATGCATTGAACTTTTTGCTTCTATCGGTGTTTTAAGTTATGCTTCTTCCCACCATCTTCCCCTTCGTGTGCCTCTCAACTCCTCTGTCTGAAAAGTAAACAAAAGTCTGAGTCCGGCACTCAAAGGCAGGACTTCCATCCCCCTCAAAGATAGCTGGCCAATGACTCATGCTCAGTGGCCTCAGTCCTCCTCACATTTTCCACAAGGTGCAAATCATTTCTCCACAACCATGTAAAACCAAATGTACATGTGGTTAGGCATTAGGCCACACTGAAAAGCTTCATGCCATTTATTGATCTGGTTGTTCCAGTTCTCTGGAATAAGAGCTGAAGCTGCTAACCACTAGTGCAAACTTCCTTAACATTTGAAACTACAGCTTCAGTAAAAAAAAAAAGGAAAGAAAGTATTTCAGCCCAATCACATCCACAGAAAGGCAGTTTTACTTTTTATTTCTCATTGTAGCCTCATAAATATGTGGTAATATACAGCCAGATGCTGAAACACACTTGGGATTGGGATTTCTTTTTACATAATGCTCTCCAATGAAGTAAATTTAGTTTTCTCTATAAATTAGATCTTCTGCTTATACTCTCCATTATAGTCCTCCCACATTACTGAGGAAATCCCTTCCCCAGATCGCCTGTCGTCTGCCAGGAGGTGCTCATCTCTGACAGATGACTGTTGTGTTATGGCTTTGTTTCATCATTTGTAACCTGACATTCCCATTGGTTGTTTCATTTGAGAGGTATGTTGAGACTTGTCCTGTTAGCAGTTCTGACATCTATCATCATTACTATCACTGCTATTGTCAGGAGAAATGAGAAAGAGGCAGTGAAAATGCTGATTAATTTAACAATTGGCTTATTTGATCACTGAGAAAGGGAGCAGTTGCCTAAAAATACATTTGTAACTTGTCTGTCAATTGAGAATGAGCTATTGTTTTGGCTTCTTTTAGTAGCTATAGAAAATAAACTGGGTTCTATTTGAGCTGATTTGCACAAGTTCCTGCATGCACATTGATCTCACAACCACAAATGCTTGACCTGAGAAAAAATACTGCAGAAACTTTGGGGAAAAAAATTAAAAGTTGAGCTTGGATCACTTTGATAAATGCAACACAAAAAGTACAGTTAGTTACAAAGAAACACCAATGAAAATCTTTTTGCACAACATGAAACCATATTGTCTTTTGACTATGATTTAGTGTTGATTTTCTGGTCAATCTCCTACAGTCACCTGTATTCATGAACTCTGGCTAGTAAGTGGTGGAAATAAAGCTTAGAGCTTGGTTATTTTGGAGGGACTCAGAGTAGAGCTGTTATTCCTCCACATTAAAAAGAGACTGAAGTGATTCACACTTCAGGAGTGGGATGCCTCCTGGATGCCTTATAAATGAGGTGTTCAGGGAATGTCCTACCAGACAGAGGTCCCAGGAGAGAACCAGGACATGCTGGAGAGATTACATCCTTCAGCTGGCTTTGGAATACCTTGTTGTTGATGCTTCCTTAAGTTACACTGTGAACTTCAGAAAACTGTGATGACTTTAACAATAATATGTAGAGCAATGACATAAACATAACATCTTCATAACTTTTTATGGAGCCTACATAAAAGTTAAGTAACTGCATCATAATAGTGCAGAGAAACTATTAAGTAACTGCATCATAATAGTGCAGAGAAACTATTAAGTAACTGCATCATAATAGTGCAGAGAAACTATGATGACTGTCACAGGAAGAGATATGTCGCTCAAGTAAAAAATGCTGTACTGAAATTTTTGGAAGAATTATACAACAACAAAAAATGCAAAAGTTGAACTTCCATCAGAAAAAATGCATCCTGGGTAAACTTCTTGATCTCTTGGATTAACCGGTGAAACTTTTAGCCTAGTGAGCAGTGAAATTATAGTGAATTTAGATAATGCTTCAAATTACCTGCCCACGTAAGTCCCTGAGCCACAGTGAGATGGCCATTCAATAATGAAACTTGCTTTGAGGAGTTTGTGATAATCAGTCATTGCTAAGTACTAAAACACTCATTTGGCCCCATTTTCTTCAGGATTGCATCAAGAGCTCAGCAAGAGGAGTGAGGAAGCTATTCACTTCAAGTTGACCCTGGTTTCACCGTAGCATACGGCGCTCATATGTGGGTACACAGGAGAAGCTTTGGTGTAGGTTACAAGGTTTCTTGGGCTCAGTCTGGAAAGATTCATGCTAGAAACAACAAACCCCTGCTGTCCAGATGAGTTTTGGCTTCCATAATAAAAGAGGCAAATTAGGTGAGAAGACAACTGAAAATGGATAATAAGTGCCAGGAATAATTAATGGGAATAGCTGTAGCCTGATCTTGCTGCTCAGTATCACAAAAAATGTACCATTTTGCAGACAAGCACATGGCTACAGTTCCACCAGGAAGGATCTAATGTTGTGAATGTTTGTGTAGATCATTTTGTACCTTGAGCATGTATTTCCTCTGTTAAGGAAATCACATTTGCTTGTTTCAGGTTCTTGCTTGTTATTGTCTCTGTTTTACTGGCCTCCAATGTCTTCTCCATTTGGTAGGAGGACTTGAGATGAGATGACTTCAGCAGATGAGCCAAAACCATGAAAACTGCACGTTAGGAAATGGGGGAAATTCATCACGGCCTTGGCAGTCAGAGTGTGGAGGGAGGATTGCTGGGGAACAAGAAAGAGATAGCACAGGGGGAGATTTTTCCGCTGTAGGAAGTCAGCTCACAGCTTACATCGCCTGGGAGAATTCTGTCAAAACTTTCTGCCTGTAGGATCACTTTCATTTTCAGCGCTACTTGTTTCAGATTTTGTGCAAAACTCGCACCAACTAGCTCAAATTTGACAATATAAAGTATATATATATTTATGTATGTATATATGCATAGCAACAGTGAAATACAGCTTTAAAAAAGATAATTCATGCTTTTGTGTCATCCTCTCTAAACTACCCCAGCTCTGTTTACACTGGCATCAGATGCAAATCACCACTGTTTACAAATGACCTAAAAAAAACAGCATCTAGGCTCTTTTCCATTTAAAACAGTTTCCATTTGAATTAAGAAGTGATTTCAAACGATTTAACTAATCACGTACAATATGTTGTTGGTATTGGCTCAGTTTCAAGTGTAACTTGAAACTGAACTCCTCATTCTCAGGAATGAACCCTTAGGGCTGCCAAAAATGTTCTCCTTGAACTTTCCAAATATTTAAAGACTAATTATGCATTTGTGGCCAGAGCAACCAAACTTTTTTACAGTCTGCATGATCACTCAGTTCCACCAGGGATGACATGGAACAGTTTCACAACTCGATGCAAGGTAGAGTCTGACTCTAGTACTGTTGCTCAATAAAACCAGTGATTTAAAGTTTTCAGGACCTTTTCAACTATACATTCACTGTGCTGCCCTCAGTGATTCAAGCAAAAAGAGACGTGTAAAGAACAGGAAAAAATACTCCAGAAGTTTCCAATGTGTGCGACTCATGATTCAGTATCCTGCACAATCACCTTCATCAATAACTGGAAGTAATTGTAACTGTATAATTTTATCACCATCTCACATCATTGTGGAGGAACTTGGGCCCAAGATTCTTTACAACATAGGTTCTTTTCACCATAACATTCACTTATTCACCACTCTCTTAACATCTCACCAGCGTTTTAATCAGGTTGAGGTCTGGACTTTGACTGGTCCATTGTCTGGTTCATTTGCTGAGCTGCTTTGGATCATTGACCTGTTGTATTATCTGATTGGACAGAGGGCCCCACATTTGACCCTAGAATACTTTGGCAAATGGAAGAGTTCATGGTCAAGTTAGTGTCTTCAAAGTGCCCAGGTCCCCTGGCTGCAAAACAAGCCCAAGTCACCACGTCTCCACCACTGTGTTTAACACAGTGGTATGAGGTGTTTGTGCTGATACGCTGTGTTTGGTTTTCACTAAACATGGTGCTGTGCATTACTGCCAAACATCTCCACTCTGGTCTTTTCTGTCTAAAGAGCATTGTTCCAGAAGAAGTTCAGATGAAGTTTGATTCTGCAAACCTAAGCAATGCTGCCATGATCTCTTTAGAGAGAAATGAATTTCGATGTTTACCCTGTTTGTCTAATAGCACTGTTATGAATTTTAAAATGTAGCATGCTACCTGAGGCCGATAGAATATGACATGTAGCTTTTAGTTTGTTTGGGGTTTTTTTGGTTTCTCTGATCATTACACAGTCTTACCTTGAGATGAATTTATTTGGATGTCCATACCTGGGCATGTTGTCGTGTTGTGGCCGTATAAGAACAGAGGTGTAACGTTTTTTTATTTAAAAGCAATGGAATGCAAACTCCAGCACATTAAATACATAGCAGAGTTGAGCTTTCTAAAACTTGCCCATTCTGGAAGGTGCATTTCCACCACAGGAACTCTCTCCATAGTCCAGGACTATGGGGACCAGGCCTGCAATAAATTAATCTGTTGACTGGAGCCACTAAAAAAACTTTTCATCTGTCAGGTCTAATACTGTGTTTACTGATTCTTGTCAATGTACACAGAATAAATACTTTCTTCTTCTTTGGTCCATTTTTTTCAAGATGGACTCTGAAGAAAAAAACTAATATATCAATAAACAAGTGTTACATGGGTCACCTGGAGGTTTCTTTTTATCTCAGTGAGATCCTTTGACAACATCATATACATCATTGAGGTCTGCATCTTACAGTGGGCTCCATGTGCTTCACATATGCTCCAAAATGCTTCTTGTGCTCCAAAAAATGAGTCGACATCAGAACTAAATCTTTTCATTTCTGATGTCTGAGGACAGAATTCTTATTCTGTGCTGTGGTTAAAAATGTAATGTTTGCAATGCAGGGCAGAAACAATTCTAGTTCATGGTTATGGATGGTTGCTTCTCCTGAGGAATGGTGAGCTTGCTGATGGTGTGTGAGCTCTGGCTGCACAGTCTGTTTATTGCAATATTTTGGCAGTCGTAGCCTTGGAGACTTAGACACTGCTAATTATTTCCATTCTCCGGCTCAGTCCAGAGCTAAGCTATCAAAGAAGCCCCCCTACCACAAAGTCTGTCAGTGCCATCAGATGTCTTAAAAAGGAGCACAGAATGTACAGATGTTTTATAGTTTGTCTTCCTTCAGAAAAAAATACAAGTTAAAAAATAGGTTTTTGCTTATAGCCTCAAAACGAACATTTCAAACACACCTTCAGAAGTGCTAGCCATGCTGTTTCAGAGCCAGGTCTCATTCTGCTTCAACTTTTAAACGTGTTTTAGGTAATGCAAGTGGCAAAGTGCCTGTATTCCAAATCACTGTAGCAGTCACTTTGAGTAACTGCTGCAGTCATCAACTTTTGCCAGAGACACTGAAACATCATAGAGGATGAGAATGTGTGAACTGCTGTGACGCAGTTTAGGCAAAGTTATAGGAGCAAAGTTTTGGGTTTGGCAGT
The DNA here is from genome assembly GCF_013358895.1 of Oreochromis aureus. NCBI lineage: Eukaryota > Metazoa > Chordata > Actinopteri > Cichliformes > Cichlidae > Oreochromis > Oreochromis aureus. Next base: position 5,911,581 of record NC_052957.1, on the reverse strand, counting down.
CATCTGATACCATTTCAGTCTGGACACAGGCTTCACTGCTTTAAAAAGAAGCCAAAAAGGAGGAGTTTAGTATTGTGGGTGGAGATGGAGGAGTAAATAGATGGATGATGCCAGATGTATCAGATCAGAGATTTTCATAACTACTTCCTTATACAGCAGACTTGCAAAAGTGAAGTCAGTGATCTATCTATCTATATATATATATATATATATATATATATATATATATATATATATATATATTTTTTTTTTTTTTTTTTTTTTTTTTTTTTCTCAGGACATTAAATGCATAGCAGAGTTGAGCTGTCTAAAACTTCCCCATTCTGCAAACTGCATTTCCACCACAGGACCTCTATCCATAGTCCAGGAACCTTTAGAAGAACTCCAGGGTTCGGGCCTGCAATAAATTAAGAGCAGTACAGTGCAGTGCAGTCTCACAGCAGTTTGTGAAATAGTCATAAAAAAGCAATCTAGTTTTCTTCCTAAGTATTTGAGTTTGTGTGCATGCATGCAGATTAGAATATATGGAAGTGGGAAGATGAAATATTGGGTTTAGGAACAGAAAATATGCAGGGAATCTCATGTTGAGGAATAAATAGAAGTTCGTGTCCAGTAACATGAATTAATAGATTAAAGTTTGTGAGTATTTCAAAAAATGATGTGGGTTGTCCAGGTTGTCCAGAGATATAATTTTATTTCAAGTCTAACAGAATTTTCAGTAAAGTCTGAAAATTCAGGAACTTTGGGGATGAGGCTTGCAGTACAGAATTTTTTTCATCAGTCAAAAACTCTGCATCTTTTTAATCTCACGGCTATCGGCACAGTAGCTCATAAAATCTCTATTTAGGTAACATTTCAAGTGTTTTTGTTTGCACTTTGCCACAAACCCCAGCTTGAATCATGCACCAGGAGCATGCTTGAATATCTTCCAAGCTTGGGCTCCAGTCACGGAGGCCTTAGAGACTGGTCAGATACCAACTGGCAACCACCATCCCCAGACTGTGAAAAGTGTGATGCAATTGGAAAACGAAGACCATTCACCTTCTTTAAAATCAATACATGTTTAATAAGAAAAAATACAAGCAAAAAGCTGTAAGCATGGACTATCGCACCTTATTGTTTTGAGTTGACTAAATGAACAAAGACTCAGAAATAAAGCTTAATTCATTAGTAACAGAGTTAGTGCAGCCACAGTCTAATGTGTGCACTTCCACTGAGTTTGGACAAAGTCCTGAAGAGTTTCAGTTACAGTGCAGTGAAGACAGGTCACATATATTTAGGATTTTTATTTTTTTTGGACAGGAAGCAGAGTTGGATAATCATCTTTCAAACCCCTGAAATTTGAAAATATAATCCCTTCCCCCTTTAATGTATGCTTAGTGATGACAGCGTAATTTTAGCAAGTGATATTTGTTCATGACTCTGTGCCTTTTATGTAAAAAGAAACCAAGAGCTGCAGATTGATCTGCTGACTGCAAAATAGATTAGGACATCACCCAAGAGGCAGCAGACATTGTGCATGCAAAACCATGTTATGAATGGGGACTTATTCTGCTTTTCCCTGTTTTCTGTCTTATATAGTTATATAATTGGTGGCTATTCATATTAAACATGGGCAAAGTTTGAGATAGAAGAACAGAAAAGGCCACGGTTAAAACTATCAATTTTAACCGTGACCTTTTGTACGTTTGCTGACCTTATCCTCAATGATGGATAGTGATGGCTAAAATGCCAAACCTGAGGCTTTAAAACTGTAACCCATGTTTAATGCAGAAATAAATGGGGGACAGTAACTCTATGCGTCATATATTGTTCTACCACGAATGATCTAGTCTCTTTAAAAACAAACAAACAAACAATAAAAACCCACATGAACCTTGTTCATCTACTAATTATAACAACAGCAAATCATTTAATTTAAATAAATGTGAGGCTTGCCTTAAATAAAGGGAGTCCAATCAGCACATGCAAGCAGGGAGGCAGTACCTCTGCATGCAGATTAATACTGTTTACTTTCTAACCAGTCAGTTGCCAAGCTAGCCTGTATACAAACCAGCAGGGGACAAACCAGGATTCACACTAATTGATTCCCAGATCACTTGCTCTCCCTTTGGCAACATTCTTTGTGATTACAAATTCTTTGGAAACAGGCAGCAACTTGCAGTGTTTGCAGTCAGTGTTCTAGTGTTTCCTTTATCCTTCAGTTTACAGAGGAAATATGGCTGATGCGTCTTGTGAGTCTTGTTGCTCTGTGGGACTCTGGGGGAATTGGCAGACATGGTTTCTGGGCAGGGCCAAGAAGAAAACAGCTGTCTTTCTCATTACCTCTGCTCCAGTGTCACGAACCCCCCGCTCTCTCTCTCTCTATATATATATACACACATGGAATTACCTGGCACTTTTAGCACCTGGTGAACATAGCACACAGCTGTTTCCTGCCACACTGTTGAAGTTTAGATGTCTGTGTGTCAAAACTGGGCTTAGAAAACTGATCTTAGATACTGTAGGTTTACATTCAGTCATGAGTTGATCTACAATTAAGAGCAAAAACATGAGGTGTGAATTACAGCTCTATCACATTAGCTTTTCTGTTGCTATTTAGCGTTGTCATTCATGATATTATTCATTACACTGATATACAGATCATATTGTTTGAAAGTGAAAAATGATTCTGTTGGAAACCCTTTGTCTCTCTTCCATGTGGATGAATTATTGGCTCATTTAAAGCCTATTTCACTGATTTATGACAAATGTGAGCAAATAGCAACTCCCAGGGCTGTAAAATGAAGCCAGTAACAAATGCCAAAAACTGCGTTTCCTCAACTGGCCACTTGGGGCTGTCTCAGAAGTCGAGTCAATCCTCATAGACTCCCATTAAAATTCCAAAGTTTTACAGCACAAATAAACAGGTTTAAGACTGGAAGAAAAGCCATAACTGGCATAAGTAACTGTAAAACTAAGGATGCAGTCACTTTCATTTACCCTGAGTGGGTGTCATATTGCTTTTCAGGGTTTTTTTTGTTGTTGTTGTTGTTTTTTGCTAGGTTTTATTTGATGCTAAAATTAGCATCCAATTACAGCCACATCTTGCTAATCAAGCTAGATAACCAGAGTTAGCATTAGCTAGTAACAGCCCTAATCAAGCTTTTTGTTTGAATATGGTCCCATGTGGTTTAAAAATTAAAATGACAAAAAACAAGATGGTGACAGTTAAAATCTCAGAGCTGAGGCTCATGAATTAAAGGGGGATATGATTGTGGCTATGTCCATCTTTCTAATACAGTCTATGAAATAGACTAGTAGATTATTAGAAGCATATTGATGTTGTTTCTGTGGCAAGAAAATTATTAGATTGTATTAAAATTTGGAATTTTGCTAAGGTGCTACAGGATAGAGTGAAAAAATAAGCCATTTTAAAAAAAAATGTTGCATTTTTTTTTGTTTAAAATATTGCTCTCTAATCAGATGTCAAGCTGTTGTTTGCATAGGCGATTTCCAAGTTCCCATCGTAAGTCAAGAGGTGTCGACTGCAGATTTCTTTCTAAAATTACATTCCAGATTCCCAGCGATGACCACCTACAGTCATGACCACCCACAGCAGCTATTTCACTTTGGTTTTTATCTCTCTTTGTGTGCTTGTTGCTCAGTATAATTAAAGATGTCAGTAATTGCCTAAGAAATCCATCTAATGTAGTCTTCAAATAAAGTTTCTTGACTTCAGTTTCCCTTTTGAAAAACAATTGTAATAAACTCTATTCTTACTTTTAATTGCCCAGTAAAAAGTGTCGTGTTTGGTGCCCCAGAGACAGCAATAAAAAGGCGCTTTCATGGTCTTTCTTAGTGACCAGTTCTGAAGAAAAGTAGGAGAGAAAAGAAACAAAAAATCACCTTCAAACAAGCAAAGTCATTTTTCTTATCTCCTCCTTGGCATCTTTTTCTATGAGTCAGAGTAAAGATGGCTAATATTTTTAAGATCGATAGAAAGACTCACTGGAAACTATGAGAGCTTGTGAACATGGGTGTAGTTCTCTCACAGCCACAAAGCCTGTGAGAGGATGGTTATGGGAGAGGGCTGACAAAAGGGGGAGGAAAATTAGGCTCGCCAGCATTCTTCTCATTTAAAGCTGTAACTACACAAAAAAAGCACTCTCGCAGTCAGGGTTGGGTCTGCTGCTTACAAGGAGAGGCACTCTTGTATTCATGGTGGTGCAGTGATAACCTGAGCATTTTTTTCCTTCTTCTTATCCCTTTTCCCCTCACTTTGCACACAAGGACAGCTCATGTCTTTCTTATAGACATGGAGAGCTTTGTGCTTTTAAGGACTTTGTTTTTTCTGTTTGTCTCCATTGCTCAGGTTTTGATTGTTTCATCTCAGACCAGCGGTAAGTGAACCCCATCAGCTGCTTATGTTAACACCTATTGTTGTTGGTGATAATGTGTGAAGGTGGCTAACCTTCAGATACTGGTTTTGGACTTTTTGCGCAGGCATGAGAAAACTTTGAAGTACAAGTTAGGCTTGGTTGTATAGACTTATGTTGATTATTATTAATATTGCAGAAATGTAATTAAGTGCCATTTTGATTTAGGAGAAGCTATTTTAGATAGACAGGGTTTTGTGCTGGATTTATGAATTCTCCTTGCACATGACAACTTAATTTGCCCCACTGACTTGTTCTGGTGTGGATGAGAAATGTTTCCAGCCCACTGAAGAGTCTGTTTCAGGCTTAAAGATGATTTATAAGAAAAGAGAATCTTGTGGATTATTTGCTAATGGCAAAAAAAAAGAATCTCTGCATGTCAGGAAACAGTCCAGTGGAAATCTGTCAGTGATTGCGAGTGATGTCACCTTGAGGCAGTGAAAATGTGCAGAGCAGGGAAATGAGGACCTTTGTGGTATTACATTACTCCTGCAAGACTCTACCACTTTGGAAGATTCATTAAGCGTCACCACAATCCCCACCCCCCACCCCCTTACATTGTACATCTGTGAAAAGAATTTCAGCTTGCGCCTTTGAGGGAACACATGCTACATGTTAATTGAGGGCAGATGTGAGGAGCAGAGATGCTGCTGGAGTCACTGAGACTGTGGGGCTGCTGATGTCTCCAGCTGGCAAAGCTGCGACCTGGAACACCTGAGAGTTCTTGTTTTACTTGAACCGCACTTCCAGCTTTTTTTTTTTTCCTCACCGGAGTGTTTGATGTCTTGTGTCGTCACAGGGACTGACTTGTTCTCCTTGTGATGTCATGGGGCACACTGAGCACTGGACTGCTGATAGAGTGTGTAATTAAAAAGAAAAGCTATTTTTTCTTTATATAATTAACCAAAATGAGTTGGTTTTTCTCTTTGGGTTCAGTTTCATGTAAAGCTGTGGTGTGATAGTTGGACACCTGATAGAGTGCCACCCTGTGGTGAAAGCAGCATGTGTACCCTTCATCTACACTAAAAGAAATTTAACACAAACTCTAATGCTGACATTTGATGATCAGTGCATTTAACCTGAATTAAATATACAAAGAGATCCAGCTGTGCACAGCTGCACGTTTCTGCCGTTTTAACATAACCAGAAAAAAACCCTTATGTTTATATGAGTTTGTTCTCTATAGCTCCTACAAGCTATGTTTTAAGCATCTCACTACCCTAACTGGTTAAATCTCACTTTCCATATTTGTTCATATTCAGCAGTACTCGATCTTGCATGCTTTTTTTTTTCCATGGAACATAGGTGGGGGGAGATGGTTGTATTTCAACCAAATAAAAACTTTGGAAAGTCCGTGGTTTTTGTTGACTAAGGGAAAATGCGGTTCAAGGCCCTGTGGAACAATGTACTTGTGTCTTAATGAAGGGGCTTTAAAGAGACAGTGACCAGCTCTGCTTGTATGGGTTTTGCATGGGAGTCATTACATTTCATGTTTTTAACAACTGTCTGCAGCAAGACCTAAAACTATTTCAGTTTGCCTCTACTGTCTGGAATGACTCATGTAAGAACTCCTGAAGCCCATGGGATTTTTAGTGATGCAGTAAAATCACTCATTGGGATAAAATACATCCTTGTGCCAGATTAAATGCATGATTAAAAGGTCAGTCTTTAATTAGGTGTTTTTTTCCACCAGCTGACTGTATATAAAATTTTAACGTAGCCACTGTGAACCCATTGGTTCTTGTCTTGAAGTTTTGAGCTGAGCAATTTGGCCATCGCCATCTTGGGGTTTTGAAACCGGATGTAGCAAATGAGCATTGGGAACTAAGAAACACTTATACAGTAGCAGCTTGGAAAACAAATGGTCAGCCGTAAAGCATTTACGTTTGCTAAAGCATTAGCTTTATTGTCATTTTGAGCCCAAATAAGAAAGTAATTTAGTAAATAAACAGCATGTTGTATTCAAAGAGACTTGGAACTAACAACAGAGACTGTAAACTCATTAGGAAAGTGGTTACTGAGGTCATAAATCAGGGGAATATGCCCATAGATTTCTTCATAATCTGACATTTTGCAATCAGAGGAGCCCCCTGCCGGCCATTAGAAAGAATTCTAAAGAATCTTCAAAAGTCAAATCATCCAATCCAAAAGTTTACAAAGTCAAATTAGAATATTTCCATACTCCATTTAGTAACAGGGAACTACTTTTATAGGGAAACTGCACCTTAAAAAAATAGCTTGGCAGATGGTCGATGAAACTGTTGTCATACTCTCAGAAACCTTTTGTTATCCAACATTTTGCATTTTTGTTTTTTGAGAATTAAAAAAGATAGGACACTGAGGTTACTGAAAATCAAACACAATGCTTTGAAGAAAAAAAACATGTTCAAAGTAAATGTTGAACGTTTTAGTTGATACTTCTCTAGATTAGAGACACGTGCCTGCACATGTGTGGAAAGTTTTCTGCATAAGAACATGGTTTGGAAAATGAGATCAAGGAGCAGACTTTTAGCTCACACTTGGAAATGGTGACCCCAGCACAGATCACCAGGATAAAAGAAAATATATAGTGCAGGCCTCAAAGAAAAACTACAACCTGTGCTGGAAGAAACAGACGTGTTCAGTAATATTTGGAGGAAAGTTTAAGGATGTGAACATGGAAAAAAACAGTAATAAAATACTGATTCCAATAACAAGAAACAGCAGTCTGTGCCCAGAGTTTTAGCCAAGGACAGAAATCATGCATTTGTCTGTGTGTGTCTGTGTTCATGTGTGTGTGAGACCACTCCTTCCAAACACTGACAGAGCTTTAAAACGTCTTCAAAGATGGCACTTTGCACCTTACATCAAAGAAACTCAACACCCCGTGCTCATGACACCGCTGGCTTACTATGAGTGTATTCCCAGTTACATTTGTCTCATCATCACCGGCTTTTTCATTTCCATCACAGCCAAAATCTTAAAGCGTCTCCAAGCATATTTTATCCTCTGTTTGAGAGAAACCATTAGCACAAAGCAAAAATCTGGTACTCCAGATCAGCAGACCAGCATGAGGTCACCCTGCCTCCTAAATTGGTTCCAGTTGTTGTTGCCACATCAGTGACATCGCAATAAATGGGCTGTTTTCTACTAAAGCTGAAAGGTCCAAACATGTGAATTCAACCAGGTCCACAGACGGCTTTGATTAGAAACACATGCTGCATTTTTGAGCTATGACTTGATTACACGCCGCCTTCTACCAGAGTTAAAGGCAAGACAAGGGAAGGGGGAGGGGGGGGTCGGCCTTACCAGGTTGTACATTGTCTTATATTGTTTCAGTTACACGTTTGAGGAGATGTTATGTCAGACTGTAAACCCGGGGTGTGCTGGTGGTAGAGACAGTGGAGCTGATTAGGAGTTTTCATGCAGGGATGCACCATGGGAACTACTTATAAACCAGAGTATTGCAGTCAGAAAATGGAGGATTGGGGGAAAGGATGACTTCCAGATGTTAAAAAAGTCTCTTTGGCACTACTTGGAATATATAAAAAAGTCTTATTTGGAGGGGGAGGAAGTTAAACGGCCAATATAAAACAGTGTGTCAGTGTGGCTTTAGGTAAACTGTGAGCCACTAAGTTTGACATCTGTCAATGCTAAAGACACCCTAAACAGTCTGAGGGGGACAGCCCATCTCCCCTGTCTTTACAGGTTCAAGTTAAAGTAGCTATTTGTTCCAAGGCCGTGCAATTATGGCTCCTCCTAACAGGTTTCCTGCCGCTTGATTGTCACTTGCTCGCCCATCTGTCCTGTGATCCTCTCAGTTTGTCTATGTAGGAGGAGGATGAGAGAACAGACGGTAAACACAGAACAGGCTCGTTTCCCCAAATGCTACAATTGTCCTAATTTAATTATAATTGACACTGAGCCCTACGGTAGTCACAGAGGAAGAGCTTGGCCACTAATTCACAAGTTGTGTGTCACAGTTGAATAAATAAAGCTAATTTTAATTCATGTTTATGCTCTGTTAAATATAGCTGCAAAGCACTACAAAGTGCAAAGCTTTGAAATTAAAGGTGCACTCTGACTTTATCAACGTTACACTGAAGGATTGTGTATATAGAGCATGCAAATTCAAGCACACTTCACATGATCTACTATCCACTCCCTTTCATTATTTTCTGTTATATAAACCTATGTGGACTGAGTTGCAAATAACGAGGTCAGCATTATTTACAAGTTTGATCCAAAAGCCCAAGCTCTTCTTTAACATCAGCAGTTATTTCTACTCTCTGAATGTTGTCATACATAGTCCTTCTGACTGGAAGTGTCAGCTAGTCAGAAGAGCTGGGTCATTGACCTAATAGAGACAAGAGTTTAAATGGCTTCTTTCATGAGGTGGCTGAACTGAGTTGGTTCCAAATGATTTAGTTGAGTGTTATTTTAAGCTATGAATCAGGCAAAGTTACTTTTGTGAAGTCAAAGAATAAACGTATGGAGCTGGAAGTATAATAATTTAACCTTTTTCATAATAATTGTTTTATTTGTTAGGTGGCACACAAAGAGGTTAGATTTATAGTGTGCCACATAGTATGTGATCATTTATAATACACAAAAATTGCTAAATAATTTTCATTCAGCTGGTTTACTTATTCTGAGTAATGGTTTGTTTGTGGTAAACATGAACCATCCATCCAGTTTTTTGCTACTTATCTGGGTTTGAGGGCAGCAGTCTATGCAGCGAGGTTTACCCCTCCATCTCCCTAGGCACTGATGTGTTCTCAAGGCAGCCAAGAGATACAATCTCTCCAGCATGTATTGGGTCTGCCCCGGGGCCTCCTCTTGGTAGGACATCCTTGAAATACCTGTTCTAGGAGCCATCTGAGAGACACCCTAGTCCAGGGATGTCCAACTCCAGGCCTCAAGGCCCGGTGTCCTGCAGGTTTTAGACACACCTGAATCAAATGATTAGTTCATTACCAGGCCTCTGGAGAACTTCAAGACTTGTTGAGGAGGTAATTTAGCCATTTAAATCAGTTGTGTTGGATCAAGGACACATCTAAAACCTGCAGGACACTGGCCCTTGAGGCCTGGAGTTGGACACCCCTGTCCTAATCAGACACCCAAACCACCTCACTTGGCTCCTTTTGATCTGAAGGAGAGCAGCTCTTTCTTGCTGCTTGTACCTGTGATTCATTCTTCCAGACACTACCCAAATCTCATAACTACAGGTGAGGTTAAGAGATCGACCGATAAATGCAGAGCTTTGCTTTCACACTCCGCTCTCTCTTCACCGCAGCAGATTGTGCGGCATCATAAGGAAACAGAAACGCTTTAGATTTTAGACTTTAGATTTCTATTTTAACACTTTTTTAAAAAACAAAAAGTTTCTTTTACAAACCTGGAGATGTGAAGTTTGTAAGAAGACACGATAATAGTAGTCTAAAGATTGATTTTTATTTTGGAAAATCGAGGCTCCATCCTTTCAGTACGTGTCCAGAAAAGATTCAAGTTCTGTCCAATCATTCTTAGTGTCTCTGTCTCGTGACTTCCCCGGCTCCACGTCACTTCAGTACTAAACTGCAGGAGCAGGCCTTTAATTGGTCATGAAAGTAATGATTATAAGCTTTCAGGCAAACATTATCTTTCTCACCAATTAAAAAGTAATATAGTCCATCACAAAATGCCAGGAAAACAAACATGGCCTTCGTGATAATGCTTTTGAGCAGTCAGCCATTGCTGGTGCGTAGCCTGTTCAGCGAGTGTTGATACAGCTGGTTGTAGTTTTTCCTGCAGATCAGGGGGACTTTTACCCTCTGGAGCTTATCCTCTGCAGGTTGGCAAGGCTCAGTGTAATGTAGCACTCCCTCTGTACATGTTCTCTGTCTCTCCTCTGGTGACTGTTTAAAAGCTGCTGTAATAGCTTTCAGGAGATGTTACATCTGGAAACATCTGGAAACCTTTCTTTGTGGGTGGTGAAGTGCTTCGGTCCAGGTAATGATTCTGTAAAATCACACTACAGTCGCCGTGGAGGGAATCAGTTGATTGTCATAACGGGAAATGCAAAAAGATCTTAACACATGCAATTTCAATGTCTACTACAGTTTCAAATGAAACATTTTAAAGTCAAAATTAACTCAAGTCTTCAAAAATGTGATTTTAGGGCTGAAGAAGCTGTTTGGATGAGAGCTGAAATGACTTCAAGGACTTACAAAAGACATCTGGTTGCATTAAACTGAAGCACTTAAGTCTACCATGAACTGGATGACTATGAACTTACAGAAACAAATTCTAAAGTCCTACCATGACTTGTTTGAATGCCACAAAATGGTGACAGTCAGCCATAATTGCAGGTTGCGGCCCGACCCAAATTCTAAGCTGAGGCCTGACTGTGTATATATTACGGCTGAAGAGGGTGACTAAATGGTGCTACATGGGTTACAAGGGTTAGCAGTGTGGCCTAAGACATGCTGTTAACAACTAGTTGGACAGTTGACTTCACAGTGAAATGCCTTATATATGTGCAGTGCTTTGAGGCACTTTTCAGTCCAGGTGGTCATAAAAGTGCAGCAGCTGCAAATATTGCAGTTTACTGCGTTTCACTAAAAACAATCATATTAAATTGTACATTACACAAATAATTAAAAAATCTTTTGTTATGGAAGCTTTTTTTCTGAATGCCTTGATTCAGTTGGATCACATAATTTGGAGTTGGTTTTATGGCAAATAAATGAAATTACAAATTCAGAATTGATTTCAGCAGTTGCAGTAGAGAACGAAACCCATCAGAAAATGTACCAAAGTCATAGGTCATAGGTCAAGCAAGTATAGGATCATTTTCCCATTGGCTCCTATACAATCTCATTTCTGTTTGCAGCCAGAGGAGCTGAACTCCTGTTGGCCATTAGAAAAAAAAATGCAGGCATTTCCACACTGGATTCACTTTTTCAGATCTGGCAGTCATGTGACACAAAAAGCTTTCACACGTTGCACTAGCCCAGTGAAATTCTGATACACAGAAAACAATTTCTTTAAATTACTGCAGCCCATTGTGGTCCTACAAGCTGCTGAATCATTGGGTACACTTAGTTTTCCACAGGATTGCAGGGACTCTTGTGGAAAACAACTTTTTCACATGTTTTTGTACAGAACATTTATACTTAACTTAGTTTCAAAGACAAAAATACTGCTAAGAACTTGTCAGCAGTATTGTATTATTAAGTTTTCTTGGGGTTGACCAGCAAGAGTGCTAATAAGCATGTAAGGATTTGAGAATTAGACTGTTAGCAGCTGGAAAATTTCCACCATCTCAGACTTTTGCGAATTGATTACAATCTTTCTGGTGTTTTGTCAGGCCGAGTGGATTTCATCACTTTAATGTGAGGGCCAAACTGAGCTCCTCTTCTATTGGATTTTGATTTGAATGTTAAGAAGGGTTCCAGCACACACAGGGTTTGTATTTTCTAATCATCCCGTCCAGATCCCATCAGAGGGTATGGTTTTTATTGAAGTGTCATCTATGATTAAAGTCATAGTTTGCTCAGCAGATGCATGGATTATCTGGGAGCAGCAATAGAAACCAAGAAGGCTTGCTAAGTGTTGGCTGCAGAAAACAGTAAGACTGACTGGGCTAATAAAATTCTGCCTATTTAAGAATTGCTTTGTTTCACGACATTTCTTCTTTAGGCTATTATGTGAAGCACTCACAGCAAGTCCAGTGGGGTAGTGAGTTTTTTGGTAAAAAAAGAAGGGAGCATTCTTTTAACACAATGTGAAGTCTGTGCCGTCTACTGGTCATAATGTCCAGCCAGTGTTCCCAAACAGACGCGTCTCACATCGAGCCAGACCAGTGAGATGTGGAAATGTCTGCTTGTTGTCGGTGACTCATCGCCACCATTTAACCTCGATGGTTTTAGCAAATGGGTGAAATGCTTTTGCAGAGAAGTTGCCAAAAGAGACAAAGTTAATGAGAATGAATTAAAGTGGTGAAGCAAATGTTAAATATTGGAAAAAAAAAAAGTCTTTGCTGTATTCTTAGTGTCAGCCAGCAGCCTTTACGCATCAACCATCTTTACTGCTCCACCAGTCTGCCGTTTACAGCACATTGAGGAAAGTTAGTATATTTCACCCAGAAGAACAACAAACTCACATGCTGGCGTGGTAATTTACTCTGTGCTAGCTTTGAAATTATATCCATATGAATAACATTAAAACTGCCATTTTGCATTTTTGTAACGCTTCAAATTAAAAGGAAAAGCAACACAAACACAAAGGCTGGTGTGGGATAACCGGGTAATTCACGTGTTAGATATTTGCCGCTCAGGTTTCACTTGATCAGCCATATGAGATTCAAACAAACAAAGGTTTACACAGCTTGAAGTCTGCTGTGCATCATGCCACTCTCTATTTACTTTGGCTAAATAAGAGCACTAAGTGGAGGCTTTGAGCCTTTTTTGAGTTTTATTCAGTTGCATGCTCTTTCTTGTTTCTAAGCCCTTTTCCTGGTGTGGCACAGTGTTTAAAGAGAAGGGAGGGGTAAGCTTTAAATACAGAATCTTTTCATCGTAATTTTATATCTACAGTATTAGGAGAGGGGCACTGAGGGGGGAAGAAAAGTCCTGGCACAGCTGTGGATCAGAGAGGAAGGAACAGAGAGTAGAGGAGGAGGAAGAGGCAGGGACAGGGGATAAGAGAGGGAGTCTGAAAAGAGAGTGAGAGAAAAGAGAGAGAGATGAGAATGTGAAAGGCAGAAGAGGTGGGAATGAGGGGAACCCCGGAGGATTGTTTGGGACATGTGATCAGCAGCAGATACCTCCATGTGTATGTCGCAACAGACTCCAGTTTAAGAGTTAGGATAAAGGAATTTCCTCTAGAAAAGTGGTTGTTGTTGTTAATTGTGATTAACGATCTGAAGACAAGACAGACCTGAGATTACTGCAAATGTGTTCTTTTTCATAACGTAACTGAAAAATCGGTCAGCTGGTGATTTGTTCCACATCCGTAAAGCAAAACACTTCATTGTAATTTTTTTTGGTGGGAGACTGCCTTTAAGATTTCTGCGACTCACAGCTGTCTATGACATATTGGATAAAGTATGCATCTGTTACTGATAGAAGGGAGGGGTTTAAGCAAACAAACGGCAGCAGAACTGCCAAGAAGTGATTCGCTGCTAGTGAAAAACGTTTTTCATTGGTTGATGCAGTTTTTGGTGTTTTGCCATAATGTCACAAGGACCTGGGTGGGAATATTCCCTTCATACTTCTCTCATTAGAGAAAATGGGTCACCGTGAAGTGTATCTCAGAGCATTTGCTTGTGAGTAGATTCAAGAATAATCCTTTTGTCAGTCGAAATCTTCGAAAACAGGAGAACTGCTTTGTCCTTTATAAAGCAGTAGAGTAATATTGCTCATATACAGTTTTTCTAATGTGAGACTCTTTTGGCAAGACACGTATGCCAGAACTGAACCCAAGCCCATTTGATGAAACCCACTCATGACTCAAAAGCAAGTTCACAAGAAAGGGTGTATGTGATGAACTGAGGATTGGCCAGAAACAAACAATCACAGTGAGCCTGTAAACAAAACTAGTGACCACAAACTCTTAGTGTAAATGTCTTTTAACTTTACACTAGCATTTACCCTAAATTTGTCATTAGTACAGTGTGCGAGCACATATTAGAGCTTCTGATTGGTTGAGAGGTTTGGATTCACTCTTAGTAACTGCACAGTTTAAAATATAGTTTAATCAAACTTGTTTTAAATACATGTAAAATCAGCTTTAGCTTGGGTTACTTGTTTAATCTTCAGCCACAAAACTATACCCTCTTATTTGAGCACATTTGCTAATGCCAATTATGCACATTTAAGTCAGTCAAAAAGGAAACGATAAAAATGGGCCTTGAATGAGACCTTAACATTAGCTACAGTTAAACTGGTGTGTTGTACCTGTGGGCTGGCTGCTGGGCAACAGGAGCCAACACCACAATGTGACCAAAGCATCACAGAAAATGAACAGATGCAGCAAAATCACAGGTAAAAGTGAAGGAGTACAAAAAAGCAGCATGTGCATATTACAGAAATATATCTCTGCAGCAGAGCCACTTTCAGGGATGCCACAAGGGTCATGCTTAGCCACAGTCCTGCCACTTTAGCTGATCTCAATGATAGCTGATAAATAAACCGATTTACTGACATTCAACATGTTAAAAATATGAAAAAACAAAATGTGTTTCCCAAGCCGGCATTAAAATAATAAGTAGAATAAAACAGAATAACACTTAATAATAACTTAAAAATCATATAGTAACAAAAAGTGCAGATGAAAACTCATGGCACTGAGTTCACTCAGCCTTGTTGTACAGGCTTTGAGGCTATGCAGCCTTCTGCCCGAGGGAAGGAGGGTAAACAGTTCATGGTCTGGGTGGGAGGGGTCTCTCATGATGTCCAATGCCCTGATTATGTGTCTGTCAATATAAATGCCCTCTGAAGATTTCACCACTCTTTGCAGCACCTTCTTGTCAGCTTCAGAGAGGTTGTCGTAGCAGACATACAAGGTGATATGCTGCTATGTGTCTATTTGGCAAATCTCACATAGGAAACACTATTTAAGCTGCTTTAGCCTTCATATTGTTGCTACATCCTGCAAACCACTTTGCAACCCATGTTGTCAAGACGCTCTGCAGATTTTCATGCTGTGTTTGACTTAGTATCATGTCTGTTGTCACTGATGTCTATAGTTTCTCTTTTCCAGTACTGAAAGTTGCCAGGGTTGTGAAAGTGTTAATGCCTTGCACACCAGTTGCTGTCTAGCTAGAAGGTTCACATGAATGGAGAGGACAGAACTTCGGAGATTCAAAAACATATTTTAAGATGTTTAAAAGGGAAAAAATAAGATCACAGTCAATATACAGAAATGAATGGCTTAATTTATAAGGGAACTTCTGCCATCAAAGTGTATAACAGGCTTCATAGAAACTCAGTGAGGATTTCAGTTATCCTTCTAAAATTGCTTTGATTTACCTTTTGTTGAATAATTCTAGTTGATCCTGTAACTATTCATTTATTTGCATAACCAAACCCAGACAGTCTGGCTCCAGCAATTTCATAGATACAACCTTCTGGAGACAGAACCATGAGGCCAGTCCTGCCTTGACCTTATCACCCCTTTTTGTCTGTGTCTCCAAAAATGCAAACTGCTGTAAACTTCAAGGGCTTCATTTGGCAATAATAATTGAAAGTGATAAATTCTGCGTGTCGCCCCCTGGGCTTTCAACCTGAGTGATGTCACCACAGGAAGGGGGCTTTGTGTTGACCCCTGTCTCACTGTGCTCACTTATCTGTCCGATCGTTTCTCTCTCCAGCAGCTAATATGGTTTGTACCTGCAAGGAGCCGATCACTGGAAACTACCCAAGCTGCCATGCCTCTGTGATTTCAATAACAGATGACTCCAGGAAGTACTTGGAGTACAGCTGAAATAGTTCACATGAATGAAGTCATGGTTTCCATTTCGGAGATAATGCTGAAATAATGTTGGATCAATTTTATCTCAAAATGTTTTGGGGAGTTTTTTGGCCTAAATGTGGGCTCAGACAGTGTTTTCCTTACAGATGCAGATACAGATCTCTGCTTCCAAAAAAAAAAAACCACCACAAAAACATCTTCCATAACAATGACTGTGTGTCTGATTCTTAGGGCTGGAAACCATTAGTAAAAGTGCATTTCTGTTAATACAATAACGTCACATTACTTAAAAACAAGGGTCCTCCAGCAATGTTTTGAATAGATGATGACTGCAGTGAAAGCCTTTAGAAAATGCTGTGGCTTTTAAATTTGCTAACATAATAACTCCCATGTATTCCTCTAAAAGTTCTCAAACTTTCATGTAGAGGTTTTAAAGTGAAAAAGGATCTTTAGGAAAGTCACTAAATGGCTGGAATTTCTATTGAAAATAAAACTAAAAAGGACAAAAAAGAAAACAGGAGCATGGCAGAAGGTTCATAAAGATACTATGTCCTCTGATAGGGATAAGGGTAAAGAAAGGGAGATTGGAGAGCTTGAGGGGGGATATGAGAAAACACAGGCTAATGCGAAGGGAAAAGTGGGATTTAAAATGGAGCCTCCGGCAGCTGCGGGGTTTGAGGAGAGGATGCAGCGTCCTTAAACTGCTGTAGCGCAGAGGTCAGACAAAATGTGGACGCAATAAATCTCTCTTGCCTTCAGGCTTGCTGCTTCTCACAAATGCAGAATACCTTGTAAAAAGAGAGAGAAAAAAAGAAAAGCCTCAAAGCTCTTCCCCACCTGAAGAATGATAGTGGCTAAACATGTGTGTTCCATCTTTTAGCATTTACAAGTCAACATGTGAATTATTGGAAGTGTTTCAACATGAGATGCTCTTGAAATGTTGCACATATACCAGCAGCTTTGTGTACACTAGAAGCAAGTTTGTGCAAAACACTGTTGCTGTTTTCTGACTTTTATGCATGTGACCAGCTTAATTATGTGCTGCTCACATTTATCCGTGTTCTTGCATTTTGAAAACGATGCAAAGACGAGGGCGAGAGAGGAGACAGGCATGTCATGCGAGCACCGCAGTCTGCACATGAAAATGCAAACAGATGGGTGAAAATGATGTGAGCTGAGGACAGCGTATTTAAAATTTCACAGCACGGATTTAAAAACTAAACTGTTGTTTAAGCCCTACGGTGGTGTCTAACCATCTAGATCATTCTAGATGAAGTTTTTTATTGGTATCATCTCAAAAACAGAGAAATAAACATCAAGAAGTCTATAAAAAAATCAACAGCATCATGTTTTTCTCTGGACTTCTTACCTCTATAATAGACTGTAGGTAAAAGATGGTGACATCAGACCAGGTCACATGGTTTGTGACCTACTGCTTTAAAGCAATTTTGGTTGTGGTTGTTTTTCGTGTTGTTGGTTTTTTGTCCTCGGGGGGTTAGAGGTGTCAGCTAATTTTACCGAATTTACTTATCAAGGTGCAACAGCAGACTGGGTAGGTGTATAGCCACAAATGTCCTAATTAGCGCAAACATATAAATAAAAAAACAAAAACATTTAGCTTACTCGGATGGTCATATTATGGCTAATATGACAGCATAAACATGAATGAGAATCTTGAATAAGCCGAGGTGATGCAGGTCAGACAGTGACCGACCACCTGTGTCTACATACACTTCTCAATCAAAGCAGCCACACATTTAATCATGCATAATTTTAAGCCTTAATATGATTTACATGGGGTAATGAAAGTTAATTTCTTCTTTGAAGTTGTACATTTAAAGAAGCGAGTCTGGATATCAACTCCTTTTTGGAGCCAGCCTGGAGTGGTCATTTTGGGAACAGCAGCAGAGGTTGCCACTTGGAGTCACTCTGGATGTCTGAAGTTCAAGTTGTTGACACTAGCCCATTTCAAATACAGCAGTAGTTGAATATTTGACCATGAAAACCAGTCTTCACAATGTCTCATGTGAGAAAAGATTTGCCCTACACAGACCTGCTGGTTTCATCTGGCAGTACTTTTGGTCTATTTAGTAGATGGCAATATCACAAAATCAAGACCTCAGTAATTCTCACAGATAACAAATGGCTCAGTGACTCTAGCAGACATCAGACCGTAATGGTTAAATAGTCCAGTCATTTGCTTTTCAGTTAAATGTATATAGAAAGAAAAGTGCCTCTATTACAGTCATAATATAATCCACATTGAAAGAGCGCTAATTTATCAGTGTTGGCAAGTACAGCATTCATCCATCAAGGAGGAGGACGAGGCTAAATCATCCAGAAAAAGGCTCACCCTGCACTCTCTGCTTCATTAAATCCTTTTAATCAGAGGTTTATTAGACAAGTTGCTTGTAAATAAATTACTCTGGCAGCTGAACCAAACCTTGTAGTGGAACTAAACAAAGAATGAAAGAAGAGCATTAAGAAAACAAGCCAGATACAAATGCTGCACCGTTTCATTTGAGTTACATCTACAGTATCTAGTAGTTGTCCAAATTCCAGAGTGCACTTTGCTAAGATTTGGTTTGCACAAACACAAAGGTCTCGAACACTAGCTTTCTTTGTATTCATGTGTTTTAATCAGACATCGTGAACAAACTCTGCTGGAAAGAAATTTCCTCTCAGTCCTTTTGAGTATACAATCCAGAGTTTATTCCTCACATCTGGCTGTATGTTCAGTTGATGTAAAACATCAGGGTGCTCTGACCCCTTGTATAAGTTAACTGCCTGCTCTGGTAAACTGGAATGTTTGACATCACCCATTTTCCTTTGCAGCATACCTGCTCTTACGAGGACAAACCGCAACTATTTATTTATATTAACACATTTGAAAAATCTGGTGAAAGAACAATTGTGTTTGTGGCAGTTAGATAATAGTTTCATACATTTGATTGTAATTTCGGTGAGGACCACTTTAGTCAAAAGTCGATTCTTATTCCATATGACAATGTGTGCCTTAGGCTTCTGCATATACTGGAAGCCTAAGGCACACATTCCTGCCTTCCGTGTACAAACATGGAGCAACAGTAAGACTCGCCAGGACAGAACAGGAAAAAAAACTATCACTGACAAAGAAAAGGGTTTCCATGCAGTCCTGTGAAATACTTGCACTTGATAAAATCATTGTGATCAGCAACTGTGAGTGTGAGCACCTCTATAAAAGCAGAAGTTTTGGCATTTTGCTGATCTGGAAGATTCGCGTGTGTGTTAATATAATTCCACAATCTGCCCAAGGATGAAAAGGAGTAGCTGGGATAGTGGTGGGTTGCAAAATGGCTTGCAGAGGCAACTGCAACAGAGGGCAGACTAAAGCAACTTAAATGCTGGGTCCTATGTGAAATTTGAGAATTTGAGAATTGAGTTTTATCAGCTAAGACATCAGTTCATGTGGGCTGGCAGTGTGATCAGCTTTTATCGGCTAAAGTACCATGGCCGACCTAAACTAACATTAGGTACAGTTCATTTTTATCCAGTGTATTATAATTAGCATCAAGAATAAATGCCTCAGTGTTTTATATATTTGATCATAAGTCCATTATTGTCCATAATAACTGATTCTGTAATATTTTAAGTACATCCGCAGGTGTTTGTGTATTTTCTTTAGCTTGATCAGTGTGCAGCTATAAGCATCCCAAGAGGATATGAAAACCACACATTTGACAGGGTGCAAGGATTAAGTGCAAGATTTGATTTTAAATCAAACAGCTACACCTGGCAGGAGTCACTTCAAGACTTTGTTGTGCATTTTCAAATCC
Source organism: Oreochromis aureus (assembly GCF_013358895.1). NCBI lineage: Eukaryota > Metazoa > Chordata > Actinopteri > Cichliformes > Cichlidae > Oreochromis > Oreochromis aureus. The sequence continues at coordinate 5,891,912 of NC_052957.1, read as the reverse complement.
TAATAGCAAGAACAGCCTGTCGGAATGCATCCAGTAAATCTGTCCTCATTCTTATTTTTTTCTTTAAGTTTAAATTATAGTCGGTATTTCACAGCAGAAGTCAATGCGGGCAGTTTCAGAGTCATCAGTCAGTGAGATTTAAGACCTGGAACATTAAGAATGATCACACTTTTTGATGGATTAAACATTGATGCTTGTTTTCCCGAGTGTGTTAGAATAAACTTGTCTGAATGATAGGTTACGTACTGCACAATGTTGCCATTTGCAATCAGACATCTGCAACATATTTTGATGCAGAAAAGCAAAAATAAACAAAATAACCTATGTGGTCACAGAATAAACTGAACATAATCATACTTAAAGCCACAGTATAAAACAAAGACAGACCAGAACACTAATGCTCATGAAGAAATGCAATTTGTTTGGAGTCAGTATGAGGACACTGCATTGCGCTGTTTTTCACATGAAGTTAAGAATTCTTCTAATACCGAGCCAGAAAATGAATGCCCTTGAGCTGACCTTTGACACTGACCTCAGCAAGAGCCTCATACCATGCTCAGACCTGAATCCAGGTCTAAAAACCTCACTGTTTAACAACTTGCATTTTATCATTCTCAACAGCTTGAAGTCCTGTAATTATAAAGAATTCTCACTCTTGAGCACGATTTCTGTTGTACAACATAATTATCTCATTATGAGAATGTGCCACAAAGACACAAAGGCACACAACCAGTTTGATAGAAGCGACCCCTCAGCAAACTTAATTAAACTGAGAAAATACCACAATGTAAACTCAGTTAATTGCAGATTCAAGTTTCCAGCTCTGCCATGGATATGTAACATAAGACTGAGATGAATCCAGTCCAAGGCAACAGAAGCACAAGAGATAAAGGCAAGGAGGGGGTGATGTGTACTTCAGCAGGACCACAATCGTCCGCTGACTGAACACGGGAAGGGAACAGCTCATAGCTGCGGTTGCCTCTTTAAAAGGAAGAGCCAGTGAAGACGGGGGCCTGTTGATGGAAAAGCCTAGACATGCAATCATTTTAACTTTCCTGGCCCGAGCTTCCTACCCCTCCCTCGAGATTCAGAGCTTTGTTTGTGAAAGCCGAGGTGAAGAGCATGTTCAAACTAGAGTGTTCCTTCAGCTTTCAAGCCCTGTCAGCATCATACGGTAAATCGTGCACACTGCTGAATATTAAACAGACAGGATGCCTTTTTGTGATGTGTTAAAATGCTAGAGGAAATAAAAGGAGGTAGATTGAGGTATAATCACAGGGTGTCGAATCACGTTGCAGCAAAGTACCGTTGACACAAGAGCCAAAACAGTAGGTGTGCTTGTTTTTTTACCTAGCTTTGGGCTGGGATGGCAAATACCTCAGTCTATGTTTGTGGAACAGCAACTTTAATGGACAGCTTTATCAGTGGACAAGTCGCAGGTTGAGCTTAAGGTCATATACAGCGGGATGATTTATGTTTGGCCTCGACACTCTGGGTTTTTAGAGCAGGAAAGCACAGCTGCAGCAGAGCCACCCCTCAGCAGCTGTAACTCATCTGCATCTGGATGAGAAATCATAGTTGCAGTCCTCATGGTATAAACCATGTCAGCTGCGGCAAGTTACTCAGACTGAAAAGAAGGGCTTGTTCAGAACAAAATGTATGATTTTATAAACTTAACATCAACTGGAATCTATCTTTTAGAAATTAGATGGTGCTGTGACTGTCAGTTTAGGCCCTGTACTCATCTTTGTTTTTCTAAAAGAGATCAAGGATCCACTTTTAAATGACTCATCATTTCCATAAGTTCATTTTCTAACCCCTCCATTTCTGGCTACCATAGCTTCTCCCCAAACGCAGTGTGTTATGAGTACTTCCATATTAGCCAAGGAAAATCCATAAACTATCCCCTTTTTTTCATTCCTCACATCTGCCAAGTACATCACAAAGTAGCTTTCCCAGGTTTTTTCCTGGTGGTTGGTGCGTGTCATGACTTATGAGAAAGGATGTTGGGTTATCTGGCTGATGTCTGGTGAATGATACTAAATGATAGCAGCAGTAGACACGTGAGTCATGTTGAAAAGATCCAGACTCCATGTTTTAAACCAGGAGAGGAAACCGTCTGCCCTGTTAGCTGACTAGTGGAAAGTACAGATCTAGAAGTAGAAAGGGAGCATGCCTTTGCACCGATGTCACAATCAAACTGTGGCGTCTGTGGAAAAGTGCAGAACCTGCAACGAATTAGCTGAAAGGAGGGGAAAAAGTGACCCCCCTCCCCTCAACTTCCCCCCTCTTCCTCAGGGCTTGCGGTGGGGTAGTAAAGACCACTCTAAAAACCACACTTCTCTTCCAGTAAATTTCAAATTCTCCCAACACGCAGTGTTTGAAAACTCTCAAACCTCCGCAGGAAAAATTGCTCCACAGCTCTGTGGCCAACAGCTCTGCCAGACATCCCTGGTTTTATGTCTCTGTATTGAAATGCACTGAAGGAACACACAAATTACCTCCAATACCTTTGAGATGACTTTTACCTGAATGGAAATTCAACAGAAGCTTGTTTGAGACTTCAAGTCAAACTGAGTCAGTTAGAAAGAGTTTCTAGTTTGATCTTGTGAAACTGAATACACGAACATTTTATTTGAAAAACAAACATAAAGTTTTAATTCCAGATATTGAGATCCATTGTTCAAATAATTCCAAGCAGATGAAGAAAGATGTTCCATGTGAAGCACTGCTTCTCATTTTGGAAGACCACCACAGTGTGGGATGTAACTGGCTGTTGAGAGGCAGGAAATTTCATTTCTGAACTATGTGTGTTGTTAGTGTCGTCAAATACTTTGTGGTCGATTGAACAGCGACATCTGAGAAAACATACCTTCAGGATGTGTTTGCTAGTTGGACTGTTGATCCCCTGTGTGCACAGTTGGTTAGGAGAAACAATCTATGGGTGGTGGCTGTTGTACCTCGAGGTCATTTATACTTGTAGCCTATCATGTCTGGCTGAGTGTGCCTCTTTTTTTAATGTAACTGATGTAACTATGGAAAAAATACCAGCTTAAGTTCAAAGTGCCCGAATTATGTTTTGGGGGGGGGGGTTGCCGTCTTTAAAGTGTTATATAGTTTTTAGTGCAAGGAAGACTACAAACCACTGAGCTGCCAGAAAAACGTTGTTTCCACATAGCATTCAAAGCCTTTCTTCCATTACTTATCTACATCATCTTGTAGAATCTGGGATTTAAATAATCCCGGGATAGTGAAACAATGAATGTGTAGCTGCCATTTTTCTTTTGCTAATGCTTTAAAAATGTCTCAGTCATCAGCAAAGCAAACCAACTGTTAAACTGTTACTGCCACTAAGGTACACCTTAATGCACTCCCAGTATTTCAGGACCTTAGGACTGAGTGAATTAATTGTATTTTCAATGGCAACGCCACCACCACAACAGGGAAATTGATGGCGTTAGCACAATACTTGGCTAATGTTGCTAACATTACCATTAGATTTTATTGTGTGGCCACAGGGAAGGTTTTTTTAATAATCAGAATTGTGGAAAATTGAAGGCTGATTTGAAAACAGATTAATTCAAAAATTCTCTAAAGGATACAGATGAAAGTAGATTACAATGCTACTAATTTTAGAAACAGTAGCACCACTCACAGATTATGTTGTACACTGTGTAATTTAATAATTTTTAAGAGGTCTTTGATTATAGTTCAAACATGCATGGTTAAATTTCATTTTTCTCATAGCCCTGACTATGCTCATAGACTAGAGTTAAGATACATAACCAATGTTGCCTTGACAGAGACAGGAGAGGATGACATACCAAAATACAGGCTGCTATTGCAAAAAAAAAAAAAAAAAAAACCCTGGGATTTTGTATATTTTTATTTTTAAAAATTCTATTCTTTTGAACCACAAGCACATATAACATAGATCTGCGCTTGCTTTCATATTGTATATTTGTAGTTCCAGCAGTCATTTGTGATAAAATATATAACTAAAGTTATATCAGCTGGTAGGAAAGGAAACAGCAGCAATAATACATACAGTATAAAGGAGGTCTTTCCACACCATTGTCTGAGATATTACCCAAATCACTGCTTCCCATACTTGTGAGATTAGATGTAATGAGCTTAAGAGTGTCTGATTACACGGTGCATTTGTACAGAATCCAAGTCTCAAATTTATTTAATTAGAGAAATTTCAAAGGTCTCAATGTTGATGTTGGATTGTTGAAGAGTAAAGCAATACTCATATTCTCAAGCTATCATTAACATGCGTTGATCTTCTAAGAAGAATCTCAACATATCTCACAGATATGTTGAGGGTCTCTTCATTTTATCACAGAAGGTTAGGCTGCTGGACTGTCATCATGACTGATCTATTATTGGAATTCCCGAAAATATGTTTTTGTTTTTAATTACTTGATTAGTCATTTTATTGAAGATGTCAACCATTTTTTTAACCAAGTTGAAAATCTATAGTGAATTTTTACTGCCTTCAGATATTCATCTCTACATGACTTCTGAAAAATGTTACTTCACAATGAATCAAATGTAGGTATATATGGAACAATCTTTTTGTATTTGATCCTCAAATCTCATCATAGGTGTCAAATTTCCATACTGATCTGACCATAACAAATATGGAAATCATAAAAATGTTTCATGTCATACCATGAGATGTTCATTAAAAAGCATCTCAATGTGTACTTCACATAATAAGCCAGTAAAAGTTTTACTGATGTTTGTTGGCATGTTTAAGTCTTCCTGTACATCTGTCCTCTTTACATCTGTCCAGACAAACACATGTGTGCAAAGTATATTGAGAACTACAGAAAAGCTGAAAGAATGTGTGAAGTGCAACTCTGATTTGCATTTGGGTCACCTCTTTGCAACTTCCTGCATCCTCCAGCTGGGTAACCTGACTTACCTGCTGTCTAAAGCTCAGAGCTGCCACCTGCTGTTTATATCAGGAACAGGTAAAGGTTTCAGAGCGTCTGCAGACCTGAAAGACTTGGGCTCGTGTTTACAGAACATGCCAGATGTCTGTTGAAGCCAGACAAACCACATCTACATTTCTTTCTCTTTTTTCTGACCAGAACTCTTTTGTATACTATTTATTAATATTTGGGGGGATTTTTAAGAATAACAGTTGGTATATAGCTGGCAGTATGCTGCATTATTATTGAATAAACAGTTGTTTGTTAACTCATAAAGCAAACTTGAATTAATTGGCTTTATGGGAGAAACTCATAGGTGGCTGCAGGTTTTTCTCTTTTGAACAAGAGTCAAATTTCTGAGACGTTGCTTCTGGAGGAAATGATCTCATGTCTAACTGCTGGAGACTTTACCCCGACAGCAAATCACGTTTTCCAGACCCTTTTTTTCCCTCTCACAGTGTGTGCAGAATATGGTGGAAACCTTGTTTGCACATTAAGAAGTACTTTGTGTACACATTGAGCCATCCTGACCTTACGAGCAATGAATACCGGGATAGGCCACAGCATACGGTTCGATGTTTCAAAACCAAGATTTTTTTCCCCACTGCAATCTTTATTATTAAAATGCTTGGTAAAAAAAAAAAAAAAAAAAAAGATATCTCCAATTCTCCACAGTGTCCTTTTATAAAACAAGAGCTGTTCTTCAGTGATTTTGTTTTGTATTCAACTGACACAAATTCCACCTTCCAGGAGATGACATGGACTGCACGGCAGACGGCCAGGTGTACACAAACAGGGACATCTGGAAGCCAGAGCCATGCCGGATCTGTGTTTGTGACAATGGGCAGGTCCTGTGTGATGAAATCCAGTGTGACGATCTGAGTAACTGTGAGAAGATGTACATCCCAGATGGCGAGTGCTGCCCCGTGTGTCGGACTGACTCATCAAGCAGCGGTGGGACGGGGAGTTTTGGTGAGCCTGAACCTTTTGTCTGCGTTTGTGGAATCGAAGGAGAATAAAAGACAATGTTTTTTATTTAACCTGGTTGGTAGAAGACACAGTGATTCAAAGAAAGGCCTTCTCCGATCTTTATCATGCTTTAACATAAATTTAATCCCAAAGAGAGGGCAAGAAATGAAACCGCATCGATAAAATAAACTAAGAAACTCTTCCCTACCATGTAGGTCAAAGCTTTCAGAAATAAAAGCTATAGCAGCAGATTGTTTGGGTTTCTTTAGTTTTGACAGGCTGCCAAATAAATAATCTACTGAGATGATGTATGAATTACTGCTGCCAGCAGCCTGCTGCACATCAGTAGCCTCACACTAAGAATGACTGACAACTGATTAATTGTGTTAGTCGACTATTTTGCTTTTGACTGACCTGCATGTTTATCCCGTAATGATTAATGAATTTCTTTGGAGCTGTTTCAGCATATGCTGCCTACTGAGTTGTTACACTGATGATTTGTCTGCACATTACTTACATGTTTCTTCCTTACAATTTTTCTATGCTTCCTCCTATAGATGGGGGTAGAATTTACAAGGTAGGCCAGTTTTGTGATCCTATACTTTATGTTCGCTCTGTCATCCACTGTCATGTTGTGTGAGTCTGAAAGTTGTTGTCACTTCTTATTGTTTGCTCAGGGTCAGAAGGGAGAACCTGGAGATGTTCCAGTTGTGAGTGTTTCCTACATTTAAACCTGCTTAACTGACAATTTTAAGTCCAAAAAACATAGCAGGATCAAACTGATGTGTTTGATGGTTTTCCTGCAGGTGACTGGTATCAGAGGCCGCCCTGGACCTATGGTGAGCATCTTTTTTCTTTCTTTACCAGCAGAATTTTCCAAAACGAACATTTCTAATGTTCATCCACCACAGTTGACACTAGATGGCATGAGAGGACAGCCGCATCCTGCATAACTTCACCTTAAAAGGAGGTCTACACAGCAGGATAGGACTCCAGTCAGCTGGGTCATGATGGCATTTCAAGCCGTGCCAAGCGTGCTCGTTGTTTTGATGTTACTGCAGAAGTGTCAGGGTCAGATTTTTTTATTGATTCTTCTTGTCTATTCTGACAGGGACCTCCCGGCTCACCAGGAGAAAGAGGACCACACGGACACAAAGGAAGGCCTGTAGGTCACATCAACAAGCATTCACAGACAACCTAAGAACAGAATATAAAACGCATGATGATAGGAAGATAGAAAATCTAACCTTTTCCTGTTACCAGTCAGAGCATCACATCCTTCCTCTCATTATTTTCTGGCAGGACTTTTAGAGAACATGTGGGTTTGTACAGAATAACAAACCACAGCAGTATTTATTACCTTAATCAAGACAACGCCATCATTTTATCGTGTCTTTCTCCATTAGACTACGGCAAGACTAACAATATTTATCATCTTCCATCATATTCAAGCTATAAATAAGGACGTCATGTCTGTATTATCAGTTTGAAACTCCCTCTTTGCTATAATTCACATGACATCTGAGCTTTTTGATTACTGGGGTCATGAGAATGAATCCTCACTAACTCACTCAGCTTAAAGCCCATTCGGTTCAAGGACAAGTGACTAACGGTCAAAATGTGATGTAATGTGGAAATTTGATCTATGATGTGCTTAGCAAGCAAAGATGTGGCAGCATGATGTATGAATGCGCTCGCCTTGGTGGAGTTTCAGTAGAGTTGAGGGCAGCATTCTGCTGGTGATTTATTAATACATAACCAATGGTTTTCCTGTTGCACACGCTTTACAGCTCGCAGTTCATAAACAAATGAAAATTAAGTTTAGGTACATCTGTTTTATTATTTTCTTATTGAACTCAGTGACATGTTCTAAAACAGCTTCTGGCTTTACTGACTAATTGATTGATCTTCATTTCCATCTTTACAATGAAATCCAAATAAGAGCTGAAACCCACTGCTGAAAGGAATAAATCAATGTCAGAGTGCGCACAGTTTTAAAAATACTTTTTAAACAGTAAATTAAACTCTCTCTCTTTTACGCTTCAGGGAATACGGGGCCCCCAGGGCTTTGACGGAGAGCCTGGCATACCAGGTCAGCCTGGAGAACCAGGACCTCCTGGACATCCATCGCACCCAGGGGTGAGCCAATAAACAGAAACACTAGAGTTTAAACTGCAGGCATGCATGTCAAGTCTTACATGGTAAGCTAACCTGCAGTGTTTTACCTGCAGGGCCTGGGAGCCCAGATGGCTGGAGTGACTGACTCAAAAACAGGACCCATGGCCATGTTGAGTGGCTCCAGGGTAAGAGCATTACAGCACTAATATGGCCCGACCTTAACTGGATGTTTCATTAAGTCCTTCAGCTGAAAAGCACCAAACTGATGCACCCATTAATCTAAAAAAAATTGGTTTGTTCCTGAGTGGATAACTTTTTTTCCCCACTTGAAGCTTTGGCAGAAAACTTTGGCACCAGTCTAGAACAGGTGTTCTCATTTCTTGTAGTTTCCTTAATATTTCTAGTACTTAATTAAATAAAGCTCCAAGCTTGAATAAAGCTCCTATGTTTTGCTAATTATGGATAAAATATAATTAAATAATGGTGTTATATTTTCATTAACTCTATTACTTTGCAGTTCCACATCTTCTGGGAGTGCCTTCGTCTTTTCTGTCTCACTCTATATCTTCCTCTTGTCCAGTCTTTGGCAGTTTCTAGAAGAAAAATTAATAGAGCCACTTCTGAAATTTCTTTTCACTTTGGGTTTGCAGGGCTGTCCAAACAATGTGACCTGCAGGAATTAAGACATGAAAAGATGTGGTTAAAATGCATGTGTGTGCAGTAAACTTTGAAGAGGCACTATTTCATAATTCAATGACAAATTCATAAAGAGGTTTAATTAAATAAACCTTCTTATGTCAAAAATTTGACCATTAGTCACTTTATTCAGAGTTTCCAGACCTGCATATGGTGCATATTTTATTAAGCACTCTGACTGTTCACCGTTGCATTTACGCCAATACTGAAAGGTCAGAGTTCACATTTCGTCTTTGTATCATTTAAAGTTCGTCCCATGTCAGTTTGTCGTTTTGCTGTAATGTTCCACTTTGATCCCAATAATGGGAGAAGACAGCAAGCTAATGCTACTGTTACTTACTTGTGGGTTAGGGCTAATTTATGGTGATGCATTGGGGTCAGTTTCCTTCTGCAGCACCGACATCAAGAGAAGCAATAGGGATGCCATTCACTTCCATAACATCCACTATGGATTCTGTCAGATAGTAAGCACATAGAAAAAAAGCGCTTGTATCAATGGCTGAATGAGGCATGTTGCATAAAGTGCTTTGAGTGCTAGAGTAGAAAACCATAAGAAGCAATCCATTTACCAACAGCTCAAACACGAACAGGAGCCCACTTTGATCTTCACATAAGCTTACCTCCAGACAGGCTTCAACAAATACAACACTAACTAGACCTTTCTGCAAAACTTTGCACCGCACCAGTGCAATGTGATGGTGGAGCTTTGATTTACTTCACATTTCGGGAACAGTTGACTAGTTAGCAGCTGATTAAACATGTTAAACGTTGATGATGATGATGATGAAACACGGTGATCAGAGAACTGCAGCTGGTCCTCTCTGAGTCTTCATGTCAGCAGCATGTTGCCCCCCAGTTTTCCCACAGTGCATCCCTTCCTCACCAGCAGCACCTCCTGCTTCCTCCTCCTCCTCTGCAGGCGCCTCCGCTGCTTCTGTGGCCATGCTGATCTTGAATGTTTAAAATCCAGTAATGCACCCTGCCTCGGGTTGTTTCCGGTACTCTCTCGCCCCGCTCTCTGCAGGTGTTCACCACCCCCTCCCAGGAGCAGCCCACGAGCTTTGCCATCTCAGAAACACTCACGCCCATTTGTCTGGCCATAACAATCTTGCCCTTATCAAACTCGCTCACGCGAGTCTCTTTTCCCCGCTTCCACTGCTCGCCTTACTAACCCCACACCTCCAGCTCTGTTGTTCGCTTCCTCAGTGAAGGGCTCAGGGAAGAAATCCCAGCCTCCTGGAACATCCCATGCCTGCGTGTGTGTAATGGGAGCAAAAAGGAAGTCAGTTGGCGGGAATCTCGTTTGAGCATGCTCTCTGTGGACTGTCTGCGCCTTCACTCTGTTAAAAAAAAAAAAAAAAGTCAAAATATGTGGAGCAAATTGAACTGGGCTTTCTTCTAAATATTGTTCTTAGGTAAGCTTTTTAATAACTGCAGATATTTTTAGAAAAAGTATGAATCGATGGCCAAAGGAGTAAAACCTCCTGACTAGAAAGACTCCCAGTAATTTCAAAGGGTTTTGAGATGAGTCCCTGTTCTTTTTTGTGATACAAGTAATAGTAATAACGTAAATTAACCCTCAGTGCTACTTCCCAAAACATTATGCTAATTAACCATAAAGATTACAACTTTATGAGGTTTCACACATTTTAGTGTTTCCTGAACAGTTAATGAAGCACAAATCTATTTCATAATTTTATATCTTTGTTATTTTTTATTTTATTTCTTAACACTTAATATCTCTATTACATATTTGTCTTGTTTAACTTTCATTTTCTTAAGTGTTGCAAATTCCTAAATAAATAATGACAATAAAAATGAGTGTCTGCTTGTGTCTCCTAATATGCATTTGGTCACTTAAATGAGTTAGCAGGATATATATGTAAAAGGTATTCAGATCTGCAGTAAGTAAATTATATAGAAGACTTTACAGCAGCATGATCTTGTTATAGAAACAACTACTGTTTCTGTGCACATCCACATAGTGTCTACTATCACACATGTGTCATAAGTATCTCTCTGAATGGAAGTAATTCACTTGACTTTTAACTGCTGCAACAAAAAAGACTAACAACATAGATACATTAACTTAATAGTTTTTGAATAAAACACATTTAACTGATCTGACATCGTCTTTGTTTCAGGGAGAGACCGGAGCAAGAGGAGCTCCTGGTCCAAATGGATCACCTGTAAGTTTACAACATTTTTATTAATACTGGAGTGGCATTTTTATATTTAGTTGTTCTTCCTGTTTTGAATGTTTTATCCTTCATTTTAAGGGTCAAGCTGGACCACAAGGACCTCCTGGAGATGTTGGTGATCCTGGACATATGGTACTATAACTTCAAACATGCATTTTCTTTGTTCCTATACTTTCATTTACTTAATGTTATTTGATTTTTTGTTTTTGGTAAGCTGCTCATTTGAGAAAATTTTGCTGTCAGAATGATGGGCTGTTGCTGAGTGTTTGCAATCTGTGTCTGTTAGGGTCCACCGGGGCAGAGAGGACCTGAGGGCCCTCCGGGGAAGCCAGGTGAAGATGTAAGTTAGCTTTGAGATGTTTGTCTGTCTGGCAGCCATTCATACAAAAGGTGGCTTAAAAGAAAGGGGGAAGGAAGTAAACTGGTGATGACAGAGAATGAACTGAGAATCTGAAGTAAGACTGAGCATTAAATAGATAAGGATAATTTGGAATTGAATTATGCAAAGCACACAAACTTAAATGTGGAGTTGGAAATGAATAATATGGTTCCCCTGTAAAGATATACATGCCTTGATAAAAAAAAAAAAAAAAAAAAAAAAAATACAAAACAAAAAAAATCTGTCACCTTAGATGTTTAAAGGTCTTATACGGTACACCTGAAGCACGTTAGAAGCACCAACAGAAACACAGAACCTGAGATCGAAAGATGTTTTACAGTGTAATGTGAAAATGCCATTTCCTCACACAGGGAGAATCAGGCAAAGCAGGAAATACTGGAGAAGTTGGATTCCCTGGATCAGCAGTAAGCTTTAAATTAATAAAAATTAAATCCTGTGCTTTTTTAAATTATTATTATTAGAAAAAACTAATAATGTTCTTCCGTGGTTTTAGGGGCCTAGAGGATTTCCTGGGACACCTGGGCCTCCAGGCCTGAAGGGTCACAGAGTGAGTGATCTGTGTTAGAAGCACTTTAAAACAAGTACCAGTGGAATGATTACCTGATGAAGTGAATTGACTTAATTTTTCTTTAAACTCTTCTGTAATTCACTTACTCCATGTTTCCTAAAGAGTAAAGTCAGTGTGCTCAGCCCAGCTCTGCATACACAATGTAAAACAGTCTTTTTCCGTGTTATTAACAGGGCCATAGTGGAACTCTTGGACCAAAAGGTGAAACTGGAGCTGTTGGATCCAAGGTATAATTGATGTAAAATGGACGGTCTGTCAGTTTGTGCCACTGGTGGATTAGATGGTTTCCATTAAACACTTTGTTTTGTGTCGTTTTGCAGGGTGCCACAGGGCCCAGTGGTCCAATGGGAGCACCTGGACCTATGGTAAGCGAAGTTATTCTTAAAGTTTCTGTTGCTTGTTTTTACAGTCTCCACAGAGCCAGTAAATGCTCAGAAACCAAGTGACAGTAACAAATTGCCTGGAGCAGCCCCATGCAGATGATGCAGTTTATTATTCTTTTAAGCAGGCGTGGACTTCAGTGTCGGCTGCTTTCGGATTCTGCTCTCATTTTGAATCAACTAAACATGCATTCACTTTCCTGTAACTAAAGCTTTTTCACCTTAAAGCTTTGCATAAATAAAAAGTAGGTGTAATTTATCACTCTGTGGATAACAGGGTCCTGCAGGGATGCCGGGTGAGAGAGGACGCCTTGGACCAGGTGGTATAGCGGTAAGGACGATGGCACCATCCGTACATATATATGTACATAGACTGGCCTACTCTATGACTTTTGAACCAAATTGATGTTTGCCTTGCAGGGTAAGCGTGGTCCTCCTGGTAATATCGGGAAACCTGGTCCGATGGTAAGTCACAATATGCTGTGTTTTACTTTTGTGAATTTACTGTACACCAAAAAGACTAGCATGACTTTTTGGAAATCCATATTAGATTCTTAGGTTAAACTGAGGAAAATATATTTGGGTTGCAATCATCAGTCTTATTTTAAACATATGTTTATGTGCTACATCAAATAAACATATGTGAACTAGCCACATGAGCAATAACAGACACACAGATAGAAAAGTAGTGATACTTGCATGGTTGCTGTGCCCTGTTGTATGTCGGCAATCATTATGCTTGCATATTTTTATATCTGAATTGGGTGATGAAGTTACAGTAACATCCTACTGTCAATACTCTTTCTTAACAGGGCCCCTTGGGTCTCAGTGGCTCACCTGGATATCCAGGGGCCCCAGGAATGAAGGTAAGTAACAGAGAACTTAGCTATTTGCTTTTTTATGCTGTCAAAGCCAAACATATCACTTTTTTTGTTTATATTAATTGTTCTTGGCTTTTGTTTTCCACAGGGGCAGCCTGGTCCCACTGGTGTTCGAGGTCCAGAGGGAGCACAAGGACAGAGAGGAGAGACCGGTCATCTGGGCAGACCTGGCCCCATTGGCATCAGGGTTAATTTCTTACTTTCCCATACACGTCACACTTTCACTTTTGAGCGTTGATTTAATTCTCTAATTAGAGATTTTCTATGTTCACAGGGGCCCATGGGAACAGATGGAGGCCCAGGTTCCAAAGGACCAGTGGTAGGTTAAGACTTATTTATTCCAGGCATGTTATTATTAACACTAAGTGAAGTCACAAAAAGAAACACGTTTAACTTCTTACAGGGTAATGTTGGTCCACAAGGTCCAGGCGGCCATCTTGGGCCCCATGGCCCACCAGGACCTCAGGGAAGCACTGGTCAACCTGGAATCAAAGGACAACTGGTAAAAGGCCTCAGAGTTTGAACTGAATTCTTGCTTTTAATTGCCCGAGTTGTTGTAAATGCTTAATGAACAGTAAGCTATTGCTTAATGTGCAGGAGACTCACATTTTTGCATTTCTGTGTCAAAGGGAGATGTTGGTGTTCCGGGATTTAAAGGAGAAGCTGGACCTAAAGGGGAACCGGTAAGATTCAGATTAAATAGTCAAACTGATGCAGCTTGCATTGTAAATCCAGACTTTCCTCTTATTCAGTCTTCTTGTCCCATGTGTTTTCCTAGGGTCCGCCTGGTTCCCAGGGAGTGATCGGACCTCAAGGTGAGGAGGGAAAGCGAGGACCACGTGGAGATCCCGGCTCTGTTGGGCCTCCTGGTCCCGTCGGTGAAAGAGTAAGCCTGGATTCTGTTTCCTGCTCTACCACTCACCTTTTACATAGTTCCTCTTCCAGGGCAGGAGTCAGCTCAGTAATTTGTTCACAAAACTTTGCAGTTCAGGAAGTTAGAATTAAAGACACATTCAATTCAATTCAATTCAATTTTATTTATATAGCGCCAAATCACAACAGAAGTCGCCTCAAGGCGCTTTATATTGTACAGTAGTTTATTATAGTTTCTGGGATTCTTCACTTTACTGATGTGGTTTAATATGCACATATTAAATCATCACTTTTCTTTCAGGGATCCCCTGGAAACAGAGGGTTCCCTGGTGCAGATGGGCTGCCGGGACCAAAGGTACAGTTAGTTATCATAAGTCATGTTATATGTACATAATGATTACAATTGTGCTCTCAACATTTTATTTACTGGTTAACCTTTTGTTTACCACTTCTTTACTTGCTTTAATAAGCAATTTTTTTTTTTGACAAAAGGGTTCTCAAGGAGATCGTGGAATATCAGGCCCACCAGGACCGAAAGGTTCTCTAGGAGACCCAGGACGCACAGGAGAACCTGGTCTACCAGGTGCAAGGGTAACACAAGAACTTGGCATTTTCCTTTTGAGCTACAGTATTTCCGAAAGTTTCTCTTCATTGCTCTAGCTTCCTATCTTTACGTTTTACAACTTTTTCCACAGGGTCTTACTGGGACCCCCGGAGTTCAAGGTGCAGAGGGAAAACCAGGACCACTGGTAATTCTGAGTATTTGTATATTTTAATGTGTTTGAATCACACGTACTGGAATTTTCTTTAAAATTATGAGAGATAACCAGTGTTGGTTTGTGTCATCTCAAGGGTGCCCCAGGTGAAGATGGTCGCCCCGGTCCTACAGGGCCCATTGGAAACAGAGGGCCTGCAGGAACCATGGGAGTCCCAGGCCCCAAGGGCTTCAGTGTAAGGCTGCAGAGTCTCTGAAGCTGTGCCCTAATAGTCAAGTCAGTGTAGTAATGTCATGTTCTGTCTCTAATTCAATATATTTTGCTCTTAAAGGGTGACCCAGGAAAGACGGGGGAACAGGGATCTGCAGGAGTGCCAGGTCAAAGAGTGAGTACTATTTTGAGTGCACGTGCTGAAGTACGGCAACAAAAAGTGCTCTACAATTAGTTTTAGACTTATTACAGTCAAAAAGTTGTACTTGCGGCCTTGTGTACTTACCTTTTTGATTATATGGCAGAAAGGGAAGGCCCACCAAATAATTTTCAGTCAGTAGCAGGATGATATGTCAGCATTAATGATAAACAGTTACATTTTTTTTTTATCAGGATTTGATAAAAAAAAAATATATATATATATATATATATATATATTTGGATTTATTAGATTGTTCATGAGCACAGAAGTCATTATTAATGCAGTCAACCTAAACTGATCGCAGGCTGTTAGGAGATGAAGGAGTGGATCCCCATCAGGTGCGTAATAGGCAGGATTTCTAAGTGTGACTTTGTCCACAGGGTCCTCCAGGAAAAGATGGAGAGGTTGGGCCTGCAGGACCCCCTGGTCCACCTGTAAGTGTCTGATTACTCTTTTTTAAAAACTTTTTGCTAAGACCTTTTTTTAAATTGCTGTTGATTACACACAAGTGTTTGTCCTCTCACAGGGTGTTGCAGGAGACAGAGGAGAGCAGGGACCTCCAGGTGAAAATGGCTTCCCGGTGTGTAATTGTTTTGAGTCATTGTAAAAGGACAGAAAGTTTTAAAACAGTTCATGGAGTTGGATTACTTCTGGTTCTAAATAATTTCTGAAAGTTGTCTTTTTTTGTGTTCTTAGGGTTTGCCTGGAAATCAAGGGCCTCCTGGAGAGTCTGGGAAACCGGGTGACCAAGTGAGTCCGACAAAAACTATGAAAGCAGCCTTGAGTTATATCCAATACTACATTATTATTGCAAAAGATCTTGGATGAATTTAAATTTCATGTCTTTTTTGGACTGAGCATTAAAAATCAGCTTTTTTCTTTCAGGGTATTCCTGGAGAACTTGGTCCTGTGGGTCAGATTGGACCGAGGGTAGGTGAACTGCATTGATTCCAATCAGTCCAAGCTGGAGTTTGACTATCTGAGACTCAACTGGTCATATCTATTTCCCAGGGAGAGCGTGGAATTCCTGGGGAGAGAGGAGAACTGGGTCCAACAGGTCTGCAGGGACCTAAAGGAATTCCTGGTGCACCTGGTCCAGATGGGCCAAAGGTACTGTTACACACCATTGATTAATGTATAACTCACAAGTCTGGATGGTTTGGTTTGGGCTAACTTGTATTAACCGTGATGCTTGTCACTGAAGGGTAGCCCTGGTCCCACCGGTGCTTTAGGTGATGTGGGTCCTCCAGGTCTTCAGGGAATGCCAGGAGAGAGGGGCATCTCTGGTCCTTCTGGTCCCAAAGGTGAAAGAGTAAGTATGTGATCATCTTTGCAAAAATTGAAGTACTCTTTGCAATGCTTTTAGCCTTAGTTTTTTTTCATGACTATATTCCACTTTAAAGTGTTTGCAACACTTTTTCATGCATTGTGTTTGTTCAGGGAGCAATTGGTGAGAAAGGATCTGAAGGTACAGCTGGAAATGATGGCGCAAGAGTAAGTGAAGCATCGTAGACTTGCTGCATAAACATTTAGTGTCAGCTGACAGGAGTGTAAGCCAAAACTTATGCTGTATCCATACAAGCTTAAGACTTGTCTATGCTTGTTGAAAGAAATCTGTTTGCTGACGTGACTGCACACGTTTTTGTTAATGATGAGTGATGGTGATGAGCAAAGATCCCCAACCACATTTCGTTCCTGTCAACAGGGAGCACCAGGTCCCACTGGACCATCAGGACCTGCAGGACCCAGTGGTGAGAAGGTAGAGTCTTTATAAAACACACATAAAGCATAAAAGCAGGAGTAGGCCTACTGTTCTGGGAAGGAAACTCTTTGTCTCATGCTGCTTTCACACCCATAAAATACTGGATGTTCAATGAATTGTTCTCCAAATTATTGCAATAAACCTGTGGCTTCTTTACAGGGAGAACCTGGACCCAAAGGACCATCTGGACCACCAGGATCCAGAGGAACACCTGTGGGTACACCTCACCAGTGTTTTCATCTTACACATTAAATATTGGTTTATTGTGCCGAAACAAGGCAGGTCATTACAAAGTAATACAAATATTTATCTTGTGCTACAGGGATCAAGAGGGGACCCTGGTCCTATTGGTGCTGTTGGATTTTCTGGCCCCCCTGTAAGTACACTGAAACACTTTGCTAAATATATGGATGCCTTTGACAATGTCACAGGAGATAAAGGAGGAAAAGCATCTCTGCTAATGTCATTTACACCTCACAGGGTCCTGATGGCCAACCTGGAGTAAAAGGAGAGCCTGGAGAGCAAGGCCAAAAAGGAGATGCAGGGTCTCCTGGGCCACAGGGCTTGGCTGGTGCCCATGGACCTCCTGTGAGTTGCAAATAATGTAGTTGTTCTGACACATTTTTATTTCCAAAACCACTTATTTATTGCTATACATTTAGTTAATCCAGTTTGGCTGAGAGTTCTAAAGAAGCTAGCTTTAACTTCCAGCTTGCTCCTCATTAGAACATAATCTCTCAGTTGCATGTGTTTCCTGCATGCATGCACTGAGAGATTATGTTCTCATGAAATGTTGGTATATTTTTTAGGGGCCAGTTGGTGTTGCTGGCCTGAAAGGAGGAAGAGGAACACAGGGAGCACCGGTAAGATCCATTGATCCTACAGTTATAAGTACATTTCAAAACAATATGTTATTTTCTGTTGGTGTTCAAACCACTTTTTTTTTTTTTTTTTTTTTTTTTTTGCAGGGCCCCACTGGTTTCCCAGGCTCTGCAGGAAGGGTTGGACCCCCTGGCCCACCTGTAAGTACTGCCCCAAGTTAGGGTTTGAATACAAGGTCATGAAAGAAAAAGAAAAATGTGTGGGTTACAAATGTTAAACCACCAAAGATGATGCACAATCACCCGCTTATGTAAATAAATTACTTTAGTGAATTAGTTTGCAAATCAAAATAAATGCTGACACAAAATCTAAAATTCTGCCTTCATACGTCACAGCTAAGTTACGTTTCCAAATAATTATCAGTACCAATATGGTGACCCTGACAAAAATCTATTAATTTAAACGTGGTATCAACTTTTCACTTACTTCACTGAATACATAATGCAGCCTGGGGATGTCCGGCTTGAGATTGTTCTGCTGGTTTCATCACCAGGGTCAAACCTGGCCCATGTATGCCCCAACAGAATCAGCTAAGGCTGTGTGAAATGACAGACAAAAAACTTTACCAGCTTCATTTTCCACAATCACCATTGTAGTTAAGACTGAAGAGAACTCAAACAATAGAGGATAGAGTTAAATATTATAACTACTAATTTCCGTCATCATCCACAATAATTAGAGAAATTTAAAAAATGTACAAGATATGCACCTCTAGGATTTTCTTTTGTTTTCTACAGAGAAAAAGTATTCATCTGAAATTTATTTTCTATGCGTTGGATTTTTTTTCCTTTTTAACTATAAAGGTTTTCAGTGACCACTTGGATCAGGGATAAACTTATTTTTTCTTTTACATATTGTAGCACGTCCTATGAAAAAGTGCATTTGATGCTTTCAACCACATGAAAATATTTGTGACTGTAACTGGTCTTATCAGGGTCCTTTAGGAGAAGCGGGACCCTTGGGACCTCCAGGAAAAGAGGGTCCTCCTGGACTTCGTGGAGATCATGGACCACCTGGACGACAAGGAGAACGTGGACCTCCAGGATCACCAGGTAGCCCAGGAGACAAAGGGGACTCTGGAGAGGATGGCCCTACGGTAAAGTCAATTTATTTTAATTGGTTTTTCAAAATTTTAATAAAACAGACAATTTAATTGAATTTTTTTTTTTTTTTATCGTCCCAGCTCATATATTTTTAAGAAATCCCTTGTTGCTTGTTCTTCTGTTTGTCTTTAAGATTATTTAATTTAATGTTGTGTGCTTTAGGGTCCTAATGGTCCTCCAGGCCCAGCTGGAACTACAGGTCAGAGAGGTGCTGTTGGTCTTCATGGTCAGAGAGGAGAGCGTGGGCCACCAGGTCTCCCGGGACCAGCGGTTGGTATCAAATCCGATATCTGCTGTGTACCAGCTTTGTTATTTACTAGCTTAAAAGTCTAAACTTGATATTCGTGTTCTTTTTGTTGTATTGTGACTTTTCTGTTTGCTTTTATTAGGGTCCCCCAGGAAAGCAGGGCTCAACAGGAGCACCTGGAGATAAAGGCCCTCCAGGTCCAGTCGGTGTTCCCGGTGCTAATGGACCTCGTGGTGATCCTGGTCCTGATGTAAGTGCATGTTTTAAAGTGTTTGTGGTTCCCAACTAACGCTAGCAAAGCTGTCTAAATGTTCTGTTTTTGTTTTTTTCTTTGTCTGGTCCTCAGGGTCCTGCAGGATCAGACGGCCCACCAGGAAAGGATGGTGTTATTGGACAGAGGGTAAGACACAGGAAGGATCAAAATATGACATTGCAAAAAGTATTCATCTTATATTAATCTAAGGTTGCTGGAGGGGTATAACTCTTATCTTGAAAGATCTTGTACCTTAGTATGGAATGCACAGGTATTCCAAACTATCCTCTCCAGCGTAGGCAAAGGTCTATGGAACGCCAGGACTGCCATAATGAATTAATTAAATACACCATTAAATAATTAATTAAATGTGGCAATAAATAATTAAAATTGGAATTAATTAATTAAATAAATAGTTATGACACATGTAATTAATTAATTATTGACACATTTAATTAATTATTTATGTATTTCACATTTTAATTAATTACTGACACATTTAATTAATTATTTATGTATTTCACATTTTAATTAATTATTGACACATTTAATTAATTATTTATGTATTTCACATTTTAATTAATTATTGACATATTTAATTAATTATTTAATGATATAATTATTTATTTCATTTTGGCAGTCCTGGCGCCTGGCTCTCATCATGACTTAATTTTATCTGTCAGCCTCACCCATCAAACTCAGGGGGCGGGGTTAACGCTGATTGACTCAAAACCATTGCTTTGGCCTGGTGGCCATTGTTTATAGCCCACAACAACCGGCAGAACTGAACTTTGAAAAACCCTGTTTGTGTGTCACCAAATACAGTTTTAATATTTTTTTAGCCGAGAATGTAGTGGTTTAATCTTCATATGTCTGGTCGGTTTGTCAAGATACAGCCTCTTTGCAAATTGCTTCGATGATTTCGGAGATGTCTGCCCAGTCTCACGGCAAAGAGTGGGATAGACCCGCTCGCCTCGCAAGCAATCGAGCTGTTGTTACCGCCGACAAAGCGCAGGCCCCGGTACACAGCTGTAATAATCCCCGCTGAAGTGGGCTGGTTTCAGTCATTATGCAAATGTACTGTTTATAAGGTTTGGGGAAACCTGCAGTCAGCTGAGACTGAAGAAGTCACTTGGATGAGTGACGAAACGTTTCTCCCACAAAACGCTACGTCCAGATGAACAGATTCAACTTTTGGAGATTTACTTTCCTGGATGATTGAGAATGCATCAAGACATTTATTGGGGTTGTTATTTCCTGATGTTCGTATGTGTCCTACGTGTTTCAGTCGCCAATTCTGAATTATAACCAACATTAAAAACATGTTTAAGGAGGAGGGAGAGCAAATAAATTCGATTAACAGCTGATCTTTGGGTTTCTGTTCAGTAATCAGCGTGACCTGTGTATAAACGCATAAAACAGATAACGTTGGTGTTTCCGTCATGTAGTAACTGCTGGCTTTAACTGTACAAAGGTTGTTTGACACTATGAAACACATACAGACTTCATGATGTTCGGCTAATATTTTTATTGTGAATATTAATCATGAGGGTAAACGGCCCTGTACACCACGGAGCGAGGTCAGCATCTCCACGATATCTTCAGCTCTGAGTTAACACAGAGTTTCCCAGCTGACTAACTGTCATCTACGAATATGTCACGGGTCATATCAATATGATTTTACAGAAAAGCATCCTTATTTCTACCAACTATTCCAGAGACGTGGAAATCTACAGCATAAAGAACACAAAATTATAGCAGTCTAACGCAACACTGTAACAGAGACGAACCGTCAGTTTGTCGCAGATCAAAGTGGAAAGAAGGTGATTGGTTGAACAGGTGTTCGTGTTCGTGATCTGTTTTTTCTGCATTTTCATCAGTGTAAGACTCAGCAGCAGATTAGAATAACAGTTATACATTTAATAAATTACCAAATGAATCCACGATCGAACCTGTTCCGACAGTTTGAGTTTGTATTCCCTCAGCTGCAGACTCGCTGCTGTTTAAATGTTTGAGAGGAAGATTAGATATAAAGCAAACGTCAAACATAGACTCAGTCTGCGTTCACATTTGATATGACCTGTGTCCTGTTTTAAGATCATACATGTAAAATTGTTGTCCAGCCGGTCCGAGTTAACTGAAGTTAACTTGGATAAATTATAGTTAAGGAGTATCACAGATAACACCCACGTGAGCTGTGTGACTGTTCACCACTACACTGAAATCGGTAGGCTATTACTGAAATACACGTGCTATATCATATAAATAGGGAGGTCCTACTAACATGTTTAGTTTTAAAGGACACCTTCCTGCCTTTAGTCTCATTCATGAGCAGTATTAGTTTTCTTCTAACATCCAGAAGTCTGCACGATGTGTTTCATAGTTTGTAACAAACCTTTGACAGTTAAACATAACATGACCAAAAAAGCAAAAAAATAAATAAATGAATAAAAAGAGAGAGAGAGAGATCACACAAATTATATGTTAACCTCATTTATTTTTAGTTAAGTAAACTCTAAAAATTCTAACAGATAGCTGGTGCTTAGAATACAGTTGAATAACTATTAAAAAACAGATGATATAATATTTCTGTCCAGGTTGCAGTCTGCATTATGAACATGTAGTTGGAAACTCTGCTCCTCTCTGTAGAAATGCGCCTTCTCTTTCCTCTTTGTATAAAAACATTTTAAAAGTTAGTTTAATCTCAAAATTCACTGTTAAATCCGAAACACACCAAATAAAGAAAAGCGAATAGTTCAGTCTAACACATGTGCCAGTGAACCATTAAAGGTCTGTAAAACTCTGCAGTTATGAAACATAACTTTAGCCTCAGCCAAACTGATTTGCTCAGTTGTAAATAAAACAGCGAAGCAAACGTGACCCGACAGACAAAACCTGAGTGATTTAAGTCCAGCGTTTAACCACTGAGAGCTAAAACTCAGGTGAGGTTTCAAAGCTGTGTGCGGTGATTGGACATCAGCCGCCGATAAAGTGGGTTCGCCTATAAAGTGCTCTGTAAGGAAACGAGCTCCAGCAGCTCTGCACTCGGGAAAAATACTATATTTAATTATCTTATGCAGAAAAAGCGCTGACATTGCGTTATATCGAGCACCGGCTGCCCAGTTAAACTGTGACGATCACCAGGTAACGTGGGCATGTTTCTTGAATTAGCAGCAGGTGTTAAACAGCTGACAGGTGAGGAGGATGCATGCAGGTAAACTGAGGGTCTGTTGAGCTGATCGCTGGTGTCGTGAGAAACATGTCAGCTCATTCTTTATGTTACAGAAGCACAGAGACACAAGATCAGGCGGAAAGAGACGATCGTTCGGTGAAAATGAGAATCTGCGAATGCAACATGTGGAACACGGAGAGTGGAATATGTAAACAAACCGGTTGACGTAACCCCCTCGGTGCACTCTGCATGCTGACTGTTAGCAGAGCTACTGAAATCTCTGAAAACATCTGAGCACTTTTGCAAACATGTTCTATGTTGACAACCTGACCAGACATGTGACGATTACGGCGCGACATTCGCGGCTAAAACACTGTTAAAAGTGTAGCTGGTGACAGAAAAACGGGGTATTTTAAAACTACACCACCACCATTGCTGCCCGTGATTTGAAATGCATTCTGGGATACCTGGCTGCCTCAAGTCTACAGAAGCAATCGATTATCTAGGATCGACCTGTTTTGACTTACTTTGCACGGCAACCAATCAAATGTTAGAGAAGCTGTATGGGCAGCGTTAACCCCGCCCCCTGAGTTTGATGGGTGAGGCTGACAGATAAAATTAATTCATGATGAGAGCCAGGCGTCAGGACTGCCAAAATGAAATAAATAAATATATCATTAAATAATTAATTAAATGTGTCAATAATTAATTAAAATGTGAAATACATAAATAATTAATTAAATGTGTCAATAATTAATTAATTAAATGTGTCAATAATTAATTAAAATGTGAAATACATAAATAATTAATTAAATATGTCAATAATTAATTAATTAAATGTGTCAATAATTAATTAAAATGTGAAATACATAAATAATTAATTAAATATGTCAATAATTAATTAATTAAATGTGTCAATAATTAATTAAAATGTGAAATACATAAATAATTAATTAAATGTGTCAATAATTAATTAATTACATGTGTCATAACTATTTATTTAATTAATTAATTCCAATTTTAATTATTTATTGCCACATTTAATTAATTATTTAATGGTGTATTTAATTAATTTATTATGGCAGTCCTGGCGTTCCATAAAGGTCTTGAAGGATCTGTGTATTATTTCCTGGCGACAAAGAACCTGGAAGGATTCAATAGAAAAACATTAGTTACAATATTAGTTTACCATTACAAAAAGAGGAAAATATTCTAACTTGGGCCACAAGATCTGGTGAGGTGCTTGATTCCTCTTTTCTGTTTATTGGGACACAAACTTGTATTTTATTTTTTTATTGTTTTGCTCTTGGTTCCTTCTTGACTTCTTGCTTAATTTGGTGTTATTTATTGTGTCTGCAAATGAAGAAATGTATTTTCAACTAGGGTTGTTCGTGAATGTGGTGATGATGATGAGTGATAAACTTTGGTGACCAATGCCAGAAGAAATTTGTTGCTTTGATTGTTTTTTTTTATAAGAAATAAAACCTATTGATTAGAAAAAGGGAAAAAAAAATAAAGATGTTGCAGGTGGCTAACACTTGTTAAATTTTTACATTTTTAGGGAGACCGAGGGGATCCCGGTCCAGAAGGCTTGGTTGGTCCTCAGGGACTTCCTGGACCTCCTGGTCCAGTTGGTGCCCCAGGTGATGCTGGAAAGAGAGGAGAGCCTGTAAGTGGTTTTTTTTTTTCTGTTCATGTGCAGGGTGTATTAACAGATGTACCGAGGGCACATGAGGACATTCTGGAGGCAGATTTGATTGAAACCCTTAATAGTAACTGAATAATGTGTTTGAGTACCAGAAGGCTGGATAGTCTCTCAGTGTTGGCAGAGGTCTGTGTTCCCTGAGGGCCTTCTAATGATTTTGCTCATTTTCAGGGCTCGAGAGGACCTCCTGGACCACCTGGCTCAGCTGGAAAGAGAGGATTAGTGGTGAGTCTTCAGCTTATGGTTATGTGGAATGATCTGTTTTATGAAAGTAAATTACCTTTTCAGATAGCTTTCAATGAACATTCATTTGGATCTCAGTGCAGAACAGCACTAAAAGCAATCTTCATCATTTCATGACAGTAATTATGAAATGCCCTGAATCTTTTATAACTCAGGGACCCCAAGGGCCGAGAGGAGATAAGGGTGACCTGGGTGATCATGGAGAGAGAGGCCAGAAAGGACACAGAGGCTTCACTGGTTTGCAGGGTCTCCCCGGACCTCCAGTAAGTAAAAATGATAATGTTGACTCTCAGAGGATTTCCGACCTACTGCATACAGTACAGTCGAGTATTCTCTCGTTATTCCACCTTTACCAACCGCGTTCTGAAATGCAAATCAGGCAGTGATCAAAAGGATCTTTAATTTTTTATTTGAACATAATTCTCTTTCATTTTAATGCAGAGCTTGTAAATGAGTGCAGCTTCATTTCCGTTTTTTGCTAACAATGTTGTCTGTCAGTTTTTACTTTGTTGGTACGATCACAGCCTCCCTTTAATATTCAGTACTGTATTAGGCTGGTTTTCAACATAACAGCCCCTTCAATAGATTCGTTTTAGAAAAAAATGTTGCTACATAGAATCAAGGTTGTTTAAATTTTGCCCCCGTTTTCTTTAAGTACAGCGGATGGATACAAAGAAAACTTTTTTCAGTGTTGAAAAAATAAGCGCTTTTGAACTTAAGTTCAAACGATCCTTTATGAATTTGTGAACTCACCATTAAAAATGCGATCAGCTGATCAGCTCCAGAGATTTGTAGATAAAATGCAAGGCCACCACCTAAGCTTAATTTACAGTTTAGGTCTTACTGACAGGCCGTCGACGCAGTTTAACCAAACTTTGTTTATCGTTGTAGGAAAAGGATCTATGTAGACATGATGGGATAAACAGTAAAACATTATCCCATCAATCCACCCTCATGACCCAGTTACTGTATTTACTTTACTCTTGGCAGTCACCTAAAGTGGACACTTTGTTTCACAAAAATTCAGCTGAACAAAACAAATGGTACCATTAGCTGAGTTTTCCCACTTGAGTATCATCAACAGATTGTGTTCATGGAGTTCAAGTGCATTAAAGAGACTAATAAAGATTGATTTATTGCTTTTAGGGCACAACTGGTGAGCAGGGAGCTCCAGGAATTGTTGGACCCAGTGGACCAAGGGTAATTGCCACCAATTCATTCGTGTTGAGGAAGAGAATAATCTTCATATCAGCTATAACTTTGGAATTAATTTCTTATATTTGAGGTTAACGGTTCCTTATGATTTAGGGACCTCCTGGACCTATCGGGCCTCCTGGAAAGGAAGGATACATAGGACTGCCTGGACCAATGGGACCTCCAGGAACTCGTGGCATCACAGGAGAAGTTGGACCAGAGGTATCGTCTCATTATGCAGCAAAAAGTGTGTGCAGAGCTCATAAAAAGGAGCCAGATGAGAATGTTTGTTAAAATGCAGAACATCTTTTCAACAGATGTTTGGTACATAGGGAATAGGCAATGGGTTTTTTTCTGTGCAAAATTTCAATGTGTAAATAAAAATCCCAAGTAGTACAGTTTTCACACTACTATTCCAAATCCCAAAGGGCCCTCCAGGAGAACCCGGACCCCCAGGTCCTCCAGGCCCTCCAGGACGTCCCATGGCGGCTGTGGATGACCTATTCGGCGGCCCCCAGGATTACGACTCTGGGCCACCTCCTCCTCCTGAGTTCAGTGAGGACGAGGCTCTGCCCAACAGCAATGCTTCCACCATAGTGCCCGTGGACCCCGGTGTTCAAGCCACACTGAAAGCCCTCAAGAGCCAGATCGACAACATGAAGAGCCCAGACGGCAGCAAGAAACATCCTGCCAGGACCTGCGACGACCTCAAGAGGTGCTACCCCATGAAGAAGAGCGGTGAGTGAGGGGAGATATTTAAACTGATTTGACTTTATTAGAATGTAGATGTTTTTCTATGGTGAGGTCAAATACACTGCAGCTTAAGAAAACACCAGCAAAAAGGAAAATGCTGCAAAAACACAACAGGAATTAAAAAACCTGCAAAATCTAAAAACAATAAATTTTAAAAATCATGAAACAAAACGTTAGCGTTTTTCAGGAAATGATAACGTGATAGCTTGTCATTTCCGCTTCTGCTCTAACAATAAATGGCTAATAGCAAACATGTAGCTACAGCAGTTTATGAATGGTGATTAAAACATGTTTTACCGCCACACTTTTTCCAGCTCACAACACTGATGAACCCTCCACTTCGTTTATGTCTCAGTGTGAGCCTTCACATGTTTTGGTTTCCATCACGTTATTGTGTCCCCAGAAACATTTGTGTTTGGTTTGTGAGATTTTGTTCGTTTTTCTATTTGCTGATGTAAATATTGACACACAAACTAAAGTTGCTGGCATGTAATGTCAAGGCTCCCGAGTATAGTAGTATACACATTCGCCTAACAAGAGAAAGATCCACAGTTTGATCCCAGGAGGAGACAAATCCATCTGGGGTTGCATCAGGAAGGCTATTTGTTGTAACAAGTCTGCCAGATCAAATATGCTGTGATGACCCCTTGTGCAGGACATCCAATGTGTGAATGTGATAACTCAAGAACAGGTGACTTAGGATTTTCAAATTGATACTGTAGTTGCATCTACTAAAAACCTTGGACGGTTTGAATCTCTGTGACCATTACCTCAAGTTTTCAGACAAACTTATGAACCCAATGACTCAGGAAGGAAGTCACCTAGAATTTATACCACAGCCATGTCTCTAAGGAGGCTAATTGGAGACAGTCATCCTGAAAACTTAAGGAAATGGTACAAATATATACCTTTTACAGCTTGGGAGATGTATGGAGCTTTAAAGTACTCAAGGAAACAGATGCGTGCCTTTAGTACCAATTATTAGCCCTAGGGGTTCGTTCATGTAGACACTGACTTAGTATATGCCTACTTCTGAAAGTGCAATTTATTAGAATCCTTCCATTTTGTGATGTAGGTGAGTACTGGGTGGATCCAAACCAAGGCAGTGCAGAGGATGCCATTCAAGTGTACTGCAACATGGACACTGGAGAGACCTGCATCTCTGCCAACCCATCCAGCATACCTCGTAAAGTGTGGTGGACCTCCTCCAGGAACAAGCCTGTGTGGTTTGGAGCCGACATGAACAGCGGAACACATGTGAGCAGTTACACACTAGTTGTGTGTGTCTGTGTGTGTGAGAACATTTTTAAATCAATCCAGAACTTAACATGCTGTACAAATTTGTGCTTCTAGTTTGCTTATGGCAACAAAGATCAGCCATCAAACACCGTCGCAGTGCAGATGACCTTCATCCGCCTGCTGTCCAAAGAGGTTTCCCAGACCATCACGTACCACTGCAAGAACTCTGTGGGCTACATGGATGACAAGACGGGCAACTTAAAGAAAGCTGTGATCCTCAAAGGCTCCAACGACCTAGAGCTCAAAGCAGAGGGAAACAACCGGTTCAGATACACAGTGGTGGAGGACTCCTGCACAGTAAGTCTAGTGTTTTAGTTCAACACATACCTGACGATAGGGATGGAGTAGTGAGCTAATACTGGACAGGTCTGCTGGGTGTGAAAGTAGGTAGCAGGCTTCTAACAGATTCTATCAGGGGGTTAATACAAATGTAGTTTTTCAGTTAAATTTATAGCAGGAGGTGAGGGTATGTGCATGAACATGAAGCCAAAATGAACAGCGTGCTGAGGAATAAGATGTATTCAGGATTTGGATGCGCACACACAAACGTTCTCATGAAGCCTTTCCCTTCGTAGAGTTCACTGATGAACCTGTGTTTTTATCTCTTTAACAGCAAGCAAATGGCAACTGGGGCAAGACCGTGTTTGAGTACAGGACACAGAAAACAGCAAGACTTCCCATTGTGGATATTGCCCCCGTGGACATTGGTGGCCGGGATCAAGAGTTCGGCGTCGACATCGGGTCCGTGTGCTTCTTGTAAAGGTGTCAGCAGGGAAGCGTCAAGGAGAATCCCGAGACTGTTGAACTGACAGCTGACGCGATCAGCCACGTTGTACATACGAGTACCGAGGACTATTGTGGCCCCGTGGCGAGATATTTATTGTGCCTTTCGACCCAGTTCAAGACAGCAAAGATTTGTTTTGGAATTTACATGAAAAATTGGTTTAAAAAAAAAAAAAAATCAGAATCATTCCTCTGTCGTCTTGTGTATGTTTGACTTCAAGCTTTGTGCATTTTCGAGGTCCAAAGATCTTACCCTTTAATTTCACCAAAGAACATAGAAGCTTTAAAGTGTTATTATGACTGCTGTTCGTAAGCCCAGAATGTTTCCACTGAAACTACGACATATGTCCCACCACTACTAATTTTTTTAGAGACTTCTCTATTTTCTTTTTGTGTTTTTTCACGTCATTGTCTGAATATAAAACATCTTTGTGGTGCTATTGAGGAAACAAATACGCTGATGCGTTCGCTGGCGCAGGTATTTTCTCATGAGAGTTCTGATGAACCGATGTCTGTAACTAGTTACTCGAAACTCTGTACCGACCATGTAGAACATTAAAGACGCATGAAGACTGTCAGTCACTCAGTGTTAGCTACCTCGTCACCGGAACTGAGAACACCATGACACTACATGTAATTCTTTTGTTTCACACAGGTGCTGTTTTGTAAGTAGTGTGACCTTTGTGCACTTCTCCCAGCTGCGCGGTACAGGGCAGGGTTTGGGGATGCCAATAAAGATCTCTCTGTCAACAATGGGGAGATGAATGAGGTGTCATGTGAGTGGTGTGTGGTGATTTGTAATTATTTTTTCCCCCTTCAATTATACAATTATGGTACAGTGAAAAGGTAGCACAGAATATTCAATTTTTATGCATGTCAGCTCCCCCTTTGCAGTATCCTGGACATATATGCTCTTGAAATCTTTTTTTTTTTAATACTCAGTTTTATAGAATAAGACGGCTGAGTGTGCCTGTTTGCTTTGTATTTTTTATTTTTTGCTATGCAACAAATTAAACTAAATGCTTGTTAATCCCCCTAAGCTCTTGTCATATTGATTCAGGTATAGTTAGGCTCTTTGCATTGGCCAGTTTTGCACCCAAATTCATATTTAGTTTAATTTACTTTTTAAACAAAGTTTTCAATGTGAACAGTTTGTTTTACATTTTTCCTTTTTTTGACTGTGCTTTTAAGTAATTCTCTTGTGACCATTTGGTTCGAATTTGAGTCTATTTATTATAGATTTGTTAGAATTATGCAAGGCATGACTGCCTGCAAACACCCCCAAGGCAGAGAGGAGGAGAAGGAGGAGGAAGAGGATGAAGAGGGGGGTTTCCACACTGGAAGCAGATGCGTTTCTTCCTTTGAAAATAAATATTGAAAATACTTCTCTCTGCCTGTTCTTGTTTGAGTAGACTTCATTTTGGATCTTTATAAATCTTCTACGATAGCAGCCTCGAGAGAGGCAAAATTTTGTTTTAAGAGAAAAGAAAAAGAGAAAATCAGATGTGATTTTTTTTTTTTTTTTTTTTTTTTTTTTTACAGCACAACTGTAGCAACTGAAGAATTGGGACGATGACTGAGTGAATCACTCTCTCCCTGCCTGTGGTGATGTGCTTAAGCACCCCAGTGGTTAAGGTGAATCTTAAATACGAAGAAAATCTGTTTAGACAGTGGACCTAATCTGAGCTATTGCACCTCATGTCATAGTTCTATCTCATGGGGCATTCGGGGACTCGATTCAACTTATTTTTCTATATAAAAGCAAGGTTGCCAAATGCCCCTGTCATTTTTGCAGTTAACATGCTGTTCTGCAGCAACTACACCACTATTTGTGGAGGAACTTCTGTTTAAAATCTACCCATTCAGATTTCTGGCTGGACTCTTAATAGAAGTAATTAATGTGAATCTCTGTGTATGCAGATGGCAATTTGCAGATTTGCAGTTTTCACAATTTATCATAATTAATTGCTGTACTAGGTGTGAATGCGGGAGTGAATGTGAGTGGGAATGGTTGTCTGTCTCTGTGTGTTAGCCCTGCGACAGACTGGCGACCTGTCCAGGGTGTACCCCGCCTCTCGCCCTATGACAGCTGGGATAGGCTCCAGCGCCCCCCGCGACCCTGAAAAGGATACGCGGAAGCGAATGGATGGAGGATGAATTGCTGTACTATCCCAAGCAGACTGCATGAAATTGTCATATTCAATAGCAAATTGAGAGCAGACAGAAGGCATAGCTAGGCATCACCAGTCTTATCACTGACAACCAACTGCAGGTGGTCACAGACCTGGTACCAGTCTTTAATGCAACCATATCAAAGGCATTGAGAGTGTAAGTTCATTGCACACAGTCAAAAACATTTTTGTAGTGCCACAGTCTGCGACCGCTGTGACTTCAGCAAGAGAGAAAAAAAAGGGATCCAATCCCTGCTGTTAGTGTGCATTCGCACTTTAACTAGCAAAATGACACATTCTGTATTGGTGAGTCAAAAAGATGAGAACATGTAATCAATGTGATTAAGTTACATCAGCTGTTAAGACCTCTACTGCAAATGTGAAGAGACACCTGCAAGCTAAGCACAGTTCCACAACAACCCCCAACTTCTGCATCAGTTAAAGCTTTCACCCTGAGCACCATTAATGAGCTTGGTTCTGTGGAGGAGGAGATGCTATCAATATTAACTTACTATCCAGAGAAAACGTCAATATATTTAGTTGCATTACTACAGCAGTATTATACACCCTGCAGAAAGCTAACCTCGCTAACTGCAGCTACCATGTACAATACCGCTGTTACATAGACCTGAATCTTAACTCTTAAAAGTTCATTAGATGTACTTAAAAGTCACAAAGGCATATTGGCTAAAAGAGGCTTTGAAACTGCAGAATAGAGAGCAGTGGCATGTAAACATATGGACTCTGTACCTTCTATTTCTAAGAAGAGTTCCAGTTTTTTTCATGTTTCCCTTTGTAAGCTGATGGCAATCATACACAAAAATGTTGTGATGGCACTCGGAAAAGTTCAAGGGCGTCATTGTGATTTAGCCGAGCCTACAGCATTATAATCATTCTGCCACTAGAAGAAAATGTTTCAAAAACAAATGCCACATATAAATAAAGTCAGATATAAATTCTATAACACAGAAGAATGAGTGAGGGGAAGTTTTCATAGTAGGATTTTCTTTAATATCTGTAACAGCAAAGTTAATTCAACCAAAAGTGAAATAACAGGAATAGAACTGGCTGGACAAAGATAAAAGTGCAGAAAATGAAAGGTAAACACCGAAATGGCAACTCAATCTGGTCAAAATCTGAACAGAACAAAGGACAACAAGCGGAAAGGTCACTGAAGTAAAAAAAAAAGAAAAAAGAAAATATGAGGCTGGATTAATCAACTACATAACGTATGAATTAATGTGGAGTAAAATATGTGATGTTAAAAGCTCAAAGGTTTTGTCACAATATAGATTCCATTTATTTTTCTTGCCAGCTTGTGTTTGGCATACAAACAGGAATGTGTCGACAATACAGAATTCAACCAGTGCATACACACATATGAAAATTCTGCCACAGGGTGTACCATTGAACATATCGACTATTTACATCTGTCCCCTCCTGTGCAAGCAAAGGTACTCAAACCTAATACCTCCATACGCATTTTTTGTCTTTTTTTTATTACAAAAATAGTTCTTTACTATAATGGATCTGAGTTTACCTTGAAATATCGAAAACCAATCTAAATGCAAATGCATATAAACCTCAAGATGAAAACTGTGACATCTTGACTCAACCGTGGAGTGGATTTTGGCACTTCTTCTTCATACAAACGGGTTAAAAGTGCACCTCGAAGGGTTGATCTTCTCATCATCAGCAGCGGCTGTCTAGCGGGTCCAGAGAGAAGACGGTGCCCTCTAAGGTTAGTCCCATTTTGAACCCCTCCTGGAAGACATGAAGCCACATGACAGGCAGGACGCCGTTTCTGTGAGACCACACAGGGCCGCTTTTATTGACACTGAGGCCCGCTGGAAAAACCTCAGAGGTAAAGACGAGCTAAACCACACTGACACCGCATCATGCTGGGTCATGGATTTTAGACAAGATCAGAAACGGCAAGGCATGAATCCTAAAGGGAAAACTCAATTATAGCAGATCAAAGTAAGTCGAGCTTATTTTGCAAATGAGGCCGTCATGCACCCCCCCCAACATTGTTTATGTGCAAAACAAATATTTTCAAGCTTAAGAAGTGCGTATTTGTTCTTGTTAATCAAAAAGACACAGAGTAAGTCATGAAGAAAGCCAAGCTAATGAAGCTGCCACAAATGCACTGGCAGCGTCGGTGGAGTCGTGAGCGCGTGCAGCTGCATTCAGAGCGTGCAAGACGAAAACACAACAGCACAAGCAGAGGGCAAAGGACTACGAACCATCTCTGCCGCTACGAGTGGGAGAGGGAAAGAGATACGTTCAGCTGTTAGTCATTAAGAAGAGAGAACAGGGAGGAGAGAAACATCAGAGCAACGCTGCCTCCTACTGGCGACACACTGCCAAAGCTCAACAGGTGTTTTCCAAACTGAACCTTGGATTTCGCAGTTTTGAAGTCACAATTTTTTAAAGCAAATGTTGTCATTTTCAGGCGGTTTTTACAGATTCATGTGAACATGGTGTAACTGCACTGATAACTGTGTGACAGCACGAAAACAGAAGCTACAGCAGCTTTTCAAACCCTTTTTTCCCCATGTCCTGCTCTTGCAAACAGAAAAAAAGCACCGCTACAATTCCACTTAATTAATCTCATCTGTTAACAAGGCTGCGAGGTGTGTTTCTAATAATTACCAATTACAGGAAAGGAAACCCTGCAAATAAATACCACCGACTAAAGGAAACTATTTCAGGATCACTTTTGTAGTTTGTTAGGAAATGATGGATCCACTTAATTCCACTTCTGCATTCACTGACCTTTAACAAGAACGTGCATTTGTCTGTTAACACAAATCAATTACAGCGGGTGTAAGATAAACTTTACACACTTAACAAAAAAAAGTCTGACTTGTTATCTTATACATGACATCATATATCCAAATCCTGATTTATCACTTTGGATTAAATGACTGAACACAAGCTTCTTTAGTCCCCTCCGTTTTTGGCAATCCGCACAAAGGTTTGAGACGCAGTCTGAAAGCGAAAGTTTATTTCTAATCAGCATCCATTGTTTTTTTATTACAGATCTGACTACAGTTTTCATTTATTGCTCCATCCCAACCACAACAACTGCTTGAACTCGCTCCGCTGTAATATCACGACATTTTCATGCAGGCAGGAAAACACATCAGAGTGATACACTAAACACTTTTTATTAACACACTCCTTTATGAACACATTAGCGGTTCCGTGTCCTCTGATTAAAATGAATAAAGTAGCTACTCTTACCCATCGATGAGTCACTAAACCTTTCCTCATTAGATAATTCCTCACAAATTGTTTCTATTGCTGTGCGACTGCATCTTTCTACTCAAACATTATTAATTTTAATAAACCGTGTACTGTATGGTGGAACTGATGTGGAGGCAATTACAGCGGTGTGCACTGCTGTTAGACAACTGGAGTTTGTTACTAGGTTCAGCTGAGGGGTCGCTCGTGATGCGCAAAGCCTTTATTTATGAAGGCAAGAGGAAAATCTTTAATCTTCAAAGTAATGGTTGTGATAATAAAAAGAACAAAACAGTTTCACAGTTTAAGCAGCCTGCCTGCAATTCTTCTGAAAGAGACACAGCGATGAGCTCACCTGCATCTCATCCAGCTTTGACTGGATGTCTGGAGGGAAGTCAGCTGCCCCGCAGGTGAACGGATCAAACGGCTCTGCACCAAACAAATCTTTACCTACACGCACAGAGCAGATCAACACTGTAACGATCAAGGAGGGGGAGGGGGGAGGGGTTAAAACACTGAAATGTAAATAAGTTGTTCACTTACTTATATCTGGTGGCAATGTGGTGGGTGGAGGGGGTGGGCAGCCGTTGCTGGCTGGTGTGGGCACCAGAGGTGTCACGGGGGAGAAGGGAACCATGTCAAAAATGTCTGTCGACTGCGGCTTCATTGAGATACTCCCCGCCTGCATACAAAGTAATGGTTGAGCCACCGGCAGAGACCTGTAAGTTCACCCATGCACAAACTACACAGCTATTTTTTTTCTTTCTTTTTTTTTTTTGCATCAAAACAAGGGAAGAAGAAGAAAAAGAAGAAGCACAAGCACCACAGACAAAGGCAGGAGATAACAAGGCTCCAGGGACAGAGAGACAGCACAGAAAAAGAGAAGCGGAGGGTGTTTACGCGAGGCCGCGGGATGCTGCAGCCCTCATTGGGTTTAGGAGGAAGGAGAGCGGGTTTGGCAGGCGGAGGAGTTAGTAGCCCGGTGGACAAGTTGGACTCCGGTGAGCTCATAGGAGTGAGAGTGACAGAGGAGATTTCCAGACAGGAGAGCGACTTGATGCTGTGGCACCAGAAGAGAGAGGACGGCCTCTGCAGCATGTACGCTTCATTAGCCGCGTTTATGTGCAGCGGCTGAGAAAAAGATCGCAGACAG
The DNA here is from genome assembly GCF_013358895.1 of Oreochromis aureus. NCBI lineage: Eukaryota > Metazoa > Chordata > Actinopteri > Cichliformes > Cichlidae > Oreochromis > Oreochromis aureus. Next base: position 5,856,786 of record NC_052957.1, on the reverse strand, counting down.
GAAATGACCAGAAAGAGAGAGACAGAAACAATATTATTCAGTGTTGTAGAATAGGGGAGCTGTGGGTAATTGCATTCTCAGGAGACTGTCACAAGTGCTGGCATTTGCCCCAATTAGATGCCGAAAGTATCGCATTCCTCATCAGACCAATCAGGTGTGTAATTGCTTTGCTTCAGATACAGCTTAGACCCCTGCTGCCTGCCTTCAGATAGGCCTGGTCATTCCAAACTGGAGGCAGGGGCCGTGCATTTAATCGCACAAATATAATCAGCAAAGCCAGCTGTCCTTAAAAGTACTTTTAAAACTCAACAGTTTAAATTCAGGAATCTTTTAGATTTAAACGATGGTTTAGGTTGTGCACTTCTGGCTCATTCAGAATTCTTGAATCACAGATTATGTTATTAAATGGTGCTATTATATTAGTCAGCTGTTTCGCACATAATCTTTGAATTAAACATCTCAAAAGTACAACTCAACAATTCAGCTGCTGTAGCGGTGTTGCTTTGTCTGGTATAACAGACACTTCAGGTAGCTTTAGGTGGATGTTGTAGCTGATATCATTGAGTCTTTTCACTGACTTTAGGACCTTTTTTCACTCGTATTACAGCCTATATTTTAGTGTAATGCAGTCACTCTATTGTTCCCCGTGGCTACAGTAACTGCTGTTGAAAAGGAGAAAAATGAAAGTCTAAGGTCTGATTTTCTTCTGTAAAATCTACTTTTCTAGACTGAAGGTTGGCATGCTCCGCAGTTTGTTCTTACTGGAGGTACGTGTGCTATCATCAGCTGTTCTTCAAGCTCCTGCAGTTGTTTCTTTAGCTCAGAGTTTTCCGTTTCCAGTTCTTGAATCTGCAAAAGATACAAACCAAATCAAGACACAGGGAAGCAGCAGAATGCAGAAAAGTATTTGATGTCATAGTGCAATTTGTGTAATTTGCTTATGATATAGAATCACGTTCAAACTGCTCATATGTCTTTTTTTTTTAAACAGAATTTGACACAAATGACAAAACACTGTACTTTAGCACACTGCTAAAAACTAACTATTATTAAGTAATTAAGCTGTCGCGGTCAGCAATGAGATACTAAAAAGTATCGATACTTGTGATTACAAACAATATCCAACAAATCTTTCCTAAGATTTGATTGTTGATTATGTTAGTTTAAATGAATCAACACCCCCGAGTCATTCTAACTACCAGAAACCTCGAAGCACAGGCCGAGGGGGCGGTGTGGCAGCAATTTTTCACACCAGCCTATTAATTAACGAAAGACCAAGACTGACTTTTAATTCATTTGAAAGCCTGATGCTTAGCCTCGTCCACCCCAGCTGTAAAACTCAGAAACCAGTCTTACTTGTTATCATCTATCGTCCACCTGGGCCTTACACAGAGTTTCTCTCTGATTTCTCAGACTTTTTATCTGATTTAGTGCTCAGCTCAGATAAAATAATTATTGTGGGTGATTTTAACATTCATGTAGATGCTAAAAATGACAGCCTCAACATCACATTTAATCTGTTATTAGACTCAATTGGCTTCTCTCTAGATCTTGTTTTAACATATGGCATAGAAACTGAACATTTAACAGTGTTTCCTGAAAACCCTCTGCTGTCTGATCATTTCCTGATAACATTTACATTTACAATAATTGATTACACAGCAGTGGAGAGTAGACTTTATCACAGTACATGTCTTTCTGAAAGCGCTGTAACTAAGTTTAAGAATATAATCCACCCACTGTTATCATCTTCAATGCCCTGTACCAACATAGAGCAGAGCAGCTATCTGAACACTACTCCAGCAGAGGTCGATTATCTTGTTAATAATTTTACCTTCTCACTACGTACGACTCTGGATACTGTAGCTCCTGTGAAAAATAAAGCCTCAAATCCGAAGTACCTGACTCCGTGGTATAATTCTCAAACACGTAGCCTAAAGCAGATAACTCGTAAGCTGGAGAGGAAATGGCGTGTCACAAATTTAGAGGATCATCATTTAGCCTGGAGAAATAGTTTGCTGCTTTATAAGAAAGCCCTCCGCAAAGCCAGAACATCTTACTATTCGTCACTGATTGAAGAAAATAAGAACAACCCCAGGTTTCTCTTCAGCACTGTAGCCAGGCTGACAAAAAGTCAGAGCTCTACTGAGCCAACAATCCCTTTAACGTTAACTAGTAATGACTTCATGAACTTCTTCACAAATAAAATTTTTATCATTACAGAAAAAATTACCAATAATCATCCCACAGATGTAATATTATCCACAGCTACTTTTAGTACCATCGATGTTAAGTTAGACTCTTTTTCTCCAATTGATCTTTCTGAGTTAACTTCAATAATTAATTCCTCCAAACCATCAACGTGTCTTTTAGACCCCATTCCTACAAAACTGCTCAAAGAAGTCCTGCCATTAATTAATTCTTCGATCTTAAGTATGATCAACCTATCTCTAATAATCGGCTATGTACCACAGGCCTTCAAGGTGGCTGTAGTTAAACCTTTACTTAAAAAACCATCTCTAGACCCAGCTGTCTTAGCTAATTATAGGCCAATCTCCAACCTTCCTTTCATATCAAAAATCCTTGAAAGAGTAGTTGTCAAACAGCTAACAGATCATCTGCAGAGGAATGGCGTATTTGAAGAGTTTCAGTCAGGTTTCAGAGCTCAGCACAGCACAGAAACAGCTTTAGTGAAGGTTACAAATGATCTTCTTATGGCCTCTGACAGTGGACTCATCTCTGTGCTTGTCCTGCTAGACCTCAGTGCAGCGTTCGATACTGTCGACCATAATATCCTATTAGAGCGATTAGAACATGCTGTAGGTATTACAGGTACTGCACTGCAGTGGTTTGTATCATATCTATCTAATAGACTCCAGTTTGTGCATGTAAATGGAGAGTCCTCTTCACCCACTAAGGTCAATTATGGAGTTCCACAGGGTTCAGTGCTAGGACCAATTCTGTTTACATTGTACATGCTTCCCTTAGGCAGCATCATTAGAAGACATAGCATAAATTTTCACTGCTATGCAGATGACACGCAGCTCTATCTATCCATGAAGCCAGGTAACACACACCAATTAGTTAAACTGCAGGAATGTCTTAAAGACATAAAGACCTGGATGGCCGCTAACTTTCTGCTTCTTAATTCAGATAAAACTGAGGTTATTCTACTCGGCCCTGAAAATCTTAGAAATATGGTATCTAAGCAGATTCTTACTCTGGATGGCATTACCTTGGCCTCCAGTAATGCTGTGAGGAACCTTGGAGTCATTTTTGACCAGGACATGTCCTTCAATGCACATATTAAACAAATATGTAAGACTGCTTTCTTCCATTTGCGCAACATCTCTAAAATTAGAAATATCCTGTCTCAGAGTGATGCTGAAAAACTAGTTCATGCATTTATTACTTCCAGGCTGGACTACTGTAATTCTTTATTATCAGGATGTCCTAAAAACTCGCTGAAAAGTCTTCAGCTAATCCAAAATGCTGCAGCAAGGGTACTGACAGGGACTAGAAAGAGAGAGCAGATTTCTCCTGTATTGGCTTCCCTTCATTGGCTTCCTGTTAAATCCAGAATTGAATTCAAAATCCTGTTCCTCACATACAAGGTCTTAAATAATCAGGCCCCATCTTATCTTAATGACCTTGTAGTACCATATCACCCTATTAGAGCACTTCGCTCTCGCTCTGCAGGCCTACTTGCTGTCCCTAGAGCAGCGGTCCCCAACCCCCGGGCCTCGGACCGATACCGGTCCGTGAGTCGTTTGGTACCGGGCCGCGAGAGTTGAGGCTCAGGTGTGAAATGTATGGTTTTCAGGGGTTTTAGCGGTTTTCAGCGTTATTTTGTTATCGTTTTTATCGTTAACTTGATTTTCCTGGGTCTTTTCAAGTGTGTTATGAATAAATCTTCTTTTTTTCGGTGCCGGCACTAGTTTTATTTTGTTGTATTTATCCGTGACACCTTTTTGCCGGTCCGTAAAAATATTGTCGGGCATAAACTGGTCCGTGGCGCAAAAAAGGTTGGGGACCGCTGTCCTAGAGTATTTAAAAGTAGAATGGGAGGCAGAGCCTTCAGTTTTCAGGCCCCTCTTCTGTGGAACCAGCTTCCAGTTTGGATTCGGGAGACAGACACTATCTCTACTTTCAAGATTAGGCTTAAAACTTTCCTTTTTGCTAAAGCATATAGTTAGGGCTGGACCAGGTGACCCTGAATCCTCCCTTAGTTATGCTGCAATAGACGTAGGCTGCCGGGGATTCCCATGATGCATTGAGTTTTTCCTTTCCAGTCACCTTTCTCATTCACTATGTGTTAATAGACCTCTCTGCATCAAATCATATCTGTTATTAATCTCTGTCTCTCTTCCACAGCATATCTTTATCCTGTTTTCCTTCTCTCACCCCAACCGGTCGCAGCAGATGGCCCCGCCCCTCCCTGAGCCTGGTTCTGCCGGAGGTTTCTTCCTGTTAAAAGGGAGTTTTTCCTTCCCACTGTCACCAAAGTGCTTGCTCATAGGGGGTCATATGATTGTTGGGTTTTTCTCTGTATGTATTATTGTGCGATCTACTGTACAATATAAAGCACCTTGAGGCGACTTCTGTTGTGATTTGGTGCTATATAAATAAAATTGAATTGAATTGAATTGAAGACTTTGCTGGAACATTTGTATTGATTATTATAATCTCAAACTATGACACTGTGACACCTACTGTTCATAGCCTACTTAAGAAGATTTAATTCATATAACACCTGGAAGCTCGTTGGGTGTAAAGCGGCACAGCTCCTTGGAGTGCAGGCAGAGTAAACAGTCAGTAGCATTAAAAATACGCAGATTCTGTAGTCACACTTTCATGCAAACAGTGGGTTTGGGGAAGGTATAAACTGACTACACTGGATAATGACTGTCCATTGCTATGACGTCTGTGAACTCATCAGACAAGTTGATGAGTAACTAACTCCATACAGCTTATATTAAGCCACAAAGGTATAGGATAGCAATGGCTAATTAGCAAGCTAACTTCAGTGCATATTAACAAAATACACAGAAATCTGCCATGACATCATAACTTAAATTATGACAAAATATGCAAAAATGAAAGTTAAATTTAAAACACCTTTAAAATAGCCAACAAACAGACTAGTTTAGTCATTTCCTATAGGGTTACATAGTGTTTAACAAATGTTACTGAAACGGGAGAAAATAGTGCAACTATTGTTTTACCATATATTAGAGCACACATGCTGCTCTGCTGAGTATTACCAGCAGGGGGCAGCAGAAGTGATTTTCGGATTAAATCAAAATAAACCGCAGATCCTTGCCAAGCGCCGCTCAATAGCTTTTTCTGGACCTTTGCTTCTATCACAAGGTCTTTATCGGCAGATGTTTACTCATGCTGAACAATTTGAACTCAATAATCACTAAACTTTTAACGTGGCTCTGTGTCTGCATGTCTGCGTACATGTTAATAAACTGCTGAGTTGGCCGTACTGTTTAATATACGTTTGCTTAACCACCGTCCTCCAACTGAGGTTAAAATACACGTGAGGCTGGTGTTTAGCTAAAACATCACGTCTCCAATTTGATCAAATTTATATGAATATCTGAACAAATCCAATTTTAAACACTTCCCATGGGACGGCTCAGCGTTTTCAGCTGGGTATACAATAATTTGATTACAGACTGGCTCTGTTACAACAGAAGTCTGCGTCATTAATATTCATTAACAGTTTTTTTTCCTTTTATCAGCACAGCTTAATTGTCCACACTGGATGATTTAAAACAATCAATAGAAACAAGCTCCGCATTAATTAATAAAAACATCAATGTGTCTGCACGGTGGTACACGCTGTAAGAGTGTGTGTGTGTGTGAGCGAACGAGCTCAGCGAGCTGGATGTGAGACGTACTCGTTTCTGCAGGCTTCCAATCTGTTTCCTGGTTTCCACGTCTTTGCCTCCAGACTCCAAGAACTTCTTGTAGGCCAAGTCAAAGGCTTGGCCGATAGTTAAAGTTATCTCTTCTGCCTGAGGCACAAAGGAAACAAAGACTGGCTCAAACACTGACTAAATGTGACTACAGCTGTAGTTTTCACTTCAGCTGATTGTGAAAGGTTAACTGTAAGATGTCAAAATACCTTATTTTTCAGCAATCTGACTCATGTATTTCACATTTGTATCCAAGAAAACAAGCAAGCTTGTTGAATCGGCAGAGACTTACACATTTTTCACTGTCAAAGACGTAGCAGAGGTGTTTGTTGGACTCTGAGTCTTTGCAGATAAAAGTAAATATCCTTTTATCGGTTTTGTCATCTGCGCAGAAGGATATTCTGTGTAACTGACAGTTATGCTGCACATCCTGGGGGGAAAAATAAATCATTTATTATTTACTCTGCATATGAGAGATGACTTCACAGTGTTTATTTTCTGTATAACCACAGGTGTCATATATAGTTGCCTATATCCTCTCTGGACTCACTTTTGTCTTGGGATCTAGTATCTTCACACCATAAATGGAGATCTGAAGTTCCACTTTAGGGGTCTTCTGTCCCTCCGACTTTTTGATGTGCCTCTGAAACTGCAAGAGGAAAATTTAGTATGATAAAAGTGCAATTAGCATATAAGAAAGTATGCCACATGACACACAACTAGAGCTCCAGTAAAAGCATGGTAAGAAATTTTTACCATATCCTGGATTTCTGCATTTAAAGCTGCTAATTTATTAGCAACCAGCTCAAAAATTTAGATACGATGAATGTGTTGGCACTGTTTGACATATTTCTGCTCAAAGTACAAACGTAAACACTTGTTCTGTTTTGTTCTCTAAGTATATCTGAGACCACATTTCACTTTAGCTGCTAAATATTAAAGCAAAAGCTATTGACATTAGCGAGGTGTCTTATGCTCGTGACATGACAGATGCACTTGTAAGGATTCAGACTCTTAGCCACGTTTGCTAAGAGTCTGAATCAAAGAGTAAAACCAAACCAATGAGTTCAGACATGTAACATTTAGTAGAGCTGAGATGTTATACTTCAAGTACAATTCCCTTTACAGTACATATTGTCATGTGAGGCACTGTTCATGTGAAGATTACGCTTATTGCTGCTTTAAAAAGAAAAAACAGCAATAAAACTGAATGCTGTTCTCATCAGTGTAGACACAAACCTCTGTGCAGCATATTATCTTTATATGCTAATTAGAGTTGATCGAGGGAAATGCAATCATTAAAGTTTCATGTTTTACAGAAGAAATTAAAAGTGTGAACCATTTAGTGGGTCCATCTTTGTTCTCTGCCAAAAAACTGTTTAAGTCTTTCTTCGTTTTGTTGCCAAGTGTTATAAATACAAAGTGAACTTGGCAGCGAGTTGAGGCCAACAAGCAATGAAATTAAACGGGAGCGTATGCTGTCAGTTGAGAAGACATGCAAAGAAGCTGATAATATGACAACTCCTTTTTAAATCTCAAAATCGGGTACAGAGCATAAGATTCTGACACTTGTTTGTCAGGAGAATCTGACCAATCCAAAATCTACAAACAGCGACAGCATTAAAACCACTGACAGGTGAATGACAGTGATGGCCTTGTTACAATGGCACCTGTCAAGGTGTGGGATATATTAGACAGAAAGTTAACTGTCATGTCTTAAAGCTGATGTGTTGGATGCAGAAAAATGGCTAACAGAAACACAGCGACTTTACCAGAAGCCAGTTGTGAGGGTTATGTGTGGGTTATGGCGCCTTAGGCTCACTGATGCATGCGGAGAATAAAGGCTGACCTGTGTGGTCTAACATCTTGATCAACTGGTCCCTAAATGCAATTGACACCCTTTTCTCAACGAGAAGTCTGGGCTTGGGTGAGCCTGAGTGCTGAAGATATCTACCTATTCGGAACCATGATAACAGGGTTCTTGCTGATCGGAGCTGGCTTGGCCCTGACTTATCGAAGAATTAAGAAAGCGGAACCGGCTGTTCAAACCCCCACAAGGCTGCCCGCTGGGATTGAAACGATGGGACGAGGTGTGAGTTTCTCAAAATGGGCTCATTGAGTGCAGCATGGATAAGATCTTGGAGAAGCTTACGGCTGCCGTGAATACTCAGAATAAGATCTCTGAGTGCAAACTGGATTACATCTGGAGGGGCTCGCTCAGAATAACACCTCTGAGCGCAAATTGGATCACATCTTGGAGAAGCTCACTGCGGTCGTGAGTTCTCAGAATCGGCTCTTTGAGCACAAGAATGACAACATCATGGAGCGTAAGTTGATAACATCATGGAGAAGCTCGCGGCTCTCCAACGGGAGATTGAGAGACCAGTGTTGGACTGTTAGAACAACTTTGAAATTCACAGGAGTTGTTTGCACTAAAGTAAAAACCACCATCACTTCATGCGGAGACCCTTTCGGCGCCAGTCTCAAGGCTGGAGCTGAACAACATCACCCTGATAACGACTGTGTTTAGACTGTTCTTCCCATTCTATGCAAGGCCAGCTGGGTTGGCTGGAAGACTGTTTACTTAGCCTGGCAGGGCGAAGGACACTGTCTCAGCTGAACTCTGGACACACACACACACACACACACACACACACACACACACACACACACACACACACACACACACACACACACACACACACACACACACACACACACACACACACACACACACACACACAGACATATATATACACATGCAGATGTACACTCATCCCCCCTCCCCCTCCAAACGCCTTCGACGCTCATTCCCTTCCGATGCTGACGGTGGATCAAGGAGACCAGCGCATAGGCTGCAGGCCCGGATGTACTGTCTACACTGGCTGTCTCTCACCCTTTACCCACCCCTGTTGCTTGTCATGTGTTTCTTTGGTGTATTAAGAGTTTTTTCATGTGCTATGTGCAGAGGTGTTTTTTTTTCTGTTCTCAAACTGATCTCCCTGTTGGAGCTCAGTCTGGGGGGAGTTATTTTTTTTCTCCTTATCTTTCCTCCTAGGTGCATTTTCCATTGTTATACCTCTCTGACCTGTCTTCCCCATGTGATGTTTCTGTGTAATGTATGTATGGTCGGAGGGTAAGATGGCGCCGCCATTGCGTGCAATAGGTCGGCAGCCTTAACATGAAATTTCCCCTTGTGGGACTAATAAAGGTATATCTTATCTTATCTTATCAACCGCAAATTTCTGATAGAAAGGCATTGAGGCACAATGTGCATCCCATCTTACAGACTACATCAACTGTATATAAAAGATGGATATTGACATCAGCCGCTGGTTAGTCCAAATGTGAAGCTTTGAGCTGAATGGAAACATTGAAACCAGATGTGAGGAGGAAGGTGAGGATCTGACTAAGAAACAAGAAGACATAACACGCTCAAGCTTTTCAATGATAAGAAAGCAAATGCGTACTTTATTTCACTTCTTTGATTCTAACAGGGAACATATTTTATAAAATGAACAACACTTTGTAATTAGGACTTAAAGCCATCTTATCAGGAAAGTTTTGGCTGAGGTCTCAGAAGCTGAAAGCTGTTTACAGTTATGTGGACCTGTGAAAAACTAAACACACCCCCATGATTCAGTAGCTTACAGAACTACCTTTGGCAACGATAGCTTGAACTAATCATTCTCTGTATGAATGTATCCATCTCTCAGATCATTGTGGAGGAATATTGGTCTACACTTCTGCCAAAACTGCCAAAATACTTTGAACAGATTGTATTTGATTAGCATCACCTGGCTGCTACTTATCCTTTGAATTCCTATGGAAGCAAGGCTGAATGCTCACCACAGAACAAATGAAGCTTATGTGTGAGTTCAGTAAGGAAGATCTGCAATCACTCATCTGCCTGCTTTCCTGCGTGTTTAGCTGCTTTTCTGTTTACGTGTCTACTGCTTTCCGATCATCTTCTCGCCTGCCTTCTTTGAGCCAATCAGCCTCTGCTTTGCATGGTTTAAATCTGTGCTCTCTGTCATTCTTCCTTTCAGACTCCTTTGTACATCCTATTTCCCTCCCATACCTCAGACACCTGGCCAAAGCTCTATTGAAGCCTCAGTCTTC